>NC_060249.1:107323762-107631262 GCF_921293095.1 Ischnura elegans
GATGCATGGAAATGCGATACTTGGTATGAGAATATGACATCAGTAATGATCGCTATCATTTAGGTGATTTTTTCGGCATCTTATGCGGACTCCCACGGCAATTAGAATTTCTTGAACATAAAATTCTCTACTTATTTCTTCTTGAATCCAAATTGTCTACTTGTATTTTACCACCCCACCATCTTGTGATCAAGTGATTCGCATTGAATTTTCTAAGTTGGATGTAGAATTTTTGCTATCATCTTGTATTTTTTAAAGGAAAACTTTTTTAAAAAATTTACAAAATTATTGGGAAGGACCCGAGGGATCTTTATGCTCAAGGGTTATCCAAAATACCGCGACAAGATCGAAATTCAAATTACGCCACCTATTAAAAAATGCGCTGAAAAATATCGTCCGTTACGTTTTGACTCGGCGTCACCCGTGCCCATTGTCATCTTTGCGAGACCTTTGGAATGAGTCCCGCGGTGCGGTTCTCACCCAACATCCTCTCCTCAGTTTCCTTTTAAAGAGCTCAAGATTCAGTTCCGCGGAAAGAAAAGACGTAACCGTCGTCGTCGCCCTTGGGGCGCTCGCGCTCGCGAAAGGGTTGGTTTTACGGGACGTTTGCATAAATTTGGCCCGGGATCGTTTCCAGATTTTCAAGAACGCGAGATTATTTGTTTCTCCGTCGTAACGACCCTCTCTCGCTGCACGGCGGTTGGGACGAAATTTTCCGGAAACCTGTTTTTCGACCAAATTGCGTCGAGGGATGGATTCCTCCGTGCACCAAAATTTCCAACTTCGTATTCCCATTACCTTTTCCCCATCCTCCCTGTTTGTCTCCAAAAAGTGGCCGGTACACGTAAAGAGTGGTTTCCTAACGGTTCTTCGGAAGAAGATTCCAGTTATTTAAAATTTGCCCCACATCATTTTCGGTGAGTAGCATTTGAGCAATCCGTTGCCACGAAATGAAATTGGATTTCCAATAATCTGAAAGAAAATTGTATCTGATTACTACATATTAATTTATTAGGTATTACCATATCATTAAATGCGTATGGGAAAATTCCTACGGACATTATATTTTTTGGCCATATTGCCAAAACGCTCTCTGAGGCCCGCCCTGTATATTGCGTTCCAAAATCAAATACCATATAAATCGTTTTGTGGTAAAATTACAGCTGAGTAGAAGCCAAAAATCGGTATCTCTTGACTAAACAAATAGATCAATGGATGGATAGGGCGTATTTCGAAATAAAAAGCACGATAGGACACGAGAGAATGGTATGATGTCGCCAGTCAATCTTTTGATTGAAAGATTAATGGGCAAGGAATTATGTGATAGCATAAGATAACGGTGCGAGTGATACCTATCTCTCGATGGAATTTTTTCATCCTTGAACCTAGTGGACCAAGCACTTCAAGAATATAGCGTGAAAATGAATCTGGAGAAAATGAAAATCACGTGCACAATGGCCTAAAATAACCAAAGCAAGCCCGTTGGTCTCCAAGAGAGCTATCTATGCAAACCGATTCAATCGTTCGCCTGAATATGACAATGCATTTTAAAGAAAAAATCGAACCACGTTTATTGAGTCATGTCTCTCTTCTGTGGGTAGATACTATGAGCATAGGGTTGGGATTAGGGTGTCTGAACTCATTTATGCGCAGAGATGTTAAGAAAAATATGGAAGTAAATAAATAACATGAAAGAATATCCGATTGCGTGTGTTGTATCGATGAAATGAAAGCATACAGTTGACGGAAATCAGCTAAGAAATTCTACTAGATGAACCTCATACTAGAATTAACCGTCTCAGAGAGCTAATTCCATAAAATTGGCTCAAATTCATTTTGAGTGAATGAGCGTCTTTCTATACACCTAGTAGACAGTCCATATTTCCCTCAAATAACAAAATTCGTCTTGATTAGTGGACTACAGAAAAAAATTCAAAAAGTCCTTTTGGAAAAGCCTTGGGGCCTTAAAATTACCAAAGAAGTAAACCGATTAGAAAAGTCTAGGTTTCGTTTTTTTTATATTTTTTGGTAATCTTCGATTATTGACTACGATTACTTCATCCTAGATATCTACGTTTTTAAGGATTAATTTAACCTTTACATCTTGTGTCAACAAAAGGTTGTTTGCCTGGTAACGACGAAAATTTGATTCATGAATGGGTATTGTTGGTGGAATTAGAAGTCCGTAAGCAAAGAAGCTTGTTATTATTGCGCTCAGGAGGAGAGAAGAGCATCCTGATTTCAGCTGCTTTAGCCTGAACAGCTTTCGGTGAAAAATGATTTTGAGCGTACAAAATGTTGAATACACTGAACCAATCATCTCACCAATAAGTCAGCGCGTACAATAGGACTTTTATTTCACAGAGGGTTGGAAATCATTTCACCCAAAAATAATAATTTAAAGAATATATTTTCAGCGATATTTTCTAACATTTACTCACATGATGGAATCTTGATTCATTCTCTCTTCTAAATTGATATTTCTCTTATTGTAATTTTCTATTTCTTATCTGTTAAAATTTGTCAAATGACTCTAGAATATTTCGAACAGTCTGAGTACGTGACTTAAAAATAATTAATTGGTATTTACTTCATTCAATATCTATCTTCCGCTTGTTATAGAATTCTCAATTTTTTAGTTGGGATCCCAACTAATTTCGGGTATAACTACAGTCTTGTCCTCACTGGGCTTGATGCCTCTTAATCCCCTGAACATCCTGTGGCCATCAGCAGCTGCACTTGCATGATGTTCACACTTTTTGTTTTTTTTCTTTATCCGTCGGTGGGAACAAAAGGAGAATCGTACATGTTGTAGCACTCTGTGTGGTCGAGGCACGAGCGTGTAAATATCCGACCGAAAACTCAGCCGTGTTTTTTATTCTCTCCTCGGCGGCCATCGCACCCCTCGCCCCTGGTCGTCCCTCTCGGCCCTTCCCCGCGTCCCGTCCACTTGTTTCCCCATTCGCGGTGTACGGTGTTGCTGATTCACCTTCGAGGGAATTTCTCAGAGGAAGGGCAGGAGAGAGTGATTTTTGGCTACTGCGCACGCGGTCGAGTTTGGAATTCAAAATAACACATCACGAGATCCCTCTACCCATGCCCTTTCTACATTTTCCCATCAGGTAAGATCCCCGATTGGCTAATTCCGTCGAAAGCATTGTTTGACATTTAACGGCTAATTGTTTTTAACACGTTGCTTATTTTGATTTAAAATTTTATTTCCATTCGATGAGAATATGTGGACGCTGAGGGAAGTGGGTGATAAGGCATTGGAGACGTCCTGAATATGGGAAAAACCCACTGGGTAGAGAAGAGAATGGATAAATGGAAGAGGAAAGGGGACAAAAAGGTGTTGGATATTGTGAAGGATGAGAAGTAACTTAAAGGAGACGCATGTAAGACAGAAGGTTTGGTTTGAGCGAATACTACGAGCAACTGATACTGATAACTGTCAGAGGGAAGAATGTTGGGCAAGTGGGTAAAGGGGAGGAAGAGATTTAGATTTTTAGATATAATGAGAGCGAATAGCTCTTATTGTGAATAGAAGAGGGAAGCTCAAATAGGAAGGGGGGCCAGACGTCTTGGAAAAAAATTCTTCATTGAAACTAAACTTAATCATTAGAATATCTTTTGTAAAAATTGAACTGAATTGAATTAAACGATGGATATTCGGGCATAATATAATGTGTTACTATTTTTCCATTTACCTTTATAATATTGGCATTTTTCTGATGTCGCAGGGCTTGTATATTCGCCACAGCTTTCGGAGACCACGCAGCCGCCTTGATTTCTCTGTTTTTGTTTACTATGAAGGGAACAGAGCACTGAAGAGAACGCAAGTGTTCAGTGAGAAGCGAAAATTCATCCCCTATTCTGCAAACGGATACGTTACATGCATGAGCCATCAAGTTATCGAAAGACCTCTCTCCTTGTTATCGCAGCCCATCCAATTGAATTAAGTCATTCAGAAACTCTGCGGGATATCAAGTTCCCGGTTTTTTTCCTTCACCTCCGTTCTATTCCTCACTCTTTCTCTCCCTTTCAAGAAATAAAAAAATTATATGTGGAAAATAACGCAGTCTCATTCTGGGAACCGCCGTAGTAATCGATTTCCATTGGCTGTGTTAAAGGAGAGGGAAACTGTCGCTTTTTTTCGGGAATTTTTTCATCGTTTCCCGTGAGGGTTGCGCGTCCTGTGCCATTCACACTCTACGCCCGTGAGTGAGGAAGCGTTTGAAGTCATTATTAGCGTCGCCGGTGGCTGTGACGTCGAGGATCGTCCCTCTTCGCCGTCGGACTTCCTGCGGCGTCGCTCAATCGACGCCCTCTCCTCCTTGCGTCTCCGCCTCCTCTCTCCCACGGCAGTCCGTTGGGTCGACGCGAAAGGGTTAAGGGCAGGACGCTCTCCTCAACGAAAAGGGGCTTGCCCGAGTGGAATGAGCCAGAGGAGAGGTGATAAAAAAATCCGTTTGTAGTTACTTGTATAGCCGCGAGTCTGCTTTGGCGTTTTAGGAGGCGTTGCATACTTCGTCTCCCCTACTTTGAGTTAGTTACGTTGGTTAGCGCTGGACATGTGCCGTGGCTGTAAACATTCGATGGCGGCGACAGGAGGCTTTTTTGCGACGGGATTATGGTCTCTACGGCGCGAGAGTTACTAGCGATTAAATATTGAGTCCTTGCAATTTATAAGTGCAATACCAGGTTAAATATTGAGTATCCATCAAGTCCTAAGTATATTCTGGGAGATTCTAATCTAGTTATCAGCAGATTAGTAGTCGGCGCTGCGGTATGGACTAATTTTCGGTGTCGGCAGCGCGCCATATACTTGCTGTTACGGTGGCATTGGGAGGTGCGTCTAAAGCAAATTCCGTCTGGAGAGTGCTCACGACTGGACTCAATCATGAGATTGTACGAAAATACACTCTTTCGTTGTATATGTGATAAGATATGAGCCTTTTGTGTGGGCAACTCGACACCAGCCGATTTCCTCTTTCCAGTGATGCATGGAGGGAAAAAGGTCGTTGACTCTGGATAAGTGCCTCAAGTTACCTCACATTTTTATTTCGAGCATATGTTCGACGTCTTCGCATCATTTATACAGCTCGTGGATGAAGCACGTTTGAATTATTTGAAAGGAGATGTCTAAATTCCTGTTGGCTCAGAAGCGTCCGGTTATCGCAAACTAAGATATCAGAAATTATTTAAGGTTTAAGCTTCCATCATCATCTTTTCCTTGACATAATATAATCTGCCACATCAAAGATAAGTCAATCTTTTTCAGGAGCTGGCGGTGTATAAGTAGTTTTTCCGAATATTTTGCCCTCTCAGCTTTTTTATCATTAGCTACAATTTTTTTCTTTGATTAATATTTTAACAAGAATGTTGGCGGAATATATTACGCTTCGATATATAGCTCATTGGTAGCTAATCACTTTAAAAAAATTTCGATTTTGCAATACTTTTTGATGAGCATCATCCTTCTTTTCTCTCTATTATGTAAGTCTGTGACGGTGTATGTATGTTGACCCTCGAATTCATACTTGTCATAAAATATTAGTCCAGATTTTGGAAAATATTACTTATTTTATAAGGTACTGATTGCGTGTGGAGTCCAAGAGGAGGTGCATAAATTTTCCCTGTGTGGAATTGACTTTTAATGGTGTATTTGAGTGTGACTCCACTACTTACAGTTTACCGCTGTATATTCCGCCATTATTTCTTTTGAAAGAGCCTGAAAGCTGACTTGGAGCAAACGTCGAATATTTTCTGTTGGTAAAGGTGCCTCAGGTGGTGATGGTGAAATGTGGGAAACAGATTCGGAGATTATTCCCAATTCTTATCTTCTGCGTTGCCAAAGATAAGGTGGTAACTCTTCATCACCAGAAGCTTGTCCTTCGAATTGATACATGAGTTCTGCGTTGTCTACTAAGATAAAGGAAAGTATGTGAAAACTGCGAGTGATGGACCGGCTAACTCAAGTCACGCCTTTTTGATGAGATTTTTTTCTTGGCGGATAAAAAATCGTTCTTAAGGCTCTCAGATTGATGGAATTTCTAATAACCTGCGTAGTTTCCTCTGCTCCTGTAGGCTCAAAGAAGTAAGGCTTTATTATAATAAGAAGGCTTTATTATAATTACTGTCTACGCAAGTTTTATTCGAGGATAAAGTCATATTTCTGGGTGATATATATCAAAACTGTAATGCTGGTAACAGCGTGCATGTTATATTTTTTTTTTACTTTTTTATGAAAGTATGTGGCCATTTTTATAGCTTTCGCGCAATGTGTTTCACCTCCACCGGCAATAAAGACTCGAGTTTTTTATATCATAAATAAATTCGACAAAAAATTCCGTCCATAATGTTCGAGCCATTTGAATTTAATGTACGCTCTCTTAAGTCTCCGTAAAGTAAACCGTGTCCTTGCTAACGTGAATGACTAGTCCGTAGGGCATAGTAGAAAAGTCTGGGCGATCGGTCTCGACCCGGACTGCGTAATTGTGGCGGGAAGGGACTTCCTTAATGCTTTAATGTGTAACGGCGTAATGTAAAGGAACGAGGCGGGGAGGGGAGAATTTGCGGGACCCGCAAAGTGGCCTTAGAAGCAATACACCCCGCGGAGGAGAAAATGGCGTACGGAGAGAAATCCCCGTATAAAAAATCGCCGAGTGCAGGAGGTGGGATGAGTCAGTCCGCAGTGTCGTCGGTTTTCACCGAGTAGAGAGGGCACCTAGGCTACTCGGCTTAGCAGAGGTATACGGCGAAAGGGTTGTAGTCGCTCGTGGGGGTAGGCTGAGGGAGAGTTATCCCAAGGAGAAGGAAGGAGAGAGAAAAAAAAGGATGGTGGGTAGAGAGAGCGGGGTGAATTTGAATGCGAAAGGGGGCAGGGGGAAGGCGATAAAAGGGTGCGCATGTGTGGGGAGGGACGCGAGGGAATTAGGACGGAGGAAGAAAGGCGAGCGGGGAGGGAGGAGAGAATTTAGGGAAATGAGGGGCGATCGCCGCGGGCGATGGTGGCCTCTTCTTTGAGTGCGCCAAGAAGGAATGTGAGCCGGGTGAGACACCCGGCGCATTTGCGTATTCGCGCGGAATCGCGGTCTTCTCAGCGAGGAGGATTGACGAGAGTGAGTGAGAGAGACATGGAGAGGGAGATTGGGAGGCGTTTTGGTAGTTTCCATCCGTGGAGAAGTAGATCGTAGAGCAGGTTAGTTGAGGAACCCATGGGTGTGCAATATTCTCCAGGGGGCTGGAGCCAACTCATCATACGTTTATGACGCGGGACGCTCGAGAGTCTGTTACTATGGAACTAGAAAGTTAAATAAGTTTTGAGGCCTAATGGGAGATGATGTAGTAATATCGAAACCTAGGTCGGACTAATTTTTTTATAATCGTGGAAAATCGCTAGTGTTTGTTTCAGTAAGGAAAAATTCCACTCCATCACCCTTAACTCTTCGGATTTGTATGAATTGTATTGGTTGGAAATATTTTTGCGCCAATATATTTTTGTGGAATAGCTAATTATTTTTTATTTTAACTTTTCATTTTCCCATTGGCGTTACTTTATGTCCACTCGACGCGACCTCCAGTCTTCGTTATGGCCCGAGCGATCGTCCGCGACTCGACCCAAGACCGCTCAACTTGTTACAAGTAGACGCCCTGAGTTAATACAGAGAATTTATGCGCATTGTCATTGGGAAATTTTTGAGATTGAGTTTTTTCGATAAGGACATATTTAGGTCTTTTAAATAATTTTCCGTGAAAGGCGCTGCCTCACTGTAATGATAGAAAATTATTGTCAAAATAATTCTTGCGATTCATCTACATCTACATAATACTCTGCGAGCCACCTCTAGGGTGTTTGGCAGGGGGTGATCAATCACCAGCATGCAGCATGCATTTGGACTCCCATTTGGATTATAGGTATAAAAAATACCCGAGAATAGGCCGTCGAGAAAACGGATCAAGATATTGTTATCAATATTCCATAGAAGTATTTAATTACTAATCGAGCAATGATGGATAATAATTTTCAGAAAGTTAGTGAGTTAGGAACGCCTTTGTTTGAGAGCCTTATTCTTGACGTTCTATCTCACTTAAATAAATTAATACAAGGTAGTGATCAATTTTAAGCTGAGTGTTGTGGAGCAATGTAAAAAAGGGGCGTTCTGTTGGTGCAAATGGTAGCTGTGATATGGGTGTGTAGTTGTGATCGTGACGAATGCTCGAGGGTCAAGTGCATGGGAGTGTTAGAGGGATGGTCCTTCGAGTATAGCCGTGGTGGCATCAGGGGCAAAGGCTTGCTTGTGTGCTCTCAAAATGCGTGATAAGGGGAGATAAGGTGGAAGGACTGAGTGAAGGAAGTAATCTCTTGCGATAAGGCAACGAATGAGGCGTCGAAGTGGACGGCTGAAGACACGGTGTGAAAACCACGTGGCGCTAAGGACAAGATGGCGGTACTCGCGGAGGGATAAATTACAATTAGTGCGTGGCAACGTCCCATTTTGGGATGATCTTTGGGCTCAGAATGAAATTTCCTCGTCCAAAATCACTCCCCAGGCCAATAAGACAAGTGTCTCTTTAATAGGGCTTGAAAGCCTACTGTCACATTCTAAGGAATTTCGTGAAAACTAGAGAGACTATGATTAAAATAAAATAGTTGGCTTCATGCTAACGATTTTAATTTTTTTGACTCTAAAGTTTTCAATTATCTCTATGGCAACTTGCTCAATTGTTTTTATAGTCGCGGCCACATTAGAATTTGATATTTTTAATCTTAAAATGTCCAACCATGGTTTATTATCATTTAGATACATCCGAATAGTCGTTAGAAATATCCGAATTTTTTAAATAAATTTTGCATTTTTTATTAGGGGCTGTTTTTTATTAAGGGAAGTGCTAGCGCCTATATCGCAGGTTCTTTTGGTCGACCTTTGGCAAGAGGCAGCCGCGAGAGTAGGTCAGTGAGTCAAAATCACAACTCCGGGATTATCGTTAAATACAAGACTCAAATCTAAATGTCTCTCAGCTGCAATTTTTCATATTCAGGAATGGGTAATTTGCATAAGATATTATACACTTTGAGCAATTATTTTTTTCGATATTAAATGGGAATAATGATAAAATGTTTGCGGATTGAAAAAAAAATTATCATTATCTATAACTTCCTCCAGGGAAAGTCATAGATGATAGCTTAGAACGTTTTTCTAAACGCCAAATTGCAAGGATTTTAAAGAGTTCCACGCACTTGCCAAGGATATTTTATCTTGTTGTGAGTGGCATTCGATCTTCCCAAAGACTAGGAAAGTGCCGTATTCCTTGCGTGGCGAACGGAAGGAAGGAAGCTGCTGTGCCGGAGAGGAGAATGGTGGCGAAGAAGTCATACGTTGAGAAACACATTTTGCAGTAGAATCTTAAATAACTACATGAAATAAAAATAGTATTGAGTGAAGTTTTTCCTTCCTGGCGCTGGTTCACCTCACGTAAGAGCAGGTTCCGAAGGTGACGAGTTGCAAATGGGAGTCGTTTGAATGCTGCCGATCGATACTTCCAGTAACGACTGGCAGCAAGGAAACTTCAAATTCACGGGTACACCATTTGCGAAGAAGGTTAAAAGAGATAAAAAGGAGGAGTTCGTGAATAGCAAAAGGAAAGAGTTGCCGACTAAAAAAAATCTGCGGAATGGAGGCAGAAGGGTGACAATGGAAGATGTTTTAAGGCATGAGGATTAAGGTAACTTCAAAGGCCGAAACACATTTTACGGGTAACTTGTAGCCACCAGAAGAGAGGATTAGGCGAAGGAAAGGGTGTAGGGCAGTAGTAAGCATATCTAATGGCCCTCGTATCGGAGAGCTTTCCGAAAGCTTTCATTGTATGGCTTGGTCCAGGAGGAGGCGCACCCAAGCGGAAGTGCCCATCGACAGCTTTGCCTTGAGGCTAAATACGTGCTCCAGAGACTTCGGATTCATCGTTTCCTCATGATCGACAGCATCTCATTACGAGTCTGTATCTTAATACCTTTAGCCGTGTGAATCGTATCCTCATTCAATGCCCGCTGGTACAGTGCCAAAACATTTGAGTGCGACTTTGAAAAAGTCCGTTATTGTAGTTTTCTACCACTTATAATGGACTAAAAATGCAGGAATTTTTACCGAATCGTTATTATCATCTTTTATGCCACCAAAAGTGAAAATCAGGGGTTAATCGTAATTTAATGTAAAAAATTATTTACCTGCATATTTTGATTACTAGAAGATATTCCACGAAGTACGCTTATTATGTCATTGCTTATTTACGTGAAAACCTTTAATTTCCAAGTCCTTCATTCCTCACGGAAATGCGTCTTTGATAAAATTTGCAATCACATTTTCTTTTATACTCCTATTTATTGTTACCCTAACGTTTACTTCCACGAATCGCTTCCGGAAACACGCACGTACGAGTTAGGTTTGATGTAGGTAAGCATGCTTCAATTATCATTCAAAAGCAAAAAAAAATCTTATGATGCTGAATTCTAGTGCAAGCTCTTTCTAAGTCATGACCGATTTGAGTAATGTGATTTCGAAAGAAACTCGCAGTTTATTTATTTTATTTCTTTATTCCCCAACCACCGAAAACAGTGCATATTGGTCTTTTACTTCGGAGTTCTTCAACAAGATAACAATTACACATGCACAAACAACCATGCTCTGGATAGTGGCCACCTACTCAGGCGAGACTCGAACCCGCGAGCTCTTGCTCAGCTGGCGAGGACTTTACCCCATCGCCACCGAGGCCGGCGATAGGTGACCATTAAGCTAAATGAAAATGAGTGGCAATGAAAGACGTTAATTGTAACTGGCGGAAGACAGCCGTGCGTCGGGTGACGAAATTTTTCGGGCCGCTCTAAGCATCTCACTGTGTAGGGGGGAGAAGGAGACAGCCGGAAGGTGATGAATGCCTTGCGTGGCGAAAGGAAGGAAGGAAGCTGGTGTGTTTGGTAGGAGAAAGGAGGCGAAGAAAGGCACAAAAAAGTGAATCTTTTTACGGCCAAGGCGAGGGAAGAAGAAAGTAAGTAGCGACCCATTCAGGACGCCATGCGGCGTGGGGGAGCGTCAACAGAAGGACATTGTGAGGACGAAGTTTTGGCACCGGGTGTCCCACTATGTCCCCACAATCTCACACACACGTACAAATGCGTGCATAGAGACAACCCTGCTCTTACGAGGGGAACGCGGAGTATTGTTACTATCACCTTTCTGGACAGGAAGAAGAAAAAGTTTTCGGACGGAGAGGTAGGTTGCATTATAGCGGGACGGAGCAACAGCAACGAATGGCGGGCTTATGATTGAGTCGGAGGTACCAACGTACTCTTCTTCAACCATAGCCTCGAGTAACAACGGTTTTATCTTCATGCTATCAAAAAAAAACATTTCAAAAGAATCAAATTTCTCTCTGATCATATATATTTGATCCCTGATGAATTTTCTTTTAACTTAAATGGATAATGCTGCATAATGAGGTGAAAATTATGGAAAATGGTGATTGATGTTATTTTTCAACTTCGCTGAAAAATCGTGAGGGTGAGCACGCGAGAGGTGGTAGCCTTGCGTCTAGCGTGCGGGGGTATGCGGAAAAGGTGGATAGGTCGGACATCCCTCCCCCTCCCGTGCACCTTTTTTACATCCCTTTACTCTTAGCGTACCATCCCCCCCCTAACCCTTTCCTCCCATACAAACGCCTTAACGATCCGGCTCTTCCTAACCACCCATTCCTCGACCCGTTAAAAAAAAGGAACATACCCCCATGAGCTTGAATATATTATTTTTATATATCTCTGTCTCTCTCTCTTTCCCGTTGAGAAGGAGAAGTGGGGGGGGACCCCCTTAAGCGCATCGGTCCGTCTGTCTTTCCGTCCCAATCGGCCCATGCAAAACAGGTTCGACCCAACCATCATCATCTCTTCTTGCATATAGCACCACGGATGCCTCTTTTTTTTCACACGGCTCTCTGTCTCTCCTCGTCCCATTCTCTTAAGAACCATCCTTACCCCCGCCCGGCTCCATCCCCATTCAGTCCCCGATCTCTTAAAAAAAGGGGTTCCCGGATCCCTAAAGGAAAAACCCCTTTTGTGTTTGCATGAGTTAGAGTGGGGAGAGGGTCCCAAAAAATCTAACCCCTTCCCATCCTCCCTCCTTCGGCCCTCACCATCACCACCGGCGATGGAAGGACTCTCCCCCTCCCTTTTTATGTCCCTTATCGCGGACACCCCTTAACCGCACTGCTTGCATCTCTTAACCCTTTGCGTATTAACTACCTGCCCCTTTACGTCCCAGTGTTTCTCATCTGCACCGCTCCTGTGCTCCGGAGATCTCTCCATCCGCTTCGCCGCCAACGTGCTCTTCGTATCTTTTTGGATTTCAACCTCTATCTTCTTCCGTCAGCGCGTCCGTTTTTCTACGTCTTCTTTTTTCCCCTCATCGTCAAAAACTTTGCTTGCCCGGTCTTCTTCCCTTCGTCTCTCTAGGTTTGAATTTTAAATAATGAGTCGCTTGTTCACCGAGAAATTACACGTTCCTTCTATTAATTTTTGTTTGCGAATTTATCATCAAATAAGGAGCCCTTCCTTCGTTGGATTTTCTTAAAAATTTCTATTATATAATCCTTTCCAACTATTTTTCCAATATTCAAAGCCCATTCTTTTCACTTAGGTGAAATGGATAGAGATTGTTTCGCATGAAAACATATCCAAGATATCGAAACATTTATCTTCCTTTCTTTCCATTTTTCATGTTAATATTACGCTATCAGCTATTTTATATACTTTTGAGAGGCGTAAAATAATGTTTTGAAAAAGTATTTGTGAATGAATGACAAAATTGGGTCCTGCATCTTAAAGGTCTTTTTCGCTGTATGCGATAGTGTTACAGGGAAGTCTTGCGATGCACTATATATGCAAGTAAGAAACAGTGGTAAATATTTCGCTTAAAGAAAATTTATTAAACCGAAGGCGTCGAAGTACTTACTTGTTAGATTGTAAAATTACGCTGTAGTACTACATTAACCTAGTAGAAATTTTCCGCAGCATAAAAAAGCGAAATAATCCCATCTATTCTCTATACTTCATGATATCATGCTCCTACTTCTAAGTGTATAGCTTTTTTCTTTCATGTATTCGAAACCTTTATCGTTGACATGGACATGAGAAGTTAATCTACTTTAGACGTAAGCCATTAGATTTTCCGTTTCACGTACGCGTGCTTCTTTTTTCTGCGTTCGTTTGGTTTTTTGAGCGACCTTCAGGTTCCTCTCCTGAAACCGCTCTTTTTTACCGTCCGTGAATTTTTTGCCGCAGGCTCGGAATCGACGCCGGGGACGATGCAAGGCTCGCCTCAGAGACAGAGTTGACTTAACCACTTTGTTGTGACACCAAAACAGATGTTTTTCGCCGCATTCACCTGTGCTTCCAAACCTGCTTCCCGAGATTGCTTCGAAAAAAGTCGTGAGATTTCTCGGAGTCGAATCCAGGGACTCGCTTTAAAAATCCGCGAAGCATAACGCATTATCTTAATGGCAGAGCGAGAAAATGGGCGCAGAGCCATTACACACCTGATGGACCTCGGCGTATTGCAGCCGTGATGACTCCCTTGCAGACTGGTGTATTGTTTTAACATCTCCATAAAGCTAATTGAACCATCTCTATCTAACTTACGCGTAGCCATTTATGCATCTGAGTTTCTTTTCGACCCTCGCTTAAAACCAGCCCCATTCCTCCTCAATTGGAATCGTTGCGATGAGAATTGTGGGAAAAAAATATTGAGAGATGTTGGAATTGGAAGGGAAAGGGAAGCTGCTACTGGCGGGAGATTGGAAAAAGTTTTCGATTCTAATTGAAATTTACGAGATAAGGAACTTTCCGCACCTGATGCATCGGAAATCTTGGGGTGCGCGGCTGGGCTAATGTGCATTTTCCCCCGAAGTCAAGAAAAACTTTATTGAACGATCCATAAACCTTATTCGCAAAATGGCGATGGTGAGGGAGAAAAAATGCGTGCTACCCTGTCTGCGAAACCATATAATCGATCCGGCTCCTGACTTTTTTTTAACTTACCCCGAGGGGTTCATAGTAATTGAACCTTGGAAATGGAGGAGAGGAAGGGGATCGAAAGAGAAGCGACTCATTGCTTGACTTCGCTCATCTCTTTTTCTGCAGCGTCGGCGTAGCATCGTCGTTTCTTTTAGCGCTAAACTCTAACCGACACCTATGGTCGACCAAACAGCATCCCTCTTCAGTGAAGGGAGGGGGGCTTTGCTTCCATCACCTCGGTGACTATGTCCCCAGGTGTGTATCCTTGAGCAGTTCCTGCCCCTTCCACGAGCGAACTCTAGCGAAATCCATCGAGACATATCTTGAGGTGGTTGAAATGGTAATGTTTGGTGTTTGAGAGCCCATATTAATAACTGCGTCCATAAAATATTAGGTCCATGTAAAATATAATGATATACCTACGTTTGAAAATTTGGGACTCATTGATCTTGAAGCAGTGGAAGCCGCCAAAGAATTTGCATTTTCTTGAATCTTGCATTTTTGCCTTCTTTAAACCATGATTTGACTTACTCCTGGACGGTGACGTCAGCAAAAATGATGAATTATGTTTTTTTCCGCTATGTACCTTTAATCAGTAATATTCCTTGATTTTATTTTCTATCGTTTATTACCATAATTTGTATATAATATGTATTTCGTAGAAGAAAAGAATCTGGACGAGAATCAATCAGATTCAGAATATCTGGACAATCATAATTTATTTTTATGTTAATTTTTATCAAGCTCTAAACTATTTCGTGTTAAAACTTCGTTGTATATCTATGAAACTAACTCGATGACAAAATACTTCTGCTTTACTCTGAGATGTCTCAAAAGAAACACATGCGCGAAGGTAACGCAAAACTTTACATCATCAAGGAATATCCACTCACCTCAAGAGAATGTCTAAGGCTACAATTTTCTATACACCAACACACACCTCGTTTGAGACGTAAGATATTTTCTGATTTTGAGGGCAATACCCGGAAAATATGTTATAAAATGCCCAAATTTTTAAAAATAACGGTCCAAGAAAGTCTTCAAGAGCATAATGAAATTTTCTTGAAAAGTATATTTGCTTCCTTCCTCGGAGTAATCTCCGTAACGCTTATCGTAGATTGCGGAATTCGATTCCTCGATTGCCTTATGGGATAGGCTAGTAATGCTCGTCTAGTACATAGTAGATGTCAGCGTCGGAATTTCTAAGGAGCGCCACTTGTAGTGAGAAAACAACATTGTTTTTTCCGTGATGCAATCGATAGTAGCTGTCATTTGCTTCCACCACGGCGATTCGTCAATGATGGAGATTATCTGAATGCTAAGCTCTCAATGATTTGGTGATATTTCTCAGGGTCTCATCGATGTTTTGCCTTTACGAGTGTTTACACCTCTCCAGAGTAATGCGCAATCTCTCAAGAGCGATCATTGAAAGCCGTTCGTATTCTGCAGCGGAGACCTGTCGCAAGAACTTTGAAAATTGAATCATTTATTTTCCTACCCGCATACTCTAGTTATTCTCATACTGGTGGTATTGAGATGACATCGGAATTTCTGATGTTCATCGGAATTTCGGAACTTCATCACTAGGCATACATACATAGCCTCTTTTATTGAAATCAAAAATCTTCCTGCTCCAGCCATTTATTCACTCTTAAGTTCATAATAAAAAAACACAAATGTTGCTGCACACTTTTCATGAGTTCTTGAGAGCGTTTGGTTCTCGTTCTCAGAGAATTTTCTTTCCCGATATATTAGAGAAGGAATCGCTCATGAGCTTGTAAACAACAACGAACCTTGCGAGGATGATGTGAAAAAGTTATTGATACTGACGTATATTTTGAAGGAGAAACAATGCCGCGTGACGTAATTTAAGTTTCATACGAATGTGTTCTGGCCTTCGGTATTTCGTCGCGAATAAAGCTCGAGAAGTTTGCGATGGATCGAGAAACGGAAAAATTCTGTTTGCATTATTTTTCAATCTCTATCAAAATCGACGACGAAATAAAGTTAGTGAAGGAGCCCGTTGTTAGCAGTGCCTCCCGCTGTCGATGGTGGGGAAAGCGATTGACTCGCCCAGCCTGTCAGTGAGTGAACCATTGATGGAGCGAGCGGCACATCGACGGATAGTGCCGAAGACCTTATTTACACAGTGACGTGTCGCGCACCCTCTTGCACACGTCCGAGCGCACAAAAGGGGTTCGGTTTACCCTTCCGATCATCGACGGGTGGGACGCGTTCGGAAATGCGCTCCGAAGGC
Organism: Ischnura elegans; assembly: GCF_921293095.1. Classification (NCBI taxonomy): domain Eukaryota; kingdom Metazoa; phylum Arthropoda; class Insecta; order Odonata; family Coenagrionidae; genus Ischnura; species Ischnura elegans. Next base: position 107,340,079 of record NC_060249.1, read on the forward strand.
CATAGAGGCCCTTAAAAGGTTCGATTTTGGGCGGGGGAATAACTAATACACATTGTAATAATCCTTCGACGCGAGCCAGTTTGAAGAGGCAGGCGGTTGGCAGCTAACTCCATCGCGGAATCCCTCCATACCGCATCCGATGGTGATTTGAAGGACCGTCTCGTCTTCTTTATCCCCGTATTCTCCATCCTCGAAAGAAACCGGGAAGGACCTTTTGAATGGCCGCAGGCTGTCCACACATCTTTATTTGACCCTGTTGAACTCAACGTGGCTACGTGGTAGAGGCCGGTATTGAAACAACGTGATTTCTTAACAATGCCGATGTATAATTATAGGAACTGGAAAAATGAAATGAAAGTCTTCAAATTTCATATTCTTTTCAAATTCTGATTCCTCTCCTTCTTCATTAGTTCTTAATTGATGCAAATAAAATTGAGGACCAGTGTGGAATCATAGAATAAGTGAGGGGAGAATATATTAGATAGGACTAGGTGTCCTGTATTCCCTCACCCCTCGAAATGAGGAAAGTACAGAAAATATTTAATAGCCATACATTATTTAAAATTTCGTGAACTCGCCTTGAAATATCTTTCCTCCCATCTAAAGATATTCTTTATTTATTGCAGTGGATAAATTCGTCTTACTTTATTAATTTTCTTTTTAGGACACCAAATTACGTTTTTTTTCTACGCTATTTCTATGCCTTATTTCTCGAGACAAAAGGTGGTACGTGCTGAGGAATGGAAAGAATTGCGCGAGGCCATGTCGATTGAGCCATTCCCAAAAATCACTGATAATTTTTACGCGGTTATATGCTATCCCGAAAAAGGGACAGAAAAAAATGAGTAATATGTGAATTAAGGGTGCGCTAAATGGGGAACCGGGGCCCCTTCTTTTGAAACGAGGAAATGCTTAGCTCGTTTAGGCTGTCAAACGCTGGTCGCCATGGGCTGTCGTAGTACCTACACTTCATATCCATCTACTAGTACTATCGCACTTTCTTAATTTCACATAAATATGAAATTGGTGTCATTATTTAAAATTACTTCACCTAATCTAGCATCAATCTTGCCTTAACACCCCCTCGAAGAAATGAAGATCCCAGAAACGTAATGTATATACCTACGCTTCTGCTTTGATTCAAGTGTTACCAGTAAGGTCTTGCCCGTCCAATTCGCTCTTGCAACCCACCGTCTTCCATCCCTTCCCATGTCTTATTTCGCGCGGAATCCCATGCGAGGTATTGTGCGCAAGCGCCGGTAACCTCCCGACCTACGTCGATGAGGAGGCCGTGGGGTGAGGTCGTATAAGGAGGAGGAGGTCCATTGTGGAGTGGGTGGGTGGGGGCAGGAGGTCTTCTCGTGTGCGGCGTGTGGGGAAGGTCAGGGCGATAGGGAGACTCACTCACGTACCACCCACACGAAACCTCCCCGCGCCGATATTTTTTTCTCCTTTCAAGAGGACGGACCCATGGACTTCTTTCGCTGCGGTGGTCCACCCGTAGAGCTTGTGCGTTTAGATCAGTGGTGCATGGCATGGCAACACTACTATAAATTCAGATTGTACGGGCGAAAGCTCTCTCGGCGTGTGGAAGGGATCATAATGTTTTTTCGGGTGTTCATCGAGTTTCTCGTTGTCTAAAGACGGTTTCGCGAGGCTCGCAAGTTGAACTTTTTTACGAAACTACTGAAATAACTCTCCACCTGTTATAACTCTTCCTTCATGAAATTATCCTATTATACCTTTTGTGTCGTTAATACCTCATTTGTGACTTTATTTCCAAGTTTTTTGAAGGAGTAACCAAGTTCTTAGGCTAAATTTTCATGGGTTTTATAACGTTCTCATTTGTTTGCTAGTGCTGAATATTTTCATCGCTCAGTTAAAATCAAATTCCGCCACTAATAAGTTCTCTCAGTCTCCACGAGTTCGTAGATGGCTCTTGTTTGGCATCCTTTTCCTTAAATACCTCTTTCGATTCATATCAGCTCGCAAAAACTTTTAGCATGCAAAATCGAGGCGTTATCATGCGCCGTATTGGCGAACTGTTCATTTGGTGGAACAATAAATTTTGGTATTTACATAATAGCGCATGATGTAACTGTTTTTTTCTAATCCTTCAAAATTTCTGATTTTACTTCAAGAGGATTTTTTATACATGTTGCATGGGGTGGGGTTTTCAAAATTTATATCCTGTATGTATTTAATTGGAATGAAATGGAAATACCCCATCCATAGAGTGAATAAATAGGTCCTTAATTTTCTCACGCGTCCTTTCCTCACTCCTTCCTCATGTGCAGCAATGCGCCAGTCCGCACGCCAAGGAAGCTGAGATGTCATGGCCTCCTCCAAGACACGGAGGCGTCTTCGGCAGCAAGTATGGCTACGAGGTGAGCATAGCTCATTCAGGGCTTGATAAATTCCATCAGTAGCAATATCTTCCCGGGAATATTTTTTCTTTGATGTATTATTGATCAGTACTTTTTTAAGTTTTTTTTGTTAATTTTGGATATCAGGACATCGAACTTCAATTCAAGTTTTAGTTATGAAAGTCAACAGCTTAAATCTGATTCGTTAATTTCTCCCAAATTCTTAGTAGAAAGTCTTAATGAGAGCTTTAGGTACCTATTTTCCAGTGGGAATTCGTGGATTTCCATTGCCGATTGATAACGCCGGGAAGATGAAGAGGAATGTTTAGCTGTCATTGTGATTCATGCGGAACTCGTCCAATAATCCCATTTTTTCATTTGATTTATCACGTGAAAGTTGTCCATTTTCAACTAGGTACACCAAGCGTTCTGAATGCGCTTGACTCAGTATCCACGCTGGAACAGTATAATCTAAGGAGTCATTATATTTCTCTGGACTTCCAACTGTAGTACTTTTCCTGTGTGTAATAAATGATCATTTGGGACAAGTTATTCATTTATACATAATTCACTCACTTAGTGAGCATAAAGGCAATGTCTTCGATGTGAAAAATTCTTTTTACTGTGAATCTTATAAAATACGGGAGAAACAGTTACTTTTTTCTTGGACGGTCAAAAATCATCATAAATGAGTCTTTCCTACATATACTGCATAGATTGACTAGTTTCAACCTAAGCAGTAAATGTAGGAAACCCATTTATTAGGCATGAGTGCCGGCGGCGAAACTCATTTCGAAGAAACACTGCAGCCTTAAAATGATTGTCACGACCTTATTTTTAATCACCCAATCATTTCATCACCACTCATCGCACGATATATCATTACTTCATCCTCAGTTTCCTATCATATCTATTTTGTGAAGTTTTTCATTCGCATTAGTGACGTTGAACGAAGACTACGTTAGTTATAGTAATTCTTCGCCAGGATGTTTCTCTTTATCCAGCTTAATTTATAGTGAGAGGTAGAATGGAGGTAGATCTTTCCTTTTGTGAGTGTGTAGATAGGTGAAAAAATTGTCTTGATTTTATACGGATATTCTTTTGGCACTTGTAATAGTTATTACTATATCTAATTGTATTCGAACCTCGGAGGAACACCTCAGGTCGTAGACTGATCCTTTTGTATTCATCCCATGGTAGTTATCAACTCTGCTTCATTTCACAGCCATTTAGCATTGATAATTGACAGCTCATTGCCCCAAGCTCAACCAAATATATAAAATAATCCACCAAGAAGAAACGGTGTCATCAATGGCATATGTGGTCTTGATAAGTGTGTTGTAGGTCACTGGAATTCTCTTCTTACTAAATGAGATACATTCTTTTCTAGTTTCTGGTAATTAATTATTTTCTTGATAAAATTCTATTTGCATTTATGTCATGTAGCTTCGAGGTAAAATATTACGGCATTAGTGATATTAACCTTGTTTATTACATCATATTTTCGGATTCTCAGTTATAATTATCGTGCGGTATGCCCACTGGCCTCTTTGCCTGAGGCACTTAGTTAATTAAAGCACTAAATTACGTGAGTAGGTACATGTCTGTTGGATTCTTCTGAAACCATTGTATTTGACGGATGCACGGTATTCATACAAATAGCAAGATTTTCACTTTGATTAGCATATTTTTGCCGTCGGCAACTTTTGTCAACTCCAAAATTTTGTGACGGTTGTTTTTTATTTTGTCATACCTGAGTTATTTCAACCCACAACAAATACTTGGGGGCCATTTCATTATGGGAAATTGATTGTACCTTTATGAAATAAAATTTTGTCTATCGACCATCAGAGATTCTTAATATCCATTTGCTTATTTTTCATAGCTTCTACATTGATTCCAATAAGGGCATGGTCCATTCCGTTGCCTGATTCTTCTGATCCTTAGGTTTAAATATTTCTCCAATGTTGGCCTAAACGGGGCCTGTCTTTTCCTAGCATCAATCCTACGAGACTTACTCTCACAAATTTCCTTATGATTGAAGTCCTAGTCTCCATTTGGTGAGATCCTATCCTTGACTGCTGTAGTCATTTGAGTATTCGCTCTGAGTGTGTATAATAGTTGGGAAATAAGCTTAGTTAGTAAGTACTCTAACTGAGATATGATTTTAACTCTAGTTTTCTTTTTTCTCAGGCCAAGATGAACTCAGCCGATCTGCAAGGGAACCAATCTGGTCCAAAAGGTGAGTATCAATCCCTTGATTCTTAATTATGAATATCAAACGCTAGCTACAGTTTCAGCGTATTTAATGAGATTTTCGCTATTATTTCTACGTTTTGGCTCCGCTTTCGGAGAAATTTGCTAACCAATATGGTTGAATTCACTTTGAAAAAGTATTTAGCGTACATTCGTTCTTTCCTGACGTCATACCTTACAGCAGTTAAACGCCAAGGTGTGTTGCGTTAGTTTTTTTGATCAGTGATTAAGCTTTTTCCCTCCCATTCTTTTCATTAATCATATACGACTTCTATACCATTTTCAATCCATTGAAATATCCTATAGTTAAAAATACGTTCATAAGACAAGAATAAATGTATGCATATCTTTTTGCTAATATTGTGATTCTACTGTGGCATGAAATACCATTAAATTCAACCTTTGTAGTCAAATTTTGAAAATGAAACTTTTACGTGGCTTTTACTACAAGTTCACTGCTGGAAAACCTTTTGTTATCTCACTGAGATATGATTAAATTCTGATAAAATGTCCAAGTGTAAAATACGAGTATACGCTTTGTCTCTTCAGTGTTGAGGCTCAATCTACCAAGTCTAGTGTGCAATGGGACATATCTATTTACTTGTATGATCAGAGATGAGTACTTGCGCAAGTAATCGTTTATGCACTCAATTAAAAATAGGTTATGCATTCCGCTACCCAAAATTCTCCTCATCTCACTGAATCCTATGCGTTTTTACAGGAGAGGGGTCCTCGGATGACGGCGGAGGAGGTGGGGGCCGCGGCATGGAGCCCCCGGGGCCGTCCCCGTACGGCGGGGGCGGCGGTCCCCTGCTCCTGCCCGCCCCTCACGCCCCCTCCCACCCACAGCACCGCTCCGCCTCCGCGGACGGCGGCGGCGGGATGCTAAGCGGAGGCGTCTCTGCCCCCGTGTCGCCGTCCCACGGCCCCGCCTCCCCGGCCACCTCCCTGCCCCCGCTGGACGCCGCCTCCAAAGCCGGCGGCTCGCCCGTGCCCCCAGGCGGGCTTGTCCCGCCACACTCGCACCCGCCCTCCGCCAACGGCAGGAAGTTCCAGTGCAAGGTCAGTGCCTCGCCCCTCTCAGTCAACCCTTAAATTTTATTGCATTGGTTTGAAAATGTTCTAACTGTAATTGTTCGATAACGACTTGATGCATATAAATTACTATCGGAATTATGATCTAAATTTGTACAGACTGGCTTTTCTTCCATTTTGGAGCTATAGTATTTTACTAAACTTATCAAATTTGATTTATAATACAAGCTAGAAGTTTAATTATTTTTATTGGAAAGAAACTTCCTTCAGTATTACAATTACAACTTAAGGTAAAAAGAAAAAGATTGACTTCCCCAGAATTTTGGAGGGAATTGAGAGTATAAAAATCTAATATTAATAATGAATTAACTAAATTGCCTAAAAAGTAAAACAGCAGCATAACGCCGAAATCATTTTCCTTGGAACCAGCGTGGCTGGAGATGGAACCTTTTCAAACCAATGCAGCGGTTTTAACGTCGACACGGCAGTACTTTACTGCTGATGAATGGAGAAAAACCTTCTTCCATTAGAAACTTGAAAAGAAAATCCCTGATGAGGCAACAAAAACAGACACTGGTCAATGTTTGTGGTTACGGTTCCATTAATTTGTTGTAGGTATATTTTCTTGATGCATTAGCGTTGTTTGGCTCCAATTTATCTAATTTTGTATGAAAATGACATCATTCTGAATTTATATCGTTTTTCTGTAAAGCTGGATATTAAGTGACAATATTTATTTGCAGAATAATTTTTTGCGACCTTTTTTAACAAGTTAACTTCAGATAGGTATATCGATGAAGTTTGTGAACCCTAGCGCAAGAAAACGCATGCTTTTGGACAGAAAGCAGCTTCCCAAATATACTCTGTCTACTTCAATTTTTTCCGATATTTCATACAAATCAACTGTCGAGAAAATTGTAATGGTAAACCATTTTTTCTCCAGACTAATCGGAAATTTGTAAGAGGTGAGATGTTGTGCAAGACTTTTGAATGAATCGAATTGAAGAAATTACTTCGTCCATCTCCTGCGCTAAAACGCTTGTTTCTGCAATTTATGACCCGCATTTTAGTACTTTTCATATTTTGACACTTTTATTGATTTCATTGAATATTTTTGCACTGCTCCGCTGCCATAATTCCTACCTCGCTGATTTCAAGAAGAGCATGTAATTGGAACTTGACCTTTATCGTGAAAATGGAACACGAACGCGTTGAATAAATGACATTTATAAATGCGAATACTAAATATTCTTTACATTATAATTATAATTTTTATCCTGATTTGGGCAGTAGCATGATGGCTAAGCGTGTTGTTGTTTGCTTTTATAGGCTCATTCTTTCATATAACTTCTGATTTGGCGTACGCCAACAAAAGTTTAATATTTATCGACGTATTTAGAGACACTTGATTGCACTTTGGGTTTCCACGGTATAAATATTCCTCTCCATTTCTTGGTTCTTGTTCCTAATTTCTCTCACATGCATTATATTTTTTAAATGTATTTTCCTAGTGTCTTTTTTTGCTAGCTATTTCGTCTTCAAAACTTTTACAAATTTTATAATTTGTTCATAAAAATACACTTCCCAAAGTAGGAGCTTTGTCGTTATCCGACTGGAACTCCAATAATGGACATAGTTGTGAAATGGTTGCTCGTAATCAATTTCTCCCCGCCTTCGCCGTACGCATCTGAAAATTCCGTTCCATTTGGGCCATCAGAGCCGCAGGATTATGACGGACTCATAAGCGGATGCTTAACCTACTCGGTGGAGCGGAAGTAATCGCCCATTCTAATCGAGGCATGAGGATTACCTCAGAATTCAAACGTATTACGAGCATGCCTAGTATGGACGTGTGGGTACATGCCGGAGCGTCATCGGCAGGGAAGAATTTAGGCCTTGGCGATATATTTCGAACTATGTATATCGATATGATAGTTTTAATATGTCTCAACTGTGGATATATCACGACCACAATATAATATCGTAATGCCGACTATACACGATGAAAAGACAATGATATATTGGGATAATTTGCGATTGCTAGATTGCCATGTATCACTATGATTGCGGTAATCATCATAATGACGATTATAGTAAATTTTGAATTAATTTTGATTATAAATAACGCTACACAGGCTAGTTAATTTCCGGGGCGATGTATCTCAGGATTATAGCACAAGTTTTATGTAATCAATTAATCTGGAAAAGAAGCAAAATATAACCAGGAAAGTGAGATTGATGCATCCTCTTGATTGAGTTTACTCCGGGCTCGAACGGTTGAAATTGAGTGGAAATGAGAAGTATCCGACGCAGTCAATGATACATCTCATCAATTTGACCTCCGGGAAAATACTAAGAAATTAATTTAATACTTGGAATAAATAATTATTTCGTTTTACGCATAATAACTGCGCTTAAGAAGTAAGTTTTTTTTCAATCGTAGGTCTGGAAAAAAGACCGGTCGAACGGGGATGATGCATCCTCTAAAGTGATGTCCATGGAAACATAGTGAGGAAGTTTAATTCGTAATCATTGGTAACGTGGAATATCTAGGTATTATCTTATTATCAATTAGGTATGTATTAACAACATGTTTAACCGGCAAATGAAAGATGGATGGTTGTTGAGAAATAGTAATAAAAATCTGAAACTATCCTTTCTTGTGGAGGACGTATTCAAACACTCTTCACTCTCCAGCACTCCAAAAATAACAGATTATTATATTCATAAAGGTATACGTATAATTATTGATAATATGGAAACGTAGTTTCAGCCAATATTGAGGGCATTGCGTGATCGAGGGCTGGCGCTCTTAGCCTACCGAATGGGTGTCCGGGTGGAGTGGCCTCGCCGTCCGCTGCCATCCAGCGCCCTCCCCGTCGACCGCCGAAAATTCCACCACTGCCGCCTCGGCAGGCAGCAGCTGCGCGGAAATAGCCCGGCCCCTCCCACCCGAGAATTAGTCGGCCTTCGGAATTATGTTCAATACACGAAGTAATTGGCGGAACAGGTATAATAAATTGCGCCCATAACAAATGACACGGAAGGGTTCCAAAAAAAAAGCTCGCTGGGCCCGCTTCCCCGTTTTTTGAAGATTGAAGGGTTCTTTGGCTACGTCCTCGTCAAGAATGGATAGTTTCAGCTTTTTATAATTGTTTCCAACCACCCTTCCTCTTCTCATTTGTCAGTTTCCATAGTTCCAACATCCACGAGATTCGAAATGAGTTTCCTCCATTAGCACGAGGGCTGTCGAGAAAGTAATAGACGTTTTGTCATGTCGCGGCACTGGGTGGGACAAGCGCCGCGATTTTAACGTCGTAGTGTTCCTACTCTTCGTATCTTGCGCATCATGCCTATCGTATTTTGTATACAGAGGAGTGCTAAAATGAACGCTGCAATTGAGAATCTCGCCAGTTATCAAGTGCGAGTTATGATAAGTTTTTTGTTGGCGAAAATTCACAAACCGATTGAAATTTATCGCCAGACTTGCGATGTGTACGATCAAAGAATGCCAACTCAGAAAATTGAAATTCGCGAAACAAAACATGCATCAGGGAAAACTCTTGTTTCCACACGGCATCGCTCGTCCACGTATGGCAATTCGAACCCAGTAGCTCTTGGATGGTTTTGGATGGGAAGTTTGCATTAACCCGCCGCACAACCCGGATTTGGCGCTGACGGACTACCCGGACTACAACCTGATCCAATCAATGAAGAAGTGGCTCGCTACGCAACAATTTGACACTGACGTTGAACTGCATGACGGTGTACCTTAACCTGTAGTTGAACTCGCAATTGGCAGATTTCTGCTGAGAGGATATTGAAGAGCTTGTGCTACGCCATAATAAATAACTTAAATTATATGGCGATTATGGACAAAAATAGTCAAAAGAGTTTAGCTTCAAAACATATATGATAAAAATAGTTATTTTCACTTTGCTTGTTTTTTATCAAATCAAAACGTCTGTTACTTTCGGGAAAGCCCTTGTATTTCGCAGTCGTGGTGAAAGACGGGTTTTCAGGGGCACACCTTAATGGCCTATGACCGCTTACTAGGACAAACAATACTTATCTAACGAGGCTGATATCAAAGCTGTAATCAGCGTTCCATTGGTTTAAATTTACCTATTGGCCATTTTTATTTTTCCTGTCGGTTTTGATGAAAGTGTTTCCTTTGTTTTTCGCTTTGATTTTAATATTTCTCGGCCTAAATTTAGGAAAATAACTGTACAAATGCACAATTTCATGATAAATTCTTATCAACTACTATGGAAGTTTGCATTTATTCATCGTTGATCAAATAATTTCCAATAACGGTATAATTTTTGTTGTGGTGCATTATGATGCATCCTAATGTTTTTTTGTTGAAGTTAACTTGAAATAACAGTACAAAACAAATCGGCGATTAAAGTTGATAAATATGTATTTTTGGCTTCAATCGATCAATATGTTTATCGTCTTTGAAAATGTATTAAGATTTTCTGTTTTGTCTCTGCTCACTTTCTAACATCTAACGTATGAAATGTATGATTTCCGTGTTTGTGTGGTTTTTGGAGTTTCTCATTTTTATGCGACGCATGGAGTAGCTTAAAAATAAGGAAATATTTTGCACTGAGGCGATTTAAAGGCCTATTGAAGTAGGCGAAGCTAACCGTGGATAATTTACGGCGATTTTTTTTTTTATTCCGAGCATGCAGATAGCATTTTCATAATGACTTCACCAGAATTTTCGAACCTCTTTTCGGGTAGTTCTCACCTTGCTTTGCGAAGTGTCCCTTGACACGAAGAGAATCACTTTTCCCTCACATTTCTTACGTCACACTTGAGGAAATAATCGGCTATGGCCCCGAGTAGGAAATAAATTCCGGCGCCTGAATGAAAACTAGGCAGAGATTTTTTCTCCCGTGGTTTCTTAAGAGGGAAGGCAAGAGCCACCCCCGCCCATAGTAACCCCCCCGTTGAAGGCGAGTCAGGCCGGGGAGGTTATAGCGATAGAAGTCAGCCGTTTTGATTTGTGTGTGAGAAAAAGGCAACAGAGAGAGTGTGAGGAAGGGAAAGGGGAGTAGGGAGGAGGCAGTTCGGCCCCAAATGTGTAGGAACGTCCTCTTCAGCCCTAAGATCCCGGAAGAAGACAGTGCTTCGGTGCGAGTGTTCGGATCGTCTCATCATCTCGCTTGTGACAATTCACTAAAAAAAGTTTTTTCCAACAGTCGTTCGCCATTTTTTTTTGTTTGCGGAAGTGGTAGAAATATAAATTTATTATAATTATAATAAATGTATATTTCTACGTTATATATCTATTGTAATTTATACAATAACATTTAAACTCTGCCAGACGTAAATGCCCAATCTTTTTACTTAATGTGTGTTAAGATCTGTGCGAAAGTTTTCTCTTTGCTCTCTTGCATTCTGTCGGCCCGAAGACCATCATTTTGCTGCACTTTCCTAAGTCTCACTTTACGAAATAATCAATAATTGGGTGGAAATCAAGAACGATGCCTGAAGAAAAACTCGCTAAATTTTTTCTTCCCCATTATTGCTTAAAACGACGTATCGCTTATTCTCTACAAGCCTGTTTCCCGGTCTTATTTCTAGTTAAAATATCCTCTATCGTCTTGTAATTTTCCGAGTAAATAGAGTCCACCCGTATAAATAACCACCTATATTACTAGCAAGAAATGAAAAAGTCACCTCGGAGAAAAATACTGTGGTAAAATTTTCATATTTGAGATACAGTGAAGTGTTTGAAATGGGCTATTAGATACTCCTAGGCTGTTAGAATATTTCATCATAATTTTAAAATAAGTAGCACGTCACGAAATTAGGCTGACGAGCAGTAGTGATGCGCCCTCTTTGGAGGTTAAGGGAGAGCGGCCACCACCCAAACTAACCCCTCCACTTACTGACGAAGTGAGGGAGGAATGGGCAATTGAAGTCACCCGTTTTTATTCGTCTTGTGAAAAAAATGGGAGTAGGAACGAAGAAGCTCGGCCTATATGTGGAGGAAAACCAAGGAGGAACTAAATACCGGTGCCCGAATGAAAACTCGGCAGAGTTACCCCCATAATTATTTAAGAGCACATTACTTTTGCGCGAGTGGTTTGGTTTCATGACATATTTATTATTTAAAACTTTACAAACCATTATCGATTCAAATTTTCAGGGTACGTTGATTCAATGATCATCTATATACCAGGTACGAAAATTTTACCATGGAGAAAATGCTGCGGTAATATTATAATATTCTAGTTACAGTTAAATATTTTTACAATGGTCCACTGTATATGCCATGATAAGAGGAAGCGTAAATCTTAGCCAAGTAATGCGTCGGGAAGAGCCACCCCGTCCAGCTTATTCCTCGTTCAGAAAGCCTAGAGGGGGTTTTGGCGATTGAAGTCATCCGTTTTGATTTGGGTGGGTGAGAAAATTTGGGAGTGGGAATGAGGCAGTTGGGCCCTGTGTACGGAGGAACTCGCCCTCCGAAAGAGGGAGATCCCGGAAGGAGACATGCTAGTCTCGGGAGGTTCGATGCGCGGGGGGCGAACACCTGCACTGCCATCCTCTTATATCCATCCACCCCCGCCCCGCCCTGCTCTCTGGAAGGGGGCGTGGGAGAGAGCATCCCAGTCGAGTCGTCTTCTTCGGCGCAGATGTCGGAGCCTCCCTCTCCCACCCACCCTCTCCCCCGGAAGCTCTTCCCTCCTCCAACCCCCAAACGAAAACTCATCCCGTCGATCCGGCCCGACAACACACCCCCGCTCTCGACGAAGAAAAAAAAAGCCCGTCAAAAATCTCTCTCACGCAATCCTCTTCTCCACTCCCGTCGTCTCCTTTTTGGGCAAAACTCTCGGCCCCTCCTGATGTATTCGATGCTGCGTGCGTGGGTTCGGGTGGCGTGGAGGGGATCGGGTGTTCTTTGCGTGCGCTGGTGGTGTGGGAGAGGGGAAACATTTCTCGTTTCACGTCGATATAGACTGCGTGGGATCTTCTCTCTCTCTCTCTCCGGGATATAATGCCCGATGGAGTGGATCTTTGGCGTCAAAAGGTGCAAGCAGGTGCAGGGAGAGGGAGTGAATGCACTGTTGAAATGTTGTTTTCTCCTCGGAAGCTTTTTTTTAACTCGTATTCCCACGAACACTTGGCTTACGCTCACTATCCGAACATCCATATCCCGGAAGATACTAGAATTTGAACTTGGAGCATTATTAGTCTTCCTTCTTAGAAAACCAGAAGAGGATGAAGAGTCAATGAATTTTATCATGAAACGTTTGCACTTTCGTCACTTGATGTGTACCAATCCTAGTTTTTGCAGAAATAATGCATGTGAGTGCAGTCGTACGCCTGAGTTTTCGATAGCTTGTACAGACGGTCTGCTTCTATGATTGCCTGCATTTTAATTATAAATTTCCTTATATTCTAATATAATTTGGAAGTGACTGAGTTATTTAGGTTTTCCAAAAAATTAGCTCGCTGGTTGAGGGAGACGAGATGAATATGGTGTTGAAATGTTGTTTTCCCCTCAAAGGCTTCTATTTAAACTCGCGATCCTATGAGCGCTTTACACACGCCTACTATGCGGGCGCCCTTTTCCCGTAAGACGCTGGAATTAATAGACGCGAAGCGTCACAGATTCGTTATTAATGTGCATCAACATTATTCTTTGAAAAAATAATGCTTATGAGCGCTGCCATGTGGTCTGATTTTTAGACGGCTTTTAGCATTGCCCGCATGAAAATTACATTTAGGGCTATAGCCTTCAAAATACTCTTGGAGAATAATTTGTTATCTCTGTCTATTAACTGGTACTTTTCTAGCCTTCCCTCTAAAGTAATCAATCTGTTTTTGATCTTGAATGCTCATTAACCTTCATTAATTAAACATTGTATTCAGTAAATGATATTCATCTTTCAGGGTCGAGAATATTAAGGTACTTCAGAATACGCGTTGACCTATATTTTGAGGACGTTATTACTTTATGAACGCCATGCCGTATTTCAAGCTTTGAAATCTCTCCTAATTTGAGTTGCGCGGTACAGATTAAGTAATTTTTAACTAACATTCCTGGGGCTAATTTGCCCTGGCTAGAAAACCATTGAACGTCATTAATCGTTGTCATTCTGGGCCTTCCCCATTCCCTCTTTTAATAGTCTTTTATGGCGTGTTTATAAGCTATTCATCGATTAAAAATGTTGCAGTCGCGGGCAAAAACTGGACTCCGGACGTATAACTCAATTTGCTGCGATCCTCGGTCGCACATCCGTTGTGAAATGCGCCCAATCTGGCCGATGTTGTTTTTGTTCGGCACGAGCGAATGTCAAAAGTCATCGCTCTCCCGGTCTGATGCAATTTTCCCTCAGTGGGCGAGCCGAATAAAAAAGGAGGTTGTTGGCGAGAACCCGCCGGCTCTTGAATAGGGAATAATTTGATCACGCTGCGATGTCGCGGACGAATCATAATGAGCCGACGCGCGGACAAATGAAAGGAAAAACGAAAAAGAAAATATGGATCTGGTCTGCTTTTCCCTCATGCGTCGCTTCCCTTAATCCAGCTCTCCTCCCGCGGAATATGTCCGTCCAATGGCGTCCATTAGCGCCGGCCAGGCTACGTTCCCTATTCAGCTCCATAACTATGACGCCATTCGCTGCGTTCTTTCTGATCTTGAGGTGGAGATTTCTGAGTTTTCGATATCAGCGAACATGTGGCAGAGAGTGAAGTGCTTTTGGATGGTAAAAGACCTTTGTTGGCGCAAGTATAGCAATATCCAAAGTCTTGGAGCTTGAATTCGTTATCTGGGAAGTGGCTTTGCAAACGGAAAACATTCGCCATCGTTTTCAGAATCAGTCATGATGACAATGCCTCCTTGTGGTAGAGATTTTTTTTGTGATTTTCCGGTCAAAAATCAATGAGCATAACGAATTATCATCCACTCATTAACACAGCGGATTGCTAGAGCTTCAAAAATTTGTGATAGTGTGATTCATGAGTGTCGAAGAACCTTATTCTTCATCGACAGTCTTATGAAATTTTAAGACCTTATCGTCCAAATTACTTGTCGTGACTCAAAAGTATTGTAATCTTACGGAACAAGGGTATTTTATATGTGGGCCCATGACGAAGAGGTTACCCACATAATAGCCTCCTATATTTTACTGTTACAACTGCATAAATTGTGTACCTATTCATTAAATACGAGGAATCCTAAATTATAACTTTTCCGTGAATCCAAACACCTTTATCTTTACTATATTATCGGTAAAAAAGTTAAGCTCCGATCGTTTGAGAATGTAATCAGTGCTTGTGGGAATCTGCTTTTGAGCACCCACGAATCCACACAATCCGCCCCCTCTGAATTCTTTCGAAGGTGGAGACATTTCTGAATCTTGACCCCGGATAACTCTCGTCCCGACTGCCCTCACACCTGCGGAGAGGTCTTTGCTTAGCGAACCGGAAATGCGCTCTTTTGGTCCATTTTGAATTATGTCGCCCTCATCTTGACGCTTTGGCACGGAGAGGGAAGGTGGGGCGAATTGGAGTTTCAGGCTTAAATCCATGAGCAGGGTGGATTTTGAAATGGAACCATGGTCAGGTCGTTTATTTCAACCTGACAGATATCGTCTGCGATACGTGTCCCCCCTGTATATGCTCGTAAAGAAGTTGCCACACTAGATCCAATGAAAATCATTCTTCGTCTTCCAGTTGACCATCATCTCTTAGGATCACTAGGGGAGGAAGGAA
This sequence comes from Ischnura elegans, assembly GCF_921293095.1. NCBI lineage: Eukaryota > Metazoa > Arthropoda > Insecta > Odonata > Coenagrionidae > Ischnura > Ischnura elegans. The sequence goes on from NC_060249.1 coordinate 107,355,471, forward strand.
TACATTTTAAATAAGTATGATCGAGTATTATTTTCGAAGTCAGAACGCTTAGTGCCATTGATTTTATACGTAATAAGTAAGAAATGCATAATTATTCAACATTATAAGATGATGTCCGAATTGATGTTGATCCAATGGCGAAATTATGCTCCTAATGGTACCAAGACCAAAACGAAACTTTGTTAATATTACGTGATCAACCGATTTTTTCCGATTTCGGCGGCGATTCTCGTAAAAGTAATAAACCCATGAATTATAATTGCTTTAAGCTTTTGCTCTAATTTCAAGGTAGTTATTAGATTACAAGAGTAGGAGATAAATAATAATATAGTAATAAGTAGAATTGGAAAAATGATAATTACAGAAAATTTGATGCGTAGTTTTTAAACAAAATTTTCCTGCTGAGATTTTTGTGATCGTTTTGTCATTGATTTCTCATTTAAAACAGTTCAATTCTTTTATAAATTAGTAGTTTTATAATTTTAAAGAGACCTATAATAGTCTAACAGATTTTTAGGAATTTTTTTAGCTATGGTGTTGTAGTATATGTTAAATTTATAATTGGTTGGTGATGTGTTTTTCATTTTAGTTTTTTAATCCATACGATTTTGATTGCTACGTGTAAAGAATTCGTCATCATCTCCAGGATCATTTGAGAAAAGTGACTTTAAGGCATATATTAGTAAAGTATAGGAGACGTATTCCTCAGGAACTCAGTGGCCATGTTCACAACCTATCCATTTACTTCAAATTCAGATATTTCATGAACCATCTAACTTATAATTTCAAGGATTCGTGCAAAATCGGGTGGAATCTTAGTAGGTATAAACTAAAGAAATAAGGTGGGACTTTCCTCAAAAAATTATTCGATCCGTGTGTTAGCATCGGTTCATAAATTTTGCCGCCGGTAAATGGCTATTTAACCTTGGCCGAATTACATTTACTTCATGCAAAGATTCACCTTGATATATCAGAAAGATCATTTTTCTCGATTGCTTGTACAACTTGTTTTGCTTCGCATTTGAAACTGCCAAACTCAAAATCTGTTTTTCAGTTAGTCCTCGAGGCTTCGAGGTTCGTTCTGCACACCTCCTCCCATCCCACAGCCTGCCCAATCTCCATACCTCACAGCCTCCCGATGTCTCCGCGCACATATTGCAATGGCTTTCGGAGTCTCCATGCGTGTCTAAGGATATATGCGCCCCCCCTCCCTCTCTCCCCCATTCATCCTCCTCTTGCCGTCTCTCCCTCACTCGTCATAATTTTCCGGAAACCTCGACCTCTGAGCTCCCCCTTCCCCAAACATCATCCCGGTGACTCTACGTGTGTCACTGCGACGATAGTGGCTTGGGGAAGGAAACTCGAGTCGGTCCGGCATGCTCCTCGCTTGCATACGTTATATGCGTGTGTGCGCCGAATGCGTTTTTTTTTTCTTCCCGCTCTCCTTCCCCTGATGTCTCCCCCTGCCAAGCGCTCCTCTTTTTCCCTTTGATTGATTGATTGTGTTCAGTCAATGAGATCATGGGGAGAGATTGAGGTTCTCTCATTTCGGGGACGGTGGCATCGCCCGTACCCAACTTCCCCGCCCTTTCTTCGGGGGTGAGAAATGAGTACTTGCATACTCCCGAGACATGAGAGCCGTCCCGTGTTGTCGTCGAAACGTCACGAGTCATTCCCTTTCTCTCTTTCGCTTTTTGCATTTTTTTTCCGCGATTCGACAATGGAGGTGAAGTTGGTCCCCCCAGGGGCGATTTTTTTTCTGCAGCCATCCCTTCGCGATAGGCACTGTATAAGTTGTGTGACAGATAGCATGCCTCCATATTCTGGAAGACCTACTCAGAGAGAAATGGCTTGAATGCGGCGAGTTAAGGAGAATGTGCGACGCTTCTCTTTTTCTCTTCCCGCGTCAAAAATCCTATTTTTTATTGTGCATGTACGAGAGCATCTCCATTTTATTCGTTCATATAAAAATCACGGGAAAGGTGAAAACTCCTCTTGGCCCTTGAATCTGTCTCCCCCTCAAAGTATATGCGAGAGTGCTCATGGTGGCCGCGCAGTAACCAAAATCCGAGGCTAACCGTGAAACCCTAGCTTCGGTATTTTTATGAGAAACGGAAAAAGCAAATGAAATACGTATATTCTATAAAGATATTAAATACATCATCAAGCACGCAGTGCACTTGATAATGTGTATAAATTGTTATGGAAAAGGGCTGTCACGTATAAAAGACATAATGTCTTTCCGCTATTTCTCTCCTGCCAAAGAGTCTCGAAATCAATTTAATGAAGATTATGATTCTTCTCCTTCTTCGTGAATGTTAAATTTAATGGATATCCAATTTTCAATCGAAATAATCAACGTATAGCGTAGAGAGCCAATCAGATCGTTCTTGGATTCTGCCAATCCTATCTTGATCCTATCCGCAGTGGCTGAAAATCGCTCTTGCACATGTTTACGCGGAGGCCTCCCCGTGTTGTCATCGAAAAGTCACGAGCTCTGCCCTTCCTCCCTCTTTCTTTTTCACATTTTTTTCCGCGATTCAACAACGGAGGAGAGGTTGAGGGCCCTGGGGGAGAATTTTTTTCTCCATCCCTTCCTCCGCGATACTATAGTACAAGGTGTGTGACCGATGAAATGCCCCTGCATGCTGGAGACGACCCACCGAGAGGGAAATGTCATGCATACGGCAAGTCTCGGAGAATGTGCGCCGGCCTATGAACTTTCTTCCTTTCTATTTCTCCCCCGCGCCCTTCGAGCATTTTTTCCAATTGACTTCTGGAGCGTGTGCTCTCGCTCAGTGGGATAATGGGTCACTCCATGGCCCGATGGAATATGCCACGACTAATCTGCATCTCCGAGTGTCCGATTCGGTGGACACGAACGTCCAATGTCCTCTCCCCTTCAGTCCACCCCACATTCATATGCTTATATTCTCTCGCCGCTGGTGCGTAGGAGCCTACCTTGAGGACCCCTCCACTCCTTCCTACACAAAGCCTCCGTGCTCCACTTCGTGCTTCGATGGCCATCCATGGAAATATTTTTGCTATTATATTTCGCGTTGAATTACACCCAGGTGAAAAGTCCTGCGCGCAGAGCTAAAATATTCTTTGAAAAGAGTCCACGGACTGTTAATCTAGGGAACGTTCAAAACATTTGTCCTGGATTGTGTGGTTAAAACATGAGTTTCGGTTTTCTTATAAAGCATTTCATTGTTTCTAATGCTCTGCAATGTACTTAATTTAACATGTTTTAATATCGTTAGTCAGCACTCCTTGTATAGCCTGAAGGAGGTATGAACTTTATCTCTCTAAAAGAATTATTTTTTTATTTCTTCGCGTTACTTCACGCGTCAAACTGGCCAAGGTTCCTTCTCATTCACCGTAGTCTTCGTCCGGGCTAATAATCTCACCTATGTATGCTGCGCCTAAATGTGTATCAGATTATGGAAGGGGATGGGTGAGAGTGGACTGCTAGACTTTTCATCGTGGAATTAACTTATTTTTTGTCCATTGCCTCTTTTGATATTTTTGTGATTATTTAGTTCTAGGGCCTCTCTCTCTTCTCTTGAAGTGCAACATAGGTAAGATAATCACTCCTTAGGCGAAGAAACGTTGGACAACTTTATAATTGACTAGTGGACACCGAGAGATGACTGTTTTACGCATGGACACCACTCGCGAAATTTTTAATGCTCTGACCTCAATTTATCCTGTTTTCTATGTGTTTAATATCTTGATATTTCGATAAAATTAAGTCGAATGGTACATATTACCTCGTTAGTTTTGGATTATTCCGATGAAACCTCTCCTTGCGGTAGAAATGTTCGTGATTGATTATTTCGTGTAAATAACTGAAAGGAGGTGATGATGGAAGACACCTACTTTTGCAATTTCCCACGCTCTCGATTCATGCAAAAGGATTAGATTCAGATGGATCAATGTTGTCCTCTTCAGTTGCTAAAGTCAAACCGTCGTCGAATGTTTTGCATTTTAGCGGCATTCGTATTTTTCATTCACCAGCTACATGGCTGTTTTTAGGCGTTTTGTCAAATTAGTTTTATCCTCCTGTTTCATTAAGATATAGCTCTCATTCATCTTACGACAATGTTTTATTCATTCTTAAAATTTCAATATTCCAAATTGGAAACGCCGGCTCGGGTCTTCATCGAGAGATCTTCATCGTTCCTGTTCTAAATGAAAAATGGCCAGCCATGGATCCATCATTGTGCTCTTGATCTTGATTGACACGTGCAAAATTGCACCACGAACACCGCACCTCGAAGATTAAACGTTCACCTGCAAATTACTTGACTCTTCCATGCAAAATATTCTCAACCCGGGATATCGATCTAATTTATCACCCGAAAACGTCCCCCGTCACAAAGAAGAGGTTCAGCCGGGTGGAGAGAAGACAAACTCCCTTGAAAATTTTATTATTCCCTCCTGCATATTCCTGTCATTAATTAAAGGCACAGGCAGTCGAGGAATCCGCTGGGAATGCACGCAGAGCTATGCAAAATCACGCATAATGGCGTTATTAATTCGGTCGGTGTCGTGAAAAGGAATGCAGGCCGGGGTGCCTTTTTCTACCTCGAGGGCCCCCCATCAGGCTACCTGGCCGCCCCGACCTAACCCAGCCGGGGCCCATTATCCGACAATGAGAGGATGGGGCCCCCCAGATACCCCTCCCTCCTCTCTCCTGGGGCCTACCCCAGCAGTGTACCCCCCCAACCGAGCCCCTGTTGCCCCCGGCCAAACTATGCTTCCCTAGCCCTCTTACCCACTTGGCGTCTCCCCCCGAGTATCTGAAGCATACCCTCTTCGCCCAACTCCCTACGCATCTTTCCCCTAGCCTTCCTTTTCCGCTTTCTCCCCTCCTTCTCCCGTTTCCTCTTTCTCTCTCTTCCTTCTCCATTTCACCTTGCCAACCGGCGTTTTTTGGGCCATGCGCTGCCGCCTTCCCCTATGTCCCCTCCTCATTGCGTGCGACCGTCTTACTGTTGCTGAGTACTCTTTTTGTATCGCCTCCGCCGTTTTTAGAGGTGCAAGCACTGCTTATTTGTATAGAGGTATTTTTATTTTCCTGCCACATTAACTGGCTCATTCTTAGAGTTTGTTATGAGGTTTGTTTTTTTCTTATTTTTCTTGAAATATGACCTTATGATTTCCAATAGACTGGACACGTTTAGGTCTTTATTAGTGAGAACAGAAGTCGGCTAATAATTTTCCACTCTTATCTAATTAAAACCAACGAATTTCGACACTGCAAAGCTATTTTCCAAGGTGTGCCTCAACTGGGTGCTTAATTGATGAGCATAGAAAATTTTTAATTGACTTTTCTCAGTGGAAAGTCTTTATTTCACAAATTGAAGTTTGAGGTAGTTGAAAAAACCCTATGTCATGGGAAAATTTACGACTCATCTCCTTTGATCAGTCACAGCTTGTCATTCAAAATTATTTATATTACATCAACTTCTCGCCGTCTAATACCTAATTCTAGGTATGTTAACTGTTGTTTACCTATGTTCAATGTGGCAGCTCTGGTCGTTAATCTTCTGATCACCTGTTTGAAAGTAGCCTCGCATGTTATACTGAAAGTACCTTAATCCTCTGTATTTATCTCATGGGCTATTTGATTGGAAATTGTTTAACAGCTCTTAAAGAAAATCCCGCGAGTAGGGGGCGATATTATTCTCTCCGTGGTATATTTAATTCGCATAGATCTGATAGTAGTGATAGATAGTGCCCATAAATCACAGCTTTTGTTGTTGTGTCTGACAAATTTGTAATTCTTAAAAATTTCTATAAAGAGTAATGACGGCATTATATCCCATTCATGACTACATTCATGCTAACATTTTCAATACTGGTATTGTAATTTCCTCTTATTTCGTTGTCAGTTTGATGATTTGATAGCGAAACAAGGAACCTATATTATCAAAGTTCACAGCTGTTGAGTCAGGAGACCACTAAATTCTGACTTGAGTTATGTTACTCAAATGATAATGTTATGGAATCAATAAATAGAAATTATGTAAAGAAGAGAAACATAATGGAACCGCGACATAAGGTTCGATTGCTGTACCCATTTACGCCATGCAAATGTTTCTCTAGAAAACAATTCCCTACTTGCATGGATATATTTTTTGTTTCGGGTGTTTTTAAGGAGATGATTATAACGTCGTACGTAGAACTTCTCTAATATCCTGGAGGCTAGGTGACTTGCCCAATATTTTTGGCTCTGGAGACAACCGGAAACAATTCACTACAGGCACTTCCCATTGCATCATGTTTGCTGTGCGACATGTACATGTCTAACCTCACATGTCTTCTCATATACGTGTCTAACTATAATCTCTTCCATCGTAATTCAACAATTTTTGGCCTGCTTTAATTGAACCCATATACCACTCACTGTAGGCGAAAAAATCACATCCTTTATAGCCGCGCGCAACTGCTCAAGGCACATTCCTCGCCATAATAAGAGCTTAAGATGTAGTGGACTAATTTGCTACATATTTCTGGGCAAGTCCCATGACCGTTCGGATCCAATTCCAAACAAATACCGCTATTCCGGTGGTATTCACTTGCACTCCCTTTTAGGTTGACAGGAGGGAGGTTTTCCACAGGGATCCCAATGGACGTGAAAGCTAGGGAATCTCCGGGTGACGCAAATGCACCGGCCGCACTTGATTGCCTGCGTGAGATATGCCGCTGTCCCATGACCGCCCACAATCTCTCGGGCAGATCGCGGGAGGCCCTAGTCCTGGAATCGGAGCCCTGAAGCGCACATGACCGCATCCTAGACTTACTTCTCTCCCGTCATCCCCGCGCACAACCTTATCTCCTCCGCCTCCGCCTATAATCTCCTTCCTTCATTCCCCTCCCAATCCATGCCCGCTTTCTTCCTTTCTCCTGCCTGGCCGATTCCTCTTGGGCCCCTAAAAAGTCCCTTTTTACGCCCTGTGGCCCACGCCGTGGAAGGTAGAAAAAGGCCCTAAAGAACTCGTCCCGTCTCCTCCGTGGACAACCTTCTTTCCTTCAGCCACTGGGCTCTTCCTTCCCCCGCCCCCCCCCCCCCCCCCAACCCCTAAACATATCCACGCAATCCGGGTCAGGCTGATCTATCCCCTTGGAAGGAGGCCGTTAAGGGAACCGTGACCTTAAAGACCTCTCTTTCTTTTCCTCACCCAGCAGATCTTTCGCTCTCTCCTCCCCCTACGCACTCCCGATGCCCCAAAAACACATCTTTTTGCCTTCAAAACGGCCGTGGGGTAGGTTTTCTGCGGCCCATGGTGGAAAAAAGTCTAAAATAAGGGTCCGCCGTCGATGGATCGCCCGTACCTCGGGTTTCCGGGGTGATATTTAAATGTAAATCCATGAAAAACTGTGCATCCTGAGTAGGGTCCTTTTCACCCAAATTTTTCACCCCCATTTCCATCTCTTCCCATTATGCTTTCACCCGTGAACCTCCAGTTTTTGCGCCTGGCACCCGGCGGTGCAAAGTAAACCCCATGGAGCTCCAAAAGAATGCATTTTTTTGCCTATGAACGCAGTTTTTTTCAGTTGTTATGATACCGAATATCGCTCATTTCTCCATGTTTCCTATTTACCATGTAATTTTGTTAGGTATTCATTTCTTTCTCGTAGTATGCTCCCCTTCCTTATGCTTTTTTTTACTTACTACACCTAAACGTGTCTCGTGTAACAGAAAAAAATCGTATTGTTGTATATCTGTGACGTGGTAGTTCAACCAGTTCGCAAATAGAGAAAATGCTGTGAATATTCTTCTTGATTCGTAAAACGTTACATCAATAGGAAATTTGTCATGAAAAAATATTACGGGAAAATTTCTTTCAATAACTATCTAATATTTTTATTATATAAAATTTTTAATTTATAGCCCTCGCTTCTGAAGAAAGTGGTACTGAGCTTAGGAATACATTTTCTTCGATGATGCCTAGATTCCTATTTCGATCATATTCACCGTAAAATTATTTTATTGCTAACAACAATTCCGGCGGGGTCAAAATGTAAGGCAACACCTTACTCTTTGCCACCTCGATGTTTCCAGTGCTTTGGACGCCACCGTCATTATGTCCATGATCAAAACCTTTATCTACGGTTAAACTTATCGAGCTATACACACCCTACACTGACATAAGCGACCCGTAGTAGGAGCAATAATCCCTCCAACGGCCTAAATTAAAGGGCCTTTCCGTGTCAAGTCCGGTACTCGGCACCGTCGCTCCAGCTAACAACATTCCTCATCCGCGAAGAAAATTATTTAAAAAGCCGAGGGTTGGGGGGTTGTGGAAGGCAGGGGGATCGGGCAACCCCTCCCCTTGTGATCTCGGACACGGGATGACCGTCGGAAGGGTCTTGAAGGTGAGGTAGATTGGGGAGTGAGAGATAGCCCAAAGACCCACGCAACCCCGTGCATGGCCGACTACCCCTCGTCCATCCGAAGGATGGTGCATTTCCGCGGAGAGTGGTAGCGGATAGTGGAGTGGGTCATCGTTGTGGAGGGGGGAGGCTGCAGATGGGTTTGTTGGGCTCTGCGAAAAAACGGTTTTTTTTCGGGAAGGGGGGGGGGGGGGAGGATAGAGTAGATGTGGGCTTAAAAGAAGGAAGGAAGGTCGAACATCACTCTCACTTACGGGCCATTCTTCGCACCGCCCCACCCTTCATTCCCCGCCACCGAATCCTGCTTTTTTCCCCAAAAATACGTCGGAGACCCTTTTATTCGGTCCCACTCGTATGGGGACCCCTGACACACCCTTGGACACATCGGCGAGGTACTACGCGCTCCACGCCCTTATAATAAAATCCCCATCCCATCCAGTCTCTCCGGGCACAGATCACACAGTTTCTCTTATCCATCTTTCTCACACGTCTCTCTCTTTCGGGATTTTTAAAAAGCGCGTTTTCACGCAGTCTGGATTATACGTATAACCGTCGCTTTTTGTCCCTTTTTTGGAAGGAAGGGATGTGGCCATAGGGTGGGCCAGCACAATCTGCTCCGCGCCGGCTAGCCAGCCAATGCGGGACGCCGTGAAAGGAATCCGCGGGCTGCGCGGGGTGTCCGTTGGGTTTTTCGTGGAAGAGGATCTTTTGTGGAAAAATGAGACTAGTCGCGGGAGATCGTTAGGAGAGCTTTGTGGAAGGAAGGAGGTGGGGATGGAAGGTGGAATCTAACGATTCTCAACCAAGTGTGCCTAAGCTAATTTAACAGTTCTCAGACGGCGGTTTTTTATTTTTTTGAATTTTCAAAGCTCACGTGTGGTGTCCTGGCCACTCTCAATGTGTGAGCATGCGTCGGCTAATTTAATAAGGTAACTGCTATTTATCTTCGGGATGAGCTTTAGTTTTTCCGCTATCAAACCTCTTGAATCAACATTGCCTATAGTTTCGGCATGTAAATTGTGTGAATCTATACTCCCTTTGATCTGTGAACACGTCAAAATCGAGTTTATTTTTCCATTAAAGTTTGAAAACATATTGAAAAAATTATTAGTTAACCAATCGTTATTACTCTACTTTTAAAACAATATTATCAATTAATATCTTTTATTAATACCGATTTATATTCCTTGCGTCTTCCATGGCGCTTGAGTTTTCATTTTAGGTTATCTGAATAGACCATTGGACATGGAACCAAAATAAATGTCAAAATGTGCTATTTGGGTTTCATTTCTTCAAAAAATTGAACTCTTTCCTTTACATCAATGATTGATGCTTGGTAAATAATTAACGTATTAGGACGTCAAACTCTTAATGCTTTGTGTCTCATTCTTGCGGTTGAATCTTTTTTTCTTCATTTCCACCGAAACTTTTTGCAGCACCACGTTCCACAAGCCACAGCAAATAGAGGGAGCAAATTTTTTGAGATACACTTTTTCTTTTGGTATCATCGTGTGTGTCGTTCATTTTTTACGTGCCACCTGTAGTCGTGATAAACAGCCCTAGGCTTTCGAAGCCGGCCAAAAAAATCATAGAGCGTGCCGAAAATGAACTGAAAAAATCGCCGAAAAAATCGAAATGAAAAGGTCGCGCTCCATCCCTGCTATTTCATTCATTGGCTTCTCTCTCTCTCTCTCTTTCTCGTAAACTGCGCGTAACCTCTTCCTTCTCAATCAAAATGATGCAGCGTGAAGGAAAAAAACTTTACGTTATAAAAAAACGAAAACAAACACTAAACGACCGGCGCGCCAACTCCCCCGAACGCCGCTGCGGTGGCCGTGAATAACTTTTTTGCTCCCTGCCTTTCGGAAGGACGGAAGGACGAAAACCATTTAACCAGATTCTCCTTTGTTTTTTGCTGCTCCCTTACGCCCGCCTCCCATCCCAGATTGCCTTGCGGCTTCGATGATGGCCTCAACTTCGTCCGCGTGAATGACGAACATAGCTCCGCTCCGTTGCTCGCATGTACTGCACGTATTCTCAATTTTTTCCTGTCTCATAATTTCCCCTTTCTTCTCGATAAAGGAAGGGGAAAAGAGCAGCCGCACGAGAAGCTTGTGATTCATAAAATACAATGCAAATAATCGTTACCTATCTCAAGACTCCTCCGACGGAACATGTGCCATGCGTTTCTGAAAGGCTGCTTGATAATTTGCGAGGATTTCTTTTTTAATAACTATTCTGCATATGAGCAACGTTTACAATTCTTGACCACCAGAACAGAGCTGCTTCGCGAATTTTTAAGGGATTGACTTGAAATTTGTAAAAAAAATACGGGAAGGTGTTTAAATAATATCTCCAGAGCAAACCGTTAATTTTATTTAACTTTTAGTGCCATTTGTTTTACCTCTCCTCGCAAGCACTTTTTGTTGCTCTCGATAAAACCAATAAATTGGATCTGTGAATGTGCAGGATACCACTAAATGAATAAATCGTTTGCTTTATTCTTGCGTCGTTCTAACTGTTAGTATAGCTCGAATAATGCCCAGATGCAATGTATTCCAATTGCATATAACAGCAAACGTTGTATTAAAAATATTGCAGGTAATAACGCTATCAAATTAATTACATTTTGGTTCTTTCCCTCACGACAAAATCTCATGTTCCCCCCGGGCCACCTGTAGAGTTCTTTGTAGTAGGTGACAAGGTTTTTGTTCAGCATATGCTACGCTGTGTGTAAAGTTTGTTTACATATCTACTGATTAACATTCGTTGTATATGACTGGATAAAGACCTACTAAAAATAACTTAGCGTCGGAAAATTCCAATTATAAGCTTAGTCACTTCAACCTGGCAGTAGTGTCTTCGTTGCAGAAACACTGATCAGGCAGCAATTCATACATCATTTCTGTCCGCACATTAAAAGCCAGAATTGCAAGTCATGATTCTTGTTATTCCTCTCAATATTTCAACTGTAAAGATTTTGATGCTCTAGCCTTTCGCCGTCGTCCTAGCAAAGAGAAGGTGGTTGGTTACTCACTTCCCATACCCACCACGAAACGAACTGTTTGTAACCTTGGAGCATAGGAAGATGTGATGCCTCTTGATTGCTCTCTCTCTCTCTCAAGGAGAAAAAAAAGTGGGATAGTTTCGCTCTCAAAACTTCATTTTGGCCATTAGACGATGGCCTCGGAGCGAAACGAATTGCCTCGTCCACGCGGAAGGACCTAATACTTTTGTCAGATCGGATGCTGCGAGCGGTGAAGGGAGTCTTGTGAAGAGCATGCCCTCAGGGTTTCGGAGAGTATAATAACTGTGGGTGGAGAGGCGGCAGAAAAAAAGGTTTCGGGCTGTAAGGAAGTGAGAATGGACGGTGGAAGAGGGAAAGTGAAGCGGCGGCGGTGTGTATTGGAGCGTGGGTCCCCTCATGGAAGGGGGTGTTAAGGAGAAGGGTCGGAAAGGGTTGAATCTCATAAAGGGTTTTTCTCTTTCGGTTTATCCCGGAGAGGGTGGGCGGGCTGTGGGAGGAAGTGTTGAGTTGAGTGTGGGGGAGGAAATCGGTTGTCTTGGGTGGGGTTAAGACCCACCTCCTCCACGTCCACTCTTTTTGTAGCTTTCTTTTTTTTCCTTCCTCCTTCCGACTCCTTTCCTTTTCATTTCCCTCCGAGAGGAGACCCGCGTTCGACCATTTTTACGTCCATCCTCCCTATACCCGAGAAGCGAGAGTGGAGGTGTAATCGACGCGATGAGTCGGTCGTTACGTGGCCCCGAGAAGAGCGGCGGGTAACTGGTTCCAGCCCGGAGACTGCGATGCCGGGGTATAAAAACCATGAGAGAAAGGAGTGAATATTACTCCCCCACCCTCCCCTCCCTTTCTTCCTCCTCTCGTTGCTCCCACTTAAGGGGGCTTACTACCTCGGCGGAAAGCTTAAATATCGGAATAACAGCAATTGGTCTTGTTCTATCATCGCACGAAAGCACCAAGCAATAATGCATTTATTTTATAAATATGAAGTATAATGTACGGACGCACTTATGGAGATTTAATGCCGCCGCCGCGGAAACGATAGCGAGAAAATATTAAACGTGCGTTCATCATAATTTAGCTTTATATTCGTTAATTTAGTAATGAATGCTGTTTACATTTACAATCATTGCAGTTATTACTTATTACATATACCTTTTGTGGTCTGAAGTAGAATGAAAGGATGTTAAATGGGAAAAAAACATTGCCGCTGGGTCTCTATTTCCTCGACTTCAACTGAAAAATGAACGAAGTATTTTAATAAATGCACGAATCCATCCGTTTCTTAGAATATGCTGTCAAATTTAAGGGCACATGAGTCAAAGTTAACCAAACAGAAGGGATATTGTGAGTTTCTACAGCGACGTTCTCCACCGAGTTTGGGAATTCCATTAACAGGCTCGAACCGAGGACACCGTTGGGGAGGGTTGGAATATCCGACGTTGTCCATGATACATAATATGCGTTCGAAGTGCAGCACGACCGGAAGAGGAGGTTGTGATGTTCGGTGCAGGCCGCTGGATGATTGAGAGTATTCCTCCGATGGCTTGATTTTTTCATACCCTACCCATAGCTCTCTTCCCGGTCCGCGACGGTTGATGTTTTTATTTGTCCGGCGTTTCGCTTTCATGGCCCGTAATTGGTGCCTGCCGCCCTCGCTCGCCACTCGAGGGATCATCTCGCGGAAATTAAATGTGTCCATTGTGTTGGTCTCTCTCCTCCTTGCGAGCCCATCGCCTCGGGGGGAGTTGTTTGTTCTGTGTCCCGTTTATCCTTCCGAGGCTGGTCATTTTGCAGTCATGTTTATGAGCGTGGAGGAGCATTGATTGATGGGTTAAGGAGAGCGAGTTGTTTAAACTCGAGGGAACGGCTTGGTGTCGTTTTTTCGGCCATTCCATCGGTTCGCGTCTTTATCCCAGGCTTTCTTCTTTTGGTAAAATGGTGCGAGAGATATTCGGACAGGAGAAATGGCGGACAAGGAAAATCGTTTGGCACAGATGTATATTTGGGGGAAGAACTTGAGCTATGAAATACAGATATCTTGCCATGGGCTCAATGAGATGTTTTTGTTATCAATTCTCTTTGGTCTATTATTTCTAGTGTGGAATCGTTGTCGGATCTTTATCGAAGAATCTACTCGTTCGCGATTGAGCGGAGACTTCGGAATATCTTTGAAAGAAAATCCCCGAGAGAAATTCTAATCTCTACAAAGGTATCAGGTGGATATTATGCACCCTTCCTTCGGAGAGTGGAACTCGATGGAATTTTAAGTCTTTAGTTTCTGAGAAATACTTCTTCCAGAAATACTTCTTCCAGTACGGCACAGCCGCATATTATCTTCTACGCTTGCCCATCCATTTCTCGCGATCAGATCGTTCGATGATCTTCCGAGAAGTGGATTCATGGGGCCGATTTGTGAGGGGAGATTGACATATCACCAGGGAATGCGGTTGCCGGAAGTAGAGAGGGACGAGGCGGAAAGTGCTTTTTAGGGCGAGGTGACCCTGGGAAAAACGAAGAAAGGAGTTGCGGGGGTGGAGGTCCCAACCAGCAAAGAGGCTGGCGGTAGCGATTCTCCAATCGCCTAGGAAATGCTCGGGCTCGAACTCAATGTAAACTTGTCGTCTCATAAACCATCATCAAGACTACATTGGTCGTTTTACACGGGGCACGTACTTGCACAGTCTGTCGTTCCTACGAAGGCGCCGTCAAAATTGCGACCTGTAAAGCGGTGAATTGCTAGAACGCATGCGAGAATGCATGGACGTGAGATGGCAAAATAGCCTCTTTTCTAGTTTCGTTCGTGCATTCGCGCAATTCCTCGCGTAAGGGGAAATTAGTGCAGTTCTTACCTGCACAGTTCGGTGCCCCATGTAAAACGGCCTATGAGTAAGAATATCTGCTTACCTTTCTGAATATTTCTTTTGAGGCTGCAACAGTGGCGTAGCCAGGAATTTCGTTCGGGGGGGGGGGGGGTCCAAAACCAAGGGGGAGGGATTTTTTAAAACAGGTTACTAAATAGAGGGTTTTAAACTGATTTTAACAGTTATCATAATCGAAAAAACTTCATTTGTTGAAGAAATATTTTGTAAATTCCTGATTTTTCAATATTTTTTCTTTTATGAAGGAAAATAAATCTATTTCTTATATTTCGGGGGGTCCTGATGTTATTCGTAGCAACTCGTCCACGAATCGTCAGATTTTGGTGAATTAAGGCCATTTTTTAATTTTTTAGCGTGGGAGAATTACTTGAATCGTGAAGCATCTTAATTTTTAACATAATGTGCTGTGACAAGTCAACATCCTCTTCTATGCACCCAGCAAGTAGCCCGTCACCACGCGCATTGAAGACTTCAAATAGGTGGACAATGGTGGGGGTAACTCCTGGTGATTTGATTTCGATTCTCTTGGGAATAATTACTAACCTATTAGACTCATACAATTTAAGTAGCACCAAAAATATATAATTCAACTATGGAATCCATAGTCGTTATTAGCGGATTTACTGCCGTCATTCCATAAAATAATAATCTCTTTAATTGTTAGATGCACATACCTGCATGATGAAGTATGCCCATGAAGAATTTAATTGATAGAGTTGTCGACTTCTAAGTCGTCATCATCAAGGGATTTCCTGCCGTCGTGGTAAGATGGACTCGTTGTAGCGCGCTGGAGTTTCGGGGGTTGAATCCACAAGAGAACACGCAGTTCCACTCGCGTGGGTGAATGAATGAATGAATGAACTCCTCTCAATCTCCCTACTATTATTTTTTCTTGCTACCTCTCGTGGCCGCGTGGTCAAAGGATGGACCATGAGGGGTGCGGGCGGGTTTGGGGGCAAAGTGGGGGAGCGGGCCAACGGCGTCGCGTGCTTCCTCGCACATAACTTTCGGCACCCCGTGACCGCCCATTTCTCTCCTTTCTCTCTCTCTTTCTCCACGCACTCGCAGCCCCCCACGGCACTTTCTCCCACTCCCTCACCATCCTCCCTCACCCCCCCCGCTGCCGTTTTTTTTCCTCCCCCATCCCCTCAATGTTGGCTCCCCATCGTCTGAGGGGGCGGGCTTAAAAAACGTGGGGCCGTCTGGTGGTGTAGGGGGCGGAGAGGGGGAAGAAAATCGGCGCCTTTGTCCTCACTGCCTCATCCCTCCCCTCAGGGGTGCTAGTAAGGGGTGGCTGGAGGGGGGGGTGTTCGGAGGGGAAGTGTATACCGGTTTTTTTCTTCTCTTCCCCTCCTCCTTCCCTCCCCTCCTGCCCCCTCCCTGCCCGTCCCTCACTCCTCTCTGCTCCTCTTTTCCTTTTTTTCCGTCTGCCCATCCTCCTCCTTCCTCTCCTGCATCCCTCCGGGCATTTTGGGCCGAGGGGAGATTAGGGCGGCCTCCGAGGCTGAGGAGAGGGGACAGGCACTCTGGAGGCACAAGACCTCAAGGGATGCTTGTGTGAGTGAGTGTGTTTGAGGGCAGGGGAAATGAGGGGGGAGGAGGGGACGGGGGAGAGGGAGATAGTTGTGTGTTGCGCGTATGTGTGTGGATGGTTCGTTTTTTGAGCCACCCCCCCCCCTCCCCGCCGCTCCTCTGTCGTCCCGCCCCTCTCTCTCCTCTCCCCTCCCTCCAGTAACCCTCACCCAGGCATCCTCGGCGCCCGGCCCTTCTTCCCAAACAGACCCTTCAGTCTTCCTTCTGCCTTTGGTCGAGTCGCAATTGTGGGGCACGAAGAAAACAATTTTTCCGCGACCCAGCCGCGCTCTTGATCGGTGTCGGAGCCTCTCCTTCCCGCCGAGAGCTTCACGCGGCCCTCTCCGCTGCCCACGCCACTGGCAGCCACCCTCGCTCCAGCCGCAAGCAGGTTCCAATCTGTGCGAACGCTAATCAGTTCCTCCATTTAATATTTATCGATATTTGGCGGAAATCCAGTCGTACTGCTCACTCCATTCCTCTCCGCCGGACATGGGATAGCCGCTCATCACCGCGACTCTGTGCTCGTAATTACTCTTTTGACTATGTGGCCGACTTAGCAGAAAACTGTGAAAAAAATTCCATCACTACTGCATTCTGGACACTAAAAATCACCTCACCGTTCTGTGAAGCCACGTGAACTTAGATATTTTCTAAGAGTGTGTGTGGGTGTCTTGAGTGTCTTCCGGGGTTTTTCGGCACCATCAGGGGGGAACCTATCTGGACTCCCTCTCGCAAAGGCTGAACTCTGGAGGGCCTCGAGTGCCCGCTGCCCCCGCCGCACTACGCGGGGCAGCACTTGCACGGCGGGGGCGGCGTGGGCGGCCAGGGGGCCGGACTTAGGCTCACCAAGATCGAGTACGGGGGCGGGTACTTGAGGAGAGCGGACGGCGGGGGGCAGTCTCCTCCGCCCAGCATCCCGACGGAGCAGCAACTGAACCACCACCACCACCTGCACCCGCACCATCACCTTCTGCTGCTCCACCAGCACCCGAGGCTCTCGGCGGAGCAGCCGCACCCGGCGCAGCAGCAGCAACAGCAGCAGCAAGAGAGGTTGCTGGGCGGTGGCGGGCTGTTGAGGCGGGAGGGTGTGGAGGGAGTTGAGGAGGGCGGAGTGGAGGAGAGGACGGCCGCCGAAGAGGAGGAGGGCGGCGGAGGAGGAGGTGGTGACGAGGGGGGCGAGGGGGTCAAGGTAAGGCCAAAGAATTGCGATTTCGATATCCCCCCCATGGATGAGGCGGGAGAGAGAAAGGAGATACGTGGAGCGCCGGGTTTCCCTCAATGGGAGCCGTGGAAGTGTGATCCGCCCGTTGAAGTCTCCTCCGTCCTGCAGTTTTTGTCTCCGGGAAGATTTTTTTCTCTCTAGTATTTCGTCCTCCAATCCTTGGAAATAATTTTTGTGAAATCTTCATTTTGACATGCCAATAATATTTTATGGAGCAAACTAGATCCGTATTAGGTAGCTTCCTTTATTTTCACTTATAAATAGTCTTTGAGGCCTTTGGAAACTCAAGTCTTTGAGTCCAGCTATTTGCTTATCTTTACGGCTTTTTTTACTACCATCTGAGGTATTTTTGTTTAGTATTTACAATGAACTTCTTTAGTTCTCGTTCAGTTTGCATTCAAAAAGCATATCGCTCCGTGAGACTCGTGCCGAAATTTGTTACTGATTTGGTTTTGTATTGATTATTATTTCACAGTTCACAAAACAAAGCTCATGAAATTGTTTTAATATGTATTAAATTGAAAGCACGCCTGCCAAATGAAATCAAATTTGAGACCGAATCTCCTATAGTGGCGCAAAAAGCAAAACGAAATCATGTGGTCATGGGAGGTGACGTCAACCCCTAAATAATGGGTCACCTAATGTCACAATTTCTCGGGGAGGTAGCTTTAAGGGGAGGTGAGGGTAGGAAATAGGGTGACAAGAAGGGGAGACCCTTAGTTCCTTAATAATCTCTCTTCCCCCTTTTCCCTTTGCACCCCAGACCCCTTCGTGGGTTCCTTCCCTTACTTGGGGGAGGGTTGCGGCACGGCCATTCACTCCCGTGTCTACGCCGTTTACAGACAGAGGAAGAGGATTTTTTTCGCCACGTTCATTTGTACACGGGCGCTTAAACATATCTGCGACGGTCAGGCGGGAGTTGTGAAGGGGTTAGTGGCGAGTATTAACGGAGGGTCGGAACCCAAAGAGTAGTTCCTTTAGTAGTGCGAGACTCCTCCAATTCACATTCTCCATCCTCTCTCCCCGCTGCCTTTATTATTATCTCCGTCCCCTCTATCACGTGTGCCCTATGGTCAGGGGAGACACCATCTGAACATCTTCTACGACTTTAGAAAAAAAAACTAGTCCAACTTTTAGTTCTGATTTTTTTTCCGTGCCGTAAGGTCCAAAACCATTAGGTTCGCCTCTCGGTCAGTTTTTGACTCTTCAGGCAGCGAAGGTGGCGAAGAGAGAGTCCGTTGGCCCGAGATTCATAATTCGTGCCGAGAGCGTTTCCATCTCCCCGTGTCGTCTTTGAATGGTAGTGCTTTAGTGGAGCGCCCTCGCATGCCCGCCCATTCTGCTACTATTTTCTATTCACTGTTTTTTTTTCACCTCCCTCCCTTCGTATCATCCAGCTCGCCTTCCCGAATGACACCCCGCAGCGTGAAATGAGGGGTCCACCGCTTCCGGTGCCGACGGTGAAATGTTGATGATGTACGTTTTTTTTTGTGTGTGTGTGGGAGAATCCGAGGAAACGCATCATCTCTCGCTGGATCTCCGTCTTCTTCCTTTCTCTCTCTCTCTCTCTCTCGCACTCTTTTGAGGTTTCCCTCTGTCATGCCTGCCTTCTCTCGATAACTCACTACCCCCACCCCCTCCGTCTCTCATTCATACGCCCCCGTCCGCCATTTCTGATTCCCATTTTTTTTTACTTTTTTCCCCTCAGCTTGTGGTTTTCAGTTTTCATTCGTTGGCCTCCATTTGGGCTATCTCACCGCGGAAAAAAACTGTCTGCGTCGACGGATGCCATTCAAATAAATTTCACCCGAATTTTCGATAGTTCTGGAAGGTTTCCGATATAAAATCAAGTTCCTAGTCATCTAACAAGAGTGATCTATTGCATGAGTGTGCGCGATTTGTAATGGTAACATTCCTCGCTTCTCTCTTTGGTAAAGGGATCGAAGCACAAAGTACTAACCTATATTTCGCCATTTCTGTTGCTAAAAATGTGTTCTCAAACTCTGCTTCCTTTGTTAATCCAGTTCCCAAAAGTTGTTTATATCTTAAAGCACTCGATTCGTGCATCAGGCAATCAATCGGTTTCAGAGCCCAACTTGCGCCCGATTGAATCATCAGGAATACCCTCCGCAGAAGATGTCTATGTATTGATGTATACTCGATGTTCAAAAATACATATTTTTCTACTCGCTATTCATTTCTCATTAAAATTTGGTGATTACTTTCTCGAGCCTCGAGCGAATAATAATCTTCCTTAGGGTTAACCGCCATTTCCCATATTGTCGTTTTCATGATTTTACTCAATTATTTGAGAAATATTATTTATTTTAAACTTTTGGGAATTGTCAACGATGAAAAATTTATATAGAGTAGGAAGTGATTTTGTCAATTATTTGGCGCCTATACCTACGATTTTCCTGTGTGTCTCCTGTCAGTGATTTCTCTAATTGAACCATGAAGAGTATCATTTAAGAATCACGAGCAATAAATTAATAGCCATTTTTATTATTCATTTCCGATCAATTATTTTTTCCTCATTCGTAAATAAATGCTTCATTTTCTTTCTCTGTTACACTTGCTCTTCTTTGACCTATTCGCTTATTCTCATCATATCCCCAACCTCTTTCGACCTATTTACAACCGATATTTTGATTTCTCGATGCTCTATAACCTCAAACATACCATTGAGCACAATTGTATTGTGGGACTTCTATCTGAGAAGGGAGGGGCCCTCTTCCACGGGGTAATCCTTTTCACGGAGCACCCTCTTCGGCCTAAGCTTGAATAATTCATGAGCCGTGCTCGATGTCAATAGTCCAAAGATCGCGCGCCAGCTCTCGACAAAACGGGAAATTAAGCTATCCCTCAAATCTTTACGAACAACAATCGAGTCCCCGTCACTAGGTCTTCGAAAGGTTTCCGATTATCGAATTTGATCTCCTTGCTAAGCGATCGAACCCCTCATGGCTTCCCATCATAACCCATTTGCTCCGCAGTTCTTGTAATATGAGGATGTCTTGCGTGGATTTGGACGCCTTTGATTTCACCTTGCTCCACTCTTGCGGCTGGAACTCGATTGATTCCGATTTCTCATGTAAATTCTATGGTTATTACTAGAAAATTGAATCCACTCTAGTGTATATCATTTCACTTCTTGGCAAAGGTCTGAAATATTCCATTGAAGTCAATTGTAGGTGCGGAATACCTTGTGAATGGTTTGTTGCGAGGATACCGAGCGACATCTCTGGCTCTCGGAATACTGGACCTGTATCAAAATGTTTGGTCTCCGCTTTGTCTATTATCTGGATATCCTTAGCTTGTCTGAGCTTTTTTCCATTTATGAGAATGATATTGGATTCGAATAGGGAACCAATTGCGTTTAGCTCTACAGCATTGTGCTTAAAATTGTATTTGCATGCTAAGGGAACACTGGCTTTTCATTGTCATTGCTGTTCCCATGTTTTGGGAAAACATAGCAAGTTAACTGCCTACGCATTGAATTTTACATGTTCAAAATCTATCATTACAGTTGAGTAAATACATTAATTAAAATTATATTTGCATGTTGTGGATCCATTGTACTCCTTAAAGGTGTCATTCCGTTAATGTGTTTGTGTTCGGTTGGAATTTGAAAGCGAACTGAAGAGCGTAGTTATATCCTACATGTTTAGCGAAAACTAATCACGCCATTCACATTAATCTATGTGCAAATGATAAAATCTGCTCGATCCGTATTTCGCATCCTTAATTGATTACTCCTGACTGGACGATATTCAAGAAAGTCAGAGGCGGGTCCAAGAAAAATTGGAGTTGAGATTTATGAAGACCATTGGCAGGCAGTATGAGATTAATAATTGGGTACTGTATGACGATATTTAGGTCCTTAAGTTGATAAATTTTGGCATATATCAAACGAATATCGTGGGTGTTTCTTAATATTGGGCTTTACCAGGGAGTAAAGTCCGTTAACTTCATTGACTAACGTAATTGTACTGCAATTGACCTAACTTATTTTAAGGCGTTAAATTGTTAGCAAAATGAAAAAGTTTTCAGTAAGATTTTGTGGGAGTTTTCCCGAGTCTTTCCTCCTTGATTCACAACTGAAAAGAATGGATTACTCGCCATTGCTTGCAGCGTTGAACTTCAGTGGCATTGTCCCAATCTGCGACTCGTAGTTTCTTGAGAGGCGCATCGCGCAAGTAGGGGAAGAAGGGTTGCTTCGCTTCAGCGGTGCCTTTCCGGGAGTGTTATGTCCAAGGGACGTTCATCCCATAGGTCCTCCCCACTCATCATGAATTCCAGTCCGGATGACGATTCCTTTCGCCAGGAAATTTCTTTGATCGATGCCTGGGCGATTTTTCAAAAGCATTCCTTGCCATGAACCATTTGTCTCTTTATTGAGTTATGGTTGCGATCCCTGAGAAGGTAAGAGCGCTTTTTCTGCTTCTGCTTTTGCGGCTTAGATTGAAATTCCAGAAATCACGTTACCTACCCCCAAATTTCTATAATAGGGTAGGCTATTGCCTGCTTCCGTCCATAGCAGCAGTGGTGGGATTACTGAGTACGAATTAAAATTTTGTCCGCATTAGATTAGAAAATCACTTTTTAGATCACTCTATGATTTGAATCGATTTTTGAACATTATTTGGAAATGTTTTCTATCTTCCTTAAAAATACAGGTTTATCTCTCACGTAAATTAGTTTCGATGATTACCGGTTTACGGCGTTGAGCTCTCTTTTAGCATTTTCACCGGGGTCACGATGGCGATTCATTCAAACGTCATATAATTAAATAATTGGTAATGTTTCTCAACTTTATTTTCAAAATAGTCGATTTCAACTTCTCAGTGCAATTTTCGGGAGAGCTTAATTTACTTAATCATAAGTATATACTAGAATGCATTAAAATAAGATTCTCACCTGTTATTTTCCTTTGGTGACGCCACTGAAGTGTTGCAACCGCTTTATGATATAAGTTGTGAGAATTGCCACATGACGTAAACCGACAGGGGATCCCTTGAAACCCGGAAATTTTACTATTCAATCGGGAATTTCTTTCACAATCATTTAATTATAAAAAGTTTAATAAATAATGCGATATCAATTATTTTAAGTGATTATCTAATTGAATTGATTGAAATCGCGCGATCACTATTAGAGCAGAGCGCGTATCGCTGAAAATCATTTTCTACCCCCTCTCTACCTCTCCCCTCCGCCTCCTTCCGTATCCCCGTCACCACCTTCCCTCCTCTCCCGTTCTTACCCTCCAATAACCCGATTTCCGATTTGAAGACTGTGATCTTGTCGAAGTACATTAAACTGATACATTAGCCCTCCCAAGCTTTCCTGCCGCAGGCATTCCTACTGTACTCTTTAGTTCATTCGATATGAGTGTGCGTTGAAATTTATTTCAAATGTTAGTGAAAAAAAATTCATCGTCCTAAAATATCGTGAAAATCTTATAAAAATTTGGCAATCCTTGAAAATCTTAGAATAACTTGGAAGAAGAACTTCATTTTAATTTGGTAAAAGTAGTATACACCGTGTACTAAGCGTTTAATTATTTTAGGCTATCGAATTCCACAGAATAACAGCCTAAACAGAATTTACGGTGACTGTTGCCCCGTCAGAAATTTGAAAACGCGATCGTCTTAGTTTCACCGATTTGATTGATGCGCGGTCGAATTTTCATGAGTCTCCCTCGCCCGGAGCCATTTGTCTCTTAGTTTGAGCTATGCTTTCCACGATCTACCTCTCGGTGACCGAATCGCTGCCGTCTCCGCTTACTTCTGTCCCCTCTTCAACCATGGGACACCTGTCCCCCCCCTGTTCACGCAACTGAGAAGCAACGTGAACGCATTGTTGGGGACACGTCACCCTGGTCCGCAGTGTTTGCGAGTCGTGCTCGGTGGAGGGTTCCGAAGAATCTCTATTCGGATCGTGGGAGGAAACGTGTCCCACCTTCTGATCCGTCAGAAGCCTCCTTTTAAGTCGTGGAATGCTTCCTCCAAATCCGTGTGACAGCCGGGCTGGCCTCTCTCATTCCAGAAGATACTATTGTAATTCCATAGGTCCTGATTTTTCCAATGGGGTCGTTCACACAGACCCAAAATCGCAGTTCACTAAAATAATTCGGTAAATGGAAAGGAAATATAAGTAACGACGTAAAAAAAGTCTTCCTCTTTCAGCCATTTTCTAGTAAGATTAAATTAAGAAAACGCTAATGGTGCCGCCCTTTTTTGAGTTTGTGATGTCATTCGGGTTCGGGTTCATATTCTCCTTCCAGGAGAGCATTTCACTGAGGGAAACAGTGGCCCACAAGAGTGTTACGTATGATGGGTCGCTGAGAAGTGATGCTCCGTGCGGCATGAGCTCATGACGTCATAAATTTACCTTCAAAAGAGTGAAGGCCGCAGGTTTTTCGTCGCTATTAACTCGGATATTACACCTTCGTTTTTATATTGCTCCTTGTTTCATAGCTCGCAGAGTAATTATTACTTTTACAGGGCTGTTTTTTTTTGTTTTTGGTTTAGATGAAAATATTTTTAAAGCAAGTTTCATGATGAATTGATCTTACAACATTGTAAGAGTACATACCTTCCAGAGCTCACTGTTCTAATTATCATTACTTTTCACTGTCTTTTCCCTTTTTATTACTCATAATATTTTCTTATAATTGAACCTTTTTGGCTGGAATGTATTTCCTTACTGCAATTTTTTCTCCATGCATTTTGCTGCCTTTGAAACATGGTATGATTTACTGCTGGTCCGTGACTTCAGCCAAAATTATGAAAAAACATGCCTTTACGATTTATTTGTTCGATAAGGTTTATTGGTTTTTCTTTGGATGCTGACTAATTATGTGACGGAAGAAAGATTGCCAGTAAGTTGTGTACTTTCATAATTGATTTATGTGACAATGGAAATGGGAGCCTATTGAGTATAGCGTTTGACTGCTGATCTTAATGTCCCAGCTTCAAATTCCGCTGGTGTCTTCGGACACCCGCAAACCAAAATACTCCAAGTTCGAGGTGGCCCAGAGAAAGGAACTTCCCCACTTCCCCTCAATGTGCACAATTCACACGTTTGTGGCTTGCAATTAGTTCGGGGCAACGTCTACCCTATCCTATGTATGCCAACATTTAAGGACTGAGTGCGTGAAATTTACACGAAATAATATTTGGATTAGGCATTAAGTGGCGAATTTTGCCCTTAGTTTAATATATATTTGCACCCGTGCGCGTGACTGTGGACAAAATCAATTTTTTCCGGTCATTATTTTATCGTTTTTGAAGTGCATTCAGTTATACCCTAAGAAAGTAGGGTCACCCGCAACATTAATTTTGAGAGTTCATATTGTTTTGAGAAGAATTTTTTCTATCCAGGACAGGGTTATGGTAAAAAAAACTCTAATGACCTGCGTCTCGAGGATGACCTTGCTATTTTTTTTATCTGTGACCACTGACCATACATACTCTCGATATATAGGTTTTGATTATGTATGCTCTGCAGTAGTGGAATCACTTAGGTCCTAAATCTGTGCCGGTTAAAAGTAATCGTCCAGAAATAAGAGGCGGTTATTTGCACGTTTAATGAGGTACGTATTAGGGAAATGGCTAGGTTACTATAAATTTTTCACGCTGGGCACAGTCCAAATCGTCGTAGTGGTCAAAAAGTTTTAGCATAAATTTACCCTCTCCATCCAATAGGAGAATTTACATTTGTGTTTGGAGAATTCTACCTCTGCACGCTACTCCATTCTTCACAGAACCCTTGTGAATGTAAACCCTTGTTTCTCATACCGTTTTCCAACATCGCTTAGAAGAAGGCTTAACCCCATAGCAAGCTTTCCCCCCCCCTTCCAATCTACCCACCAATCCTCACTCATTCAGTGATTCCGTCCAAAGGTCGCTTTGGATACTTTAGGGTAGATCTCACTCCAGATTACCCAACCGGCGTATGATGCTACCACTCGATCGGGGTAGGGGTCAGTTCTTTCCCTGGGCCATCTCTCACTTTGAGAATATTTTTTTGTGGTGCGCAAAGGCTTCACCGGGGAAACGAACCCAGGACCCTTTCATTTGTAGCCGAAAGTTCTACCCGCTGAACCACCGCAATTCCCTTCCATGCGGCTTATCGTCGATTCGTTCGGGGCCTCGAAGTCACTGGTAATAGACTCGAAGCATTGAGTCATAATGGTATTTGGGATTCCCCTTTTTGAAGGCCATAAATTCTATGGAATACCATGTTTTGACGCTAACTGTTACATCGGACATCGCAACGCTATCAATATCGCTGATTCTCGATCGCTGAGAAAATAACCCAAGCTCATTAGGTTGAAGGGTGATGGCGTCGAGGTCTATTTATAAAAAATAGAAAAAAATTACGCAAGATTTACTACGAAAAATCAGCTATAAAAATTTTTAAAAATACCATGGAAAAAATACCACCTATCACTCTCATAAGAGCGAGCTAATAAGAGCTAAAAAAAAACTCTACACACACTGTGTTGAAATTTAGTTGAGTGCCCGTACGTGCTCCTTTAGCATTCTATTTTAGGGCATAAAATCCCTGACCCTGAAGAATTTATTGCTTATTTTTTCCGCATTTCACCCTTTACCAGCGTGAAGTGAATACAAAGACCATAGTAAAATGGAGGGAAGGGTTGAATTGGTTCTAACCCCTCATCCTTCAGATATGAGGTAAGGTTTTCCGTAGACCTAATGAAACCCCAAAATTTAAACCCTACTCCTAAAAGACTGCGCATCTTTTCTCGACAATTTTCTTTGATAATGCCTTTGAGGAGAAGTGTTATGGTGACGGGAGTTCGATACAGTTCATGTCATCGGACGGCGTAATCATGGAGCTGTTGGATTTTGCTCCCGCAAAATGTCCCTCGAGATCAGTTTCGTCACGTTAGAATGTGGCAGGTTTTTTTCTCAAAATTATAGCCACTAACCCTTTGGTCCCATTTCTACCCACCCCCCTTGCTGCGTCCCTCACGAGAATTACACTAATTATGAGTTCCCTCTCTTATAAAAATTGTCTCTTTGAATGACGTGGCGTAAAACGGCGTTATGCCGCGTTACCCCAGAATAACGGCCTTTCGTTAGTTAATTAATTTTCTTATTACGAAGAGGAAGGACAACGAAATGTTAGACATGGTGGGCGAGGAAAGGAAACTTGGGAGTAATAAGCAGGGAGGAATGTAAAATAGCTTTTTAAGGGGATTTTTTTGTAAATGGAAAAGGGCAGGAAGAGAATAGGAAGTATAGATAGACTGAAATAGAATAGGCCTAATTGGGAATTGGAGAAGATAGTACAATGTCAGAAGGGATTAATAATTAAGGGTTAATTAATGGGTGATGCTCGAAATGTCACATGTAAACCATCCTCAATTGTTACAACACCTTTAATAATAACTATTTTATATCCCACTTGTGGGTGTTTTTTTATATAAATGAAAAGTGAGAGGATCTAGGAAAACTTCCCACACAAGTTTGTCCGTTGGCCCTCGCGATCCGGTGGACCAATCCCGCAGGGATTGCGGAGAACGAGTGTCTTGTCCCAGGATAATCGCCGCCAACTCTCGGCCCTTCCTTCTGCAGAGCTGTGCCCTGTCTCTTAAGAGGAGAGGTTACAACCATTGGGTCTCTTTCTGCGCCCCTCTCCGTCTGCGTCCCTAAAGATCACCCAAATCCTTGCTCCGACCTTCCCTAAAGGAACATTGTCCTTCTATCCGTTTACAGCCGGCAATAATTTTTTAATTGTAAAAAACCGCTGCAACGGCTATACGCCCGACCACCGCCGCCAAGGAACTTTTACTGTCTGTGCACACGTTTAATGTAGATGAAGATGAATTGGTTTAAAATAAAAGTTTCTTAATTAATAATTTCATACATGGAAAATATTTCCAATACCTGGTTAATTGAGTGGGCTAATTGTGATGAAATAAATGAATGTCATATCAATTATCGAAGTGGACTGAAAGCTATCAATGAAACTACAGAAGGGTTTAATGTTTGGGAAGCAGTTCGCGCCCGTCAGTGGCTGTAATTCAGTGAAAATTGCGGTCAGCAGTCTGTAAGGCCGGTTTATAGAATAATATAAATAAAGTACGAAACATTGGCTTTATTCACAAAAAGTTAGCTTTATAGTAAGAACACACCCCCGCCATCTCCTCGAAAAAAATACGCGTTCTGGGCACCATCTAGCACTCTCATTAAGTCCCTACTGCTAACCGCTGCACACACTGTCTTAAAAAGCGTATGAAAAAAATTGCTAGGGCACTGCGCGCCCGAAAATGTTCACGCTAATTCAAAGTCGAACAAATCCCACGCTAATTTTCCCTATATTTTAATTCCTAGCTGAGTTCTTTCTATGACCTTTGGCATTGACTTAGAGATACTGGAACCTCCCGATAAGGGCGCTCTACGGTTAATTTATTGCTATTGTTTTCTACTAAGCGGTCTTTACGAGTTTCTCCCATGGCCTTCGCGAGGAGGAATCCCCGAGGAATTGCGGCTGGCGAGTGTCTTGTCTCAAGATGATCGCCGCCAACCCTTGGCCTTTCCTTCCGTCATGTCCCTCACGAGGAGAGGTTACGACCACTGGGTCTGCGCCCCATAAGATCTCCCACACCCCCGCCATCTCCTCCACCCCACGAACATGCACAAGCACTGAACTGCTCCCCTCCCCCATCCGTGAACCCTTAGCCCCCTTCCCATCACCTCCCCACCCCCCTCGCCGTCCCATCGCTTAAAAACCAACCCCCTTCCCCTAACGCCGCCGCCACGAATATTCCCGTGAGAAGAAAAAACACTTCCCTCCCATTTTTCCCTTCCAATGACCCCTCACGCAACAAGGAAACCAACCCTCCCCTCTGAGCCCATCCCCCTCGCCCCGACGAGATCGACGAAAAACTGGTTTTGGGGCTCAAAAAGGCCTTTTTTCCAATCCCAACCCTAAGTTTCCCTTCATCTCGGCGGAATCTGAGATCCCCTTCCCCGGCCGGCAACGCTCGCCCCATACCCTGACGCCTCATCTGGAGGGCTACTCCTCATCCTTCGAGTTCGCGTATTACCTTTTCACGCAAGTCGTATCCCTCCCGTCCCACGCCGGAGTGTACACAGTGGGCGAATGGTGTCGCTGTGGTGTGGGAAGAGCTGCATGCATGGGGTGGGCTTTTTTCATTTTTCTCCACGGATCCTTTTTTTCGCCCCATCCCCGCCGTCCGTCCACACGGAGCTCACCTGGATGGCGCAAGGGGGGAGGTTAGGGTCCTCCCTCACCCCCCCTGCGGACGCTTTGGCCACCCTAGGCACCCTTACCCCCCTACTAAAATGCAGCCCACTCATACGAGACTGCACAAAGCTCGGTCTGCAGGACATAGCCTTATCGAAGGAGACTTTCTTGGAGGCTTCTTCCATGACCTCAGCGGCCACCGAATTATCTGCCTTGGTCCTTTCTCGTCATCTCAACCCCTAAATCAGGACACCAACCGTCAACCCCACGGTTTTATATGGGGTACGGTTGGATTTGATCCCAAGCGACTACTTACGAACAGTTGTACGCTGCTGACGGTTTGGGTTATCGGTCAGCCGTTTCTCGCATAAATACAATTGACTACACTAACACGTAACTACAATTGACTACAATACAACTACACGCATACAAGATTGGCGAGCACTCGAGAAACTGTACCCTTAAGATTTTCTCGTCGTGGGATGAAGTTGCTAAAATGTGACCTCTGTCGATAAAATTTGATTTATTTAGGAGCTTAAGTATCACTTATTCCATTTTATGTTTTTGATCTTTCATCCTGTCCAACTTTGAGCTTCCATACTATATTTTCCTTCAGTTTTTTTCTTGGATACACTATGCGCTTTACACCAAAGTCGTGGACTAAGAGAATTTTTTCCTGTCACCTTCTAAGTTTTTTTCTTATAAAAACCGTTTTATGCGTTCTAAGAAATTAATCAGTAGCCATACTCACCTGAATTATTTGTGCAAGATTTATTTCCCGTTTAGCCATTCAGATGGTCGCGGAACTAAATTTCGCCGCTTTACTCGGGAAAATTTTGTTTTTAAAAGACTTTGTGCAAGAGTTTATGTAGTGCTGTACACTATGGCCAAAGGAATATCCCATGAAAGACTCGGACTAGACAGCAGATTCTATTTTGATTCTACCATCGCATGCCTCCGTTGCAGTGACCATTTTGTGCCGAAAGCATTAGTGCGGAGGAAGCTTAATATGAAAGGCGGAAGCTACCGAAGGAGGTCGTCAACTCTCCGTTCCCACTTCCTTGCTCCATCCAGCTTTTCTGGATTTTCTTCGCCGAGGAAGCCACGTTCCTTCGCAACGAATCGCTCACTTTTTCCGGGGCCTTCCATCTCATTCTTTCCCCAAAATCCCTCACCTTTCATCTATATCCTCCTCGCCTTGGTCCCTCTTTTTTCGGCTTCTCCTCACCCCGCCCCCGATCGTGGTCATACCTCTGTCCCCAAGTCTTTCTTCCCCCACTTCCCCCCTCACCTTATTCACCCCTAATCCTTGCTCCTGTCCCTCCTCTGCAGCCCAAAACCCTGCGTTCTTTTTTCCCTCTTCCTCCTCTTGCATGCGACCATTGTCAAGGTAGAACGAGCTAAAGGCCAAGGGGGATATAAAAAAGTGAGTTCGGGGTTTACGTCGCTTTCTGGCTTCATCATTGAAGGAATGGAAAGTAATTGAAGGAAACACTGAGATGTTGCTCTATTCATCGCTCATTAGGGAGTTAACTCTTAAATAAATGGACATAATACGTTCTGTTTCCTCTTTTATGCAACTAATGAGTCGCCTACGTTGCTCTTTTACTATTTCCCGCTGTGGTGTTTTATGATTCAACTACCGGTAAGAAATTTCCATCGATATTGCCAATTTTAAGCTGAAGCGCTTAGGAACAGTACCTAATCATTTCGTATTCGGCATAGCATATTTTATTCAATTACTTATGATATAATTTATTCTTCTTCAATATTTTTTTCATGCCTCTGGGATAGCAGTCTGGCTCTTTTGACACAAGTTTGCCCGCTCCTTCCCTGACTCTTTTTTATTGAAAATATTTGTCGAAAAGTCTTCGCATCATCGTCGGAGATTCATTTCAACACTTTTTCCGCGTGGGATATATTACTTTTTCTTTTATATAGTGCAAATGCAGGGTAGATACTAAAGATTCCTATCTCCCATATAGAAAATAACCATTTTTTTAGAGGAGGCTTATAGTTGATGTAATGAGCGTAGTACTTAGTGACTTCTTCCTGATTCTCGGGGTTTCGTCCTCACCCTCATAAAGGGAATTGAAATGGAAAGTGATCAAACGACTTGTTGCTATTGACGTCCTTAGAATCCAAGTGCAATTTTTGGAAGATAATTGCAAATAATGGTTGGTGGGGTACACAATAATGCTGTAACAAAGAGATTCATGTAAATCACTGAATCTATATGTATATACATCAGTGATTCACCTGTTTTCCTTTGCTACAACAGTATTGTCTACTACACCAACCATTATCTGCACTTATCTCCGAAAATAAAAAAGCTCTTTCCCCCTTGGCTTCTTGGGTCCTCTGTTATTGTGATTGATTGCTCACTAGGGGTAATTTTTGAACCTCAATTTCGAAATTAGTATGTCTTCTTCGTCGGTATTCCGACTCCTAATCCGGTGCAGTATGTTGCATATAAACATTCGGGCATTTTTAATTCCATCTGTATGGAGTAGCCTATGCTCTTTCCTCATCATTCCTTGAATAGTTCAACTCGGCTGCAATTTCCGCTGTATTGCTGGTTTCCTTCCTAACAGTGAGATATATCAGTTTTTCCATATATTTCAGTGATATATGTATGATAAGTTCCCTGGCGTTTTATCACATCATCGTTTTATTCCTGGTTCTCTACTTCTCAGCTACACCTTCAAGCCGAACACTTTTGGCATCAAACATGTTGACCTATTCTTGTCGAATCGAGCGTACGTTAATCTTTGCGACCTAGGATTTCTGTCAAAAATTCGAATTTAGGATTTTATATTTGTCAGCGTTTTATCCAAAAAGCATCAGAGTTTTGGGTGTAAAATGGGTCTTTTTCTAAAATTCCTGGTTTACCTTACAATTAGTTGCATCAAGAAAGGTTGTGTAATGGAGCCAAAACCTACCGAATAAGATCTTTCGTACAGCACGGGACATCATTCTCCATTCATCAGCGTGGAAGCCCTTGGAATAATTGCTCTAACATTTTGTATTTGTTTTCTGCAGGGACGAGGCCGCAAGCGATCCCGGGGTTCCCAGCAGATCCAAGGCATTGGAAGGGACGGCCCCTTAGGATGGCCGGGGATGGAACAAGGAGAGGTAATGCATCCGAATACCATCCATCCTTGCATACCCTTCGATAGCATGCCAATTTTTCCCCTTTCTTTACCCCAGAATTTTCATTTAATTTGTCAATTTAAATGCATGAAAATTATGTTATAATTGGTTATACAACGTCTTGGGACTTTCAACTATTAAAACTTTACGTTATCTCAGGATCAGATAAAAGTAAATTATAGAAATTCGTTATATTATAATTCCAGAAATGAATAACTTTCAACTTCAAATTTTTCCTGGGATCAAAGTCATGTTCAGTAAAGGGTGTACTAATTTTCTAAAGCTATATTTATGAAAACTGAATTTTCCTATTCGAAAAAATAAGTGGTTTCTAAGCTTTCGTTTTCATTGAGATAATGCTAAGCTCGAGAGTCCTCCTTCATTGCATGGGTTCTTTTCCCAACACTTCGGGAGATCCAGCCATTGATACTTGCATGTAATCCAAGTGAATATTCATAGTTCTCAGAAAATGCTAAATTCAATATTTTGCCATCAGTTTTCTCAGTTTATTGTGCGGTAATATATGTGATTGAACCACTCCAAGTGCAATTTTATGAATCATTTGTCATTCCCAACAAAATTTTCCTACGCGCACCATATTAAACACCTATGTGATATTTTTTCCTATGGCCGATGTTCGAATCGAGGGGTTGATTCCGAATGGTTGGCTACGCTATTCAAATATGTGTGCAAAAATCTAGGAACCAATTTTAACCTGGGCTTTTCTCGACGTCAGAATGAAAACTTTCAAGCGCACCTAATTCCGATCACGTTGAAAACCTATGGTCAACCATTAGAAATGAGGCCCTCGTGGTGAAAATCGATTAGAATAATTTCGGTCCCTGTCAAGCACACGCCTCCGAAGCTCTGTATTTTGTCCAACGGGTAGCGCGTATTTCAGTACATTTTCTCCGTCAAAATGTGCATGCACACATCAAAAGGTCCGCATATAACTCACGCCCTTTTATCTTTCCTTGCCCGCAGATATTTCCTGGCAGCAAGGGTGACCTCCACCACCACCTGGGCGGTGGGGGCGGAGGCGGCGGCGGAGGAAATCGCGAGGCGAAGCCCTACAAGTGCACCCAGTGCTCCAAAGCGTTCGCGAACAGCTCTTATCTCTCCCAGCATACGAGGATACACTTGGGGATCAAACCGTACCGCTGCGAGATCTGCCAACGCAAGTTCACGCAGCTCTCCCACCTGCAGCAGCACATTCGCACCCACACGGGGGATAAGCCGTACAAGTGTCGGCACCCCGGCTGCCCGAAAGCCTTCTCCCAGCTCTCCAATCTGCAGTCCCACTCCCGCTGCCATCAGACCGACAAACCCTTTAAATGCAACTCCTGCTACAAGTGCTTCTCGGACGAGCCCTCCTTGCTGGAGCACATCCCCAAGCACCGCGAGTCCAAGCACTTGAAGACGCACATTTGTCAGTACTGCGGCAAGTCCTACACGCAGGAGACCTACTTGGCCAAGCACATGCAGAAACACGCCGAGAGGACGGACCGGAGACCGCCGATCCCGAGGCCGCCGCCGCAGCCCCCGTCCTCGGACGCTCCGCCGCCAGACTCCCCGCCCCCGGGCGGCCCCACGCCTTCCTCCGACTCACCCCACGACCAGCAGCCCCCGCACCGAGCCACCCCCGCGCCCTCCAACGGTGAGCCGCCCGACGCGTCCCAGCCCCCCGCCCAGCCGCTCGCGTACTGGCACGGCGTGCGTCCCGAGCACGCGGTCGACTCTGTCATGGGCACGGAGGGTCTGCCGCCCGAGCACCGTCGGCCTGAGCACCACATGCAACACCAACTGCACCAGCAGGCCCAGCAGTACGAGGCGAAGGCGGCCTCGTCCGCCTTCACCCCCATCCACGCCTCCCCGCCCGTCGTCTCCTCGCCCTCTTCCTCCGGAATGGTGCACCATCCGCACCACCACCCCGGGATGGGTGCGCACCCAGTCGGGGGTCGCCCCACGCCCCCCTCCGCCTCCTACCTCCCCTACGACCCCATCTCCCTGCCCAAGGCGGCCGCGATGGCGGCCATGGACAACATGAAGTCGCCCCTGCAGCACCACCACCCGCACCACCATCCCCACCATCCGCACCACCATCCACACCACCCGCACCACCTGCACCACCTACCGCCGGCCTCCTCGGCGCCCGTCACCTCCGCCCCCTCGGCCTCCTTCCCCAACCAGCTCATCTCGTTGCACCAGATCCGCAACTACGCCCACCAGCCTTCCACCGTCATCGGTGAACACCTTTTGGGCCTCAAGGAGAAAGGACAGTAGACTTTAATCTTGCAGATTTGCCGCCGCTAAACGATCAAAAGACTTCATCCAGTGAATCATAGAAGGTGGCGATATTGTGTCCCCATGATTCTGGAGATGATAATTGATTATATTGTTTGCGTATCTCCACCATGGAAATGATCCCTCCTTTACTCAACTCTCACAATTGGACTTGGCACTCCAGAAAGACTGTCAAGTGTTGTCTATTCTCGTATTGTTGTTTTGGTGAGAAGGGCATCGTTGTTGTTTCTTGGTGGATATTTTTTGTTTCCCAACGTATTCCCCAACCCTGGCTTAGTCGCTTGTGCCATCTAGGCTAGTGGTGAATCCCTTGAGGACCTCTGCTAAAGCCCTTGTGGCATCGTCCTCCTCGTGGTTTAGATTTGAGAGTTGGTAATGGTTAAAGTACCTTGGAAAAGCTACCCCTTTTTCCTCATTGTTTTGAATCCATAGCCTTTTGTGTGGGATAAAGAGTTGATTCAGTGACATGAAGAGCTGGAAAAGTATATGCCAAAGACATTGGTGGGAACCAGCTTGGTAAGGACTTGGCTGAAGAGAGATGTTTCTTCACATGACCGAGGAGGGATTATAAGCATATTTCAGATTATCCTCCTAATGAAGTATCTCGGGTTCTTAAGTACTGTTAATATTTGACTTAAAAACTGCGATGATCGCTTTGTTGTAATGGAGAAGCCTCCAATGTACATTTTTGTCTCCCTCCCTATGACAAAAGGTCTTTTTAATAACATTTCCTGTGTGTCTAATTAACAGAAGTAACCACTCCCTCTCCTCTCATTATTAGGGAGGATGAGAGTGATCTTTAAAATGAATCCGAGGGAAATGTTATCAAGAGCACTAAGCATGTGATCCTCTTTGAGCAGTGTGAAACTGTCTGAGCTGGAAAAGACATGCTCCTCTTGTCATCCCTTTACTTAAATGAGGAGGGAACCCCTGTGAATGATTTCTGTAAACTATGATGCACCAAGCGATACCCCACTTTCCACAGACTAATTTGCCAGCCGCTTGGAACGTGTGCCTGTGTTTGTGTACAAGTGTCAAGCATAAAGATTCTGTTGTTTATAAGTTGAGAAGTTATATTCCAGAAAAAAAATACAGCCTGAAGTGTGTGGTTTTATTCCTGAAAAGTGATTGCATTTTAGGATTTGTGGGAAAAGACGTTTTTAATGGTGACAAACCTCTAGTTGCAATGGGTGATGTTTTGACTGCCCCAAGGGAAGAGAGATTGAGACATCTCTATAATCTTTTACTTTAAGTTTGTAGTTGTGTAAGTTTCATTTTTTCTTCCCTGGAATGCATGTTGCATTCAAGAGTTGTACAACAACTATCTATTAATATTATTACTTGCTAGTGTTGGCATTTGTTTCATTTGTTACCTTCGGATTCTCATTAAAATATGACTTTTCCTTGATGGTGCTGTTTTAAGTTAATTTTCAGATCCCACTTTTACTATCATCGATATTCAGAGCAGGCGTTCAGGAAATTGTCTATTAATAACTTCAATCTTTTGCAAGGTTATGATTTTTCATATATTTCATGTGATGCCACTCTTTTATTCTTGATCTGCTACATCAGGCCAGCTAATGCTTTGTAAGTGGGTGTGTTGCTCTTCCCAGAAAGGCCTAGTATTAAACCTAGTTATCCCATTGGCATGGGTATGCCACATTTTATCTGGAAAATATATGTTCAACATGAGTCCATTTTGTCACAGGATGGATTCACTAATCAAAAGAATATCAAAGAAATATGTCAGGCATGTTCCAACATTGGTTACTATTTAATTCAATCAATTAGAGTCATTTTATATGGGTTTTCCACTGGGTCATGCAGTACATTTATGCCAATATTTCAATGTGTCTTTAATCACCATCATGCCTTGACCACAATAAGTTAAACAGGCAGAAATGTAGTAGGTGTGTGACAGACCTGATTAAAATGCGTTGAGGAAAGGCATTGCTAGAATGCCAGGGATGGAACAAATGCCCTATGCAAGGAAAGGCTCAGATGATTTTCCAGCATTTATATCACTTTCACAATGGAAAAGATTAATGTATATTATGAAGATGAGACCTCATTGTTTAACATCATATGATGAATGGGAGCTTATAGAGTGAGCCTATTTGAAAGGGTTAGAATGGAGTACCCCATCTCTGGTGCATGCTACAGGCATCAAGAGGTCCTCCAGAACCCAATAGAACTCAGCAAACACCAGATAACATTCATTAGCCAAAGCTCTCTATGATTTGTGATGAGACAAGATCAAAGACTCCCCCGCCAAGTAATCAGATATATAGGTAACCTATTTTTCACCAATGGCGTGTGAAAGAATGTTGAAATTGTAAAACTCCTTCATGACTGCTGAAGTTTTTCTCATCCATGTCATATTCTCCGTCACTATTTTGGTCTCACTCAGGGGTGGATGCAGGGTTTCTTTTTGGGGGGGGTCACAACGATACTTCGTAATACAAAACGAACGCAATGATAATGTGACCGTATTAAAAATCTTGCATATTAAATGCGATGGTGGTTGGCGTAACATGGTGAAACTCCTTCATGATGCAAAAAGGTTAAGAAAAGACTTGGCTGTTCCACAAAATAAAATATATTTGCGACCGGTTTCGATACAGCGTATCATCATCTGGCCAAATGATGATACGCTGTATCGAAACCGGTCGCAAATATATTTTATTTTGTGAAACAGCCAAGTCTTTTCTTAACCTTTGTGCATCTTGCATATTTTTTAAGGGTGTGGCGGGGAAGGTGTC
The DNA here is from genome assembly GCF_921293095.1 of Ischnura elegans. Classification (NCBI taxonomy): domain Eukaryota; kingdom Metazoa; phylum Arthropoda; class Insecta; order Odonata; family Coenagrionidae; genus Ischnura; species Ischnura elegans. The sequence goes on from NC_060249.1 coordinate 107,392,041, forward strand.
CCCCCCCTCCTTGATCAGCCTATGGTTTCAGTGACATTCATAATGCCTCTGTGATATACAAAGCTACAGGAGGAGTGCTGTGGTTTAAACCATCCCAAGATGTTGGAGAGGTAAGGATGTAAGTATACCTCCTTCAAATGAATCATTCTGAAATGTACCTCCACATATAAACCACCCCCTCCTCTAACCAAATGAAACTTTGAAAAAATTCCATTGCATACTTCTAAAGGTACTTCAATGAATATCTTGATCTGCCGAACAAGTTACATGAAACACGCATTACAATTCATTAATGGCATCTATCCTTTCATAAGTATATATGCTATTCATAAGCATTTAATTTTGTTTGATGAAATAACAAAAGACAAAGAAACTATTTTTCATGCAAGGATGATAAAGTTTCATGTTCACAACTTAGGTATTAACATCAGTAATATCATATTTTTTACTTAGAATTTCATACCATATGAAATACATAAATTTTCACCAAATGATACCTAATCTCGATGGAAATGATGTAACTGGATACATCACTTTTGGCGTTATAAATGTTTCATTTAAGTAAAAATATATCACTAGTGATATCTCTTTATTTAAAATTACATAAAAAGGATACCATTATGCTAACTTGGTCAATCTATCGATGAACCATGTTCTGTTTCTCACCCTAGCCCCACTGCCTGATACACCTGACTCCAATATGGTTTTCAGCATCCTCACGCCTCTAACTGAATGCTCCAATAGACTCTCCCTGTCTCCTTATTTCTTTTAGTAGTTCCTTTCCTTTTCCACCATGTCTAGAACATTTTTATTTTTTTACTCATCGTTAAACTTACATTCACTATTCATCTCCATCAATATCATAGTGTGTCAGGTAGCGAGATCTAAAATAGTTCAAATTTCCCCTAATTTGATTGGGAGACACAATATTACGATCTCCAATCAGTACAGGCAGGTACAGAAAAAACTCAAGGGGGGGGCTAAAAACATCTTCAGCTACCTTTACTTTTTTTGTAACAAAAAAAATCAAGTTATATGCAAAGTTTGAGAAAGTTTTATTTAACCTGATTACACGCATATATACAATACAATGCCATCTAATTATATAAAAAAGTTACAATAGTAGTTCTGCAATGTTCCACAATGCAAGGGGGGATGCGCCCCTCATATAAATGTATCCGCCACTGCCTCCAACTCACTCCCCACAAAATCGACCCCCCCCCCCCTCCCCCCAAACTCTTTCCTGGCAATAGTCATCTCCTCCATTCACTCATGGCTCAATAATTTGCATTGCTACTTTTGCAGGTCCAATCGTTAAGTTAATGATGGGATCGCTTAATAATAGAGCTGGGTGGTACGTGAGTACTTTTATGTGTTGTATCGTTAGACTGTACTGTAAATTGCCATTCCAATATTTTACTATATAATTCCTTACTAACTTCAAATTTGAAAATCAGATAATATAAATCGAATAAGCCTTGTTGGTGGATAAAGGGGCTGAATAGCCATTTGTACGCACTGCTCTTGGGTGAGAAAGACAGTCGATTATTTGGTACAACCATAGAAGTTTCTCTATATCATCATTGTCGCTGCAATTCCCCATTGCCATTGCCACTTACACAATTATAACCATGGTATCACAAAAATTAGATTAAAATAGCTATATTTAAAGCTAACGAGCCCATTCTGTGCATTGCTACTTAAAATATCACTAAAATATTCCAGAAGATATCTTGAAAAGTGATGAAACTGTAACAACTTTCCCGCCGCAAACCGTGCATCTTTTCGCTTCGGGTGCGTTCCGAATTTCCGTTCCACAGAGTACGACAGTACGAGTTTCGTTTGGCAATATAGTTTGACGAATCACCACACTATATTATAGCGTGATGGTCGTATTTGCCGCGCGTAGTTCGATCTAAAATAGTAGAAATACTCTGATGGTGAGCAAGTATGTGGCCGATCGAAGAGAACGGACAAAAGTAACACAAATAAAATCATAGAAACACATAAAAAAAGACACTCACAAAGAATCAACCAGACGTTTCAGCGGGTTGACCCGCTATCCTCAGTGTCGAAGGCGATATATATGATTAGAATGAATAAACAAATGCACATGTTAGGTCATTTATCAAACTAATATGTTAGTTCACTTTGAATGATAGACATAATTTTCATAAAAAATTATTATCACTTTGATTACAATATGTATATTTAATATCATATGTTCTTTATTTATCCACTCAAATGGAAGTGATTACACAAAGTTGTGCTAATAAGTGACTCTACCTACAAAACTTGTATAGATAACTACACAGCTGTTGCCAAACGGCTAAGATAAGAAAAGGGGATGCCTTGCCTTTTCGTATATCCCAGCAACATCGAGTAAGCTAATTTATGAATACACGGTATGTAAATTTAGCGGGTTTTCAACATGAGAGTAATGAATATTGTAACGCTAAGATTGACGTTGTTTTTGAAGATGATGGTATCTAGTTGGAAGTTATTCCTACTGTTGGTCTTGTTTCGTTGATGATTTGTATTTTAATCATACGTTTTATCATAATTACTAAGTGTACGGTAAAAGTAAGTAATATAAAGTAAACATACATGGAATTAAATGGTAGTTCTATAGGCCAGAATCTGCGAAGGTTGGTAATGATAATTTTCAAGGTGTTTGTTAGAAGGTTATCATTTTGAGGAAAGAAATTTACTCTACTAGTTAGTTTTAATAATAGTGCTAATTTATTAGAGTAAATTGTACGTAGAATTGTATTGTCATTATAATAATTTTAAAGTATTGTCATTAAAATAATTTCTTGGAAGAGAAAAAAATGAAAACCTAGCTACTATAAAGGTATGAGAGCAATTATGGTTGTACCAAATAATCCACTGACTTTCTCACCCAAGAGCAGTGCCTACAAATGGCTATATTCAGCTCCTTTAGTCACCAACAAGGCTTATCTTAGCCGTTTGGTTATCTCTACAAGTTTTTTAGGCAGCTGGAATCACTTATTAGCACAACTTTGTGTAATCATTCCATTTGGGTGGATAAATAAAGAACATATGATATTACATAATATATTGTAATCAAAGTGATAATATTTTTTTATGAAAATTATGTGTATAAATTCAAAGCGAACTAACATATTATGTAATAATAATATTTTTATTCCACATTATGGTACATGAAATGGTTAATGTCGCTCTCGTGGGGACTACCGATGGTCAGTCGCCCTAATGAGGGTTCACCCTCGACTCCGAGCCTAATCCGACCCTTTCCCGGGGTCCGAGCTCGCGACGGATGGACCCAAAACACCGGGAGGGCCCCCACCCATGTGGGCCACGTGTAGTACAATTTTGATTTTATAGTTCCTCTCGTGCTATCAACAATTTATTGCCTTTATCGTCTTCTTGATGACACCAGAAATACGGTCCTTTTTTGATCGTCTTTCTACGATGATTTTCAAGAATTTTGTCCAATGTGCGCTAAAAGTCCCCTTTTGACTTGGCAACGGCGCAGCCATCATCTGTGGGGTGAGGTGAGAAAGCCCTATCGGGCCCAAAGCGTCCGACAGCCAAGAATGCCAAACTGTGCCCTGACCTTGGATTTGGAAAATTTTATGCTTACTAACTTGAATGTAGGTGGAGATTTTAACATAATTTATATGGAATGGGAGACTTTCAGCTTTATTCGTGTCCTGGCGTGTTTGGATATAATGAGCAGAAGCCTCGACATTTGGTCTACTTTACATTCTTCGATTTCATTTTCATTATGAATTAATAGTCTCTGGTTTACGTTTAGTACCTAAATTAACGGTCACACTTGGTCGTATAAGGAGATTTTTAGTTTCCTTGCCTTGCAATCAGGGATGCCGACTTAGGAAAAATATTGGGGGGGCCCAAACCAGGGATATTGCCCGAGGAAATTTTATAAGTATTTTTATAGAGTTTTATATTTTTTAAGCATTATAGAAGACTCATATGATCAACATTAGAACAGTGATAACTTTAATCTCGATATCTGGACACTCCGGGGAAAATCAAAAGGCTGACACATTTTTTTCTCACACCCATACCGAATTTTTGAGGGGTCTCGGGCCCCCTCAGGCCCCATGGAGTCGGCACAACTGCTTGCAGTATTACGAATGTGATATGATCCTATTTCTGAATTTTTGCTTTGTGTAGCTGCAACCGACAGGTTTTGATTTCAGTCGGGATCTTCCCTCTCGATCTGTTGATAATTCCAAATAAACTAGTAAGGTTACTCTTCAGTCTCTGCAAGGTAAAGAGAAGTAAATGAACAAGTTATAATCCTTCTTTTTCATAAATAGGTGGAAATCAACTATATTACCACATGGCATCCGGGACGCATATCATTTGGCCAGAGATGATATTTTCCAAGATAAGGAAAAAGCATTCATGAAGTAATTTTTATCCGTATCCACAGCTACCCACGCTTTTTGAATGTACTTACTGGGCTTTCTCAGAATGAATGACGAAAATGGATAACGGGTTTTAGTGGTGAAAAGTAATTGTTACGTAGGGCCCCAAAATTTAGAATACACTACAAAGTCATGTAATCTATTTGTTCTGATCCTTGACAATGCCCGTCACCTCAGAGCTGATGCAGCCCAATAGCTCCTTCAGCAATTTCAATGGGACGTTTTCGAGCACCCGTTCAATGTCGACATAGCGCCGTGTGACTTCATATTTACGCTGAAATGAAGAATTGGCTAGGAGGGAAGCGTTTTCAAACGGGCGATGAGCTTCAAGGGAAAGGCAAAATTCGCAGCAAGTCATTGGCGGCAACAACCTATGAAAAAGTATAGTAAAGCTCGTCCACAGGCTCGATATATCCTTAATAGCCGAGACGATTCTGTCGACAGGATACCACAATTTTACTCAACATTTAGCTATGAAATAATTTTTAATCAATCACTTCGTCTTCTGTTCAGGAACCATTGGAGGTTGAAAACATACGGGCCCTAGTAAATCCTCGGGTCCAGACGAAATCCCTTCTCGCTTGTATAAAGAACTAGCCACAGAAATTTCCCTCTACTTGCAGTCAATATTCAGTAAATCCAACAAGGAACACGAAGTACCTAATAACTGGAAAATTGCCTAAGTTAAGTAGTATATGATTCCTTATTGCACGCGGGAAAAACATCTAAAATATTTCGGTTTTGCAGTTAATTTCTCAAACCTTATCCTTGTGATCGTTTATACCATAATAAATTTTCACGCTCATGTATCTCCAGGTTTGTGAACAACTTTTAAAATCCGTATTATTGGCCAAAGTAGGATCAAAATTACGTTTATTTGGAAGCTGTATCAATTAAAATACGAATGGGGTACCACAGAGGCGTAACTATGGGGAGATGAGCGGATGTATCCCCTCAAAGCTTCAGAGAAATCAAAAAATTATTAAAAATTTTGTTTGGATTGGATACATAATAACTGCCTCTGTTTAAAAATAAATTATAAGCGCCAAAATGATGAAAATGCTTTTTCAGGCATGTAATTTTTCAAATATTTTCCTGAACTCCCCATTTCATGGGAGGGGGGGGGGTTACCCCCACTAATCTTCCTCATCCTCCTGCAAAGTATATCTCTAGTTACTCCGCTGGGGTCCCCCAGATGGACCCCATTTGGTAACCAACGTTCTAGACAGAATGTCTGACTGTTTTGAAAATGTTTGAATGTGTAACTGAATCTTTATTAATTAATTATTAATATATATATATATTAATTCTTTTACATAACTAATTTAATTAAACAATTGATACTATTAGGCATTATTATTTTTGTGTCCTGTCATCAAGATTGGGATTTTGGCGATTTTCATGAGTAACATCTAAATCTACATCTACATAATACTCTGCGAGCCACCTCTAGGGTGTTTGGCAGGTGGTGATCAATCACCAGCATGCAGCACGCATTTGGACTCCTACATGCACACCACACCGTCCAAAAAACGTCCCGTATAATAACAAACTATAAGTACTACTATATGCTGTTAGAAATAGAATATAGAATAGAAATTCAGAAACATGCATTAAGTTTTACATAGGTTAGTAGGCTACTCTACAAGTCATGCAATCTATTTACGAGTTCTATTGCTGCCATTATAATCTCTTATTGATCGTGGAAAAAATGACATTCGAAATCTGTCTGTTCTGCAATCTATCTCTCTTATTTTATTTATATGATCTGATCTTCCGTAGTACGTTGGCGTCCGCAATCTATGGTTAACTTCGTCAGAAAAGACACTGCTCTTGAATTTATCTAAAAGGTTTAGTCTATTTTTCAATCTACGGTCCGACAGAGATTCCCATCCGAGTTTATCTAAGAGGTAAGTTACCCTAAAAAGACTATCGTAACGACCTTTCACATACCTGGCAGCTCTTCTTTGCACGCGTTCTAACTCGGTTATTAAGCCTTTTTCATGAGGGTCCCAAACACTGGCAGCGTATTCCAAATGTGGTCTAACGAGGGAAAAGTAGCTAATTGCTCTCACTTTGTCGTCACACTTTCCTAATATTCTTTTAACAAACCCCATTTTACGATTAGCTTGACCGGTTATTTCTCGAATAGATAGATCATTATTGAGTCTAACCCCAGAATTTCACGGATTCAACTGCCTTTAACTGGGTGCCCCAAATGATATAGTTACGCTCTAGGGAGTTATTCTTCTTCCAGAAATTCACTACGACGCATTTTTCCAAATTTAATTCTAACTGCCAAGAATCGCACCAAGCTTGGATAGCAGCAAGGTCATTCGTTAGTTCATCCATATCTTTGCTGCAACGGATTTCTCTGTAAACTACAGCGTCGTCTGCAAATAATCGCAACTTACTCTGCACTACTTCGCCAATGTCGTTTATATAAAGAAGGAATAGGAGTGGGCCAATGACACTACCCTGTGGAACGCCAGAAGTGACTCTAACCTCATTGGAGACTGCACCGTCTAATACTACTCTTTGGACGCGGTCGCTCAAAAATTCTCTAAACCAAGAAATGACATCTTCGTCTAGACCATAAGATTTCAGTTTTATTATTAACTTTCCGTGAGGTAATTTATCAAATGCGTTTTTTAAATCAAGAAAAATCGCGTCTACTGAAATGTTGTCTTCCCCGGAGACTAAAATACCGTGGGCGAAAAGCGCTAACTGAGTTTCGCACGATCTGCTTTTCCTGAATCCATGTTGAGTTCCCGTTAATAAGTTTTGCGCGTCTAGGTGTTTCATTACCGAGCTGACTACGATGTGTTCAAGGACTTTCCAAGAGATGGACGTTAAAGATATCGGGCTGTCATTAGATGGCTGTTCCTTGTCTCCACTTTTAAACATTGGCGTTACATTAGCAATTTTCCAGTCATTAGGTACTTCGTGTTGCTTGATGGATTTACTGAATATTAACTGCAAGTAGGGGGCAATTTCTGAGGTTAGTTCTTTATATACGCGAGAAGGGATTTCGTCTGGACCAGGTGATTTATTTGGACTAAGCGATTTCAATATATTTTCTATTCCGAGCGTACTAATGTCAATAGCTGGCATCTTATGTATACTGGGATTGTCATCGGTCTCGGGTGAGTTTTCAGAAGGCTCCGTAAACACGCTCTTAAAGTAGGAATTTAATAAATTGGCTTTATCGTAACTGCTTGTCAACACATCTCCTTTGTCGTTTCTCAGCGAATATACGGTAGATCGTTTACCTTGAACTTCCCTAGCATATGATCAAAATGCTTTTGGGTTATCCTGTAACTGCTCTACTAGTGTTTTTCTTTTAAAATTCGTGAACGCATTCCTGAACGCTTCCTTCGTGGCGGCTTTAGTCAACCTATATTTTTTAATTATTAGCTCGCGTTCATTAGCGGATAAATCCGTGCTGACTTTTTTCATTTTAGCATGACACGCTCTCTGTCGCCTCAATGATTTTCTCACTTCCGCGTCGTACCATTTCGGTTCGCTGCCTTCTTTTACTATTTTACTAGGGATGTAGGTATTTATTCCCGAAGTTACGAGCGAAAGAAAAGCTTTCCAAGTATTCTCTACATTTAACTTTAATACTGATTCTTGAAACTCGGGGAAAGCATTTTTCAGATGACTCTTAAACCCATCAAAATCAGCTCTTTTAAAAATGAAAACTTTACGCTCTTTTTTAAAGTTTACAGCGGTATTTAGAGAAATTTTGCAGTTACTACCCGATGGTCACTTATTCCTTCGACAGTGCCAACGTTTACTACCTGATGTGGTATATTTGTCGCTAATAAATCAAGAATATTTTCTCCTCTGTTTGGTGCGGATACTATTTGAAACAATGATATAGATGTAAAAGTTTGTATTAAAGCCTCTCAGATCTATTTATCCCTCCCACCAGGAATGAAGCTATAAGTCTCCCAATCTATAGAAGGTACGTTGAAATCTCCACCCACAATCAAGTTTCTTGTAGGATACTTGGATGCTATGCTGTTTATTTGATTTTGAAAATCCAACATTGACGTTATGTGTGTGTAACATGTGATCAAGAAAATTTTTATCATGGGGTTGTGTTTACTTATCCTACTGTCAGTCGTCTCACACTGTGTGAATGTTCTTAGAGTAATATTACAATTATCGCACGGTCCTCTGTCCTGTTTTACGTTCCTTCACTGGTGATCTTTAGTACATGTCGTCCGTTCATAAAATCCGTACATTTTCCCGGTGAAATACTGTTTCGTCGTATCGGACTACGCAAAATTGGTGAAATATGTAAAATATATATCTGTGATTGAGAGTTCGTGTTCTTCACAGTGGTAGTTCTCTGCTCGTTTCAGCTATATCCCTTATTACAGTGGTAATTCACAGTCAAAATAGTAGACTCGATTTTTCTTGATTTCAAAATAGCATTTGATAAAGTACACCACGGGAAGTTAATAATAAAACTGAAATCTTATGGCCTAGATGATCTGATGATGATGTCATTTCCTGGATAAGAGAGCTTTTGAACGACCGCGTCCAAAGAGTAGTATTAGATGGTGTAGTCTTCAATAAGGTTGAGGTCATTTCTGGCGTCCCCAGGGTGGCGTCCCCAGGGTGGTGTCATTGGCCCACTCATATGCCTTCTTTACATGAACGACACTGGCGAAGTAGTACACAGTAGGCTACGATTATTTTCGGACGACTCGGTAGTAATAGACTGCAAATCAGAGATATTGAAATCGTTATTCTTCCCTCGTACTATCAACAATAGCAATGGTGTCTCAATTACTAGAATTATTCGCGTCACTCCCTCGGACGACTCTCTGCATGTTTTGTTTTTCTTTTTAGATTTACACTTACTGGAGTTTCGTCTTCACTGCTGCATGTTGAAGATTAGTCGCCCCCTGCCAAACACAATGGTGCTAGGTGTAGATCTAGAATTTACTAATAGGTTGACTTGTTGTGTATCCTACTGACTTATGAATTCCTTAATTCATGTTTCAGAAATTTTCCTTTTTTTAAGGCCGCTTAACACGGTGAATTTTATTTCGTAAGATCATTCTAATGATCTTTCGAATGACCATTATTAACCGTGTGTAACGGAAATTTCCTGCGATCGAATGATCATTTGAGGAAAATTTTAGGCCTGTTCTAATTTGCTTCTACATCTACATCTACATTATACCCTGCGAGCCACCTATAGGGTGTTTGGCAGGGGGTGATCAATCACCAACATGCAGCATGCAAGAGGACCGCCACATGCACACCACACAGTCAAAGAAATATTACGCACACTAGAAAAATATACATGCTTATTCATTAAAAAATTGCTAATGGTTAGTAATTCCTAGAGCAAATACATGCAAGGTTAGAACTACGAAAAACATGCAATGGGTGATCCTAGCGAGCGTTGCCATTAATGCTTTCAATTGAGACAACATTGCTATCCTTAATAGCACGAGGGAAGAATGACATTTTAAATCTCTCTGTTTTGCAGTCTATTTATTTTATTTTTTTCTCATGATCGCGTCTACTATAGTACGATGGTAAACGAAGTATATGCTTCACGTCGTCTGAGAAAATATTATCTTCGAGTTTCCTAAGTAAGTTAAGCCTATACTTCGATCTACGCTCCTGTAAAGATTCCCATCCTAACTCGTTTAACATACTTGAAACGCTGCACTTTTTGTCGTAACAACTCATCACAAATCTGGCCGCCCTGCGCTGTACTCGATTAATTTCACCTGTTAGTCCTACCTCGTAAGGGTCCCACACGCTAGGAGCATATTCCAAGTGAGGCCTCACTAGAGTCAGGTAGCTTATTTCTTTCACCTTTTTTGGGCATTTACCGAGAATTCTTTTTACAAATCCAAGTTTACGGTTGCTTGAATGATTTCCGTGAATGATATGAGCGCACGGCGTCCACCTTGCCGTTGGCATACACCTCGGAATTTTAAGATCATATTTAAAATTTTGGAAGCAAAGTAACCATATGAAAAGCTCAAATAATAATATGTACTTTGAGAGAACATAAATTCACAAACATCAATTGTCTAAAATGGGTAATTCGGAAATGACATTCGGGATATTCAATGAATAAAAACGTCGTTTTTCTCCTCGATTGCTTAAATATTTTGTGTAATTTACAATTATTAAAATATATTACATGAGATGAGCGCTGAAGTTTGGGTTGAGAGCCCCAATTAATGACAAAATCTCTGTTTATTCGGTGAACACAGTAGAACGAAAATGAGCCGTTACGTTATCTTGGCTCCCCTATGAAATCACAATATTGCCTATCTCTCATCATTGAAGGTAAACATAAGAATTAAATTTCAAGCATTTCCCAATTTGCTTGAATGATTCCGTGAATAATATAAATGATATGGTCATTTGAAGAGTAAGTTTCCTTGTGATCATGTTCTAGAGTGCACTATCTTGAAGCAGAATGATCGTTGCCCTTCAGCGAAAACAACTTATTTTAACTTATGTACTTCGTTACGAGTTCACAAAACGCACGATTTATGAAAGTGGTTTTCCGCTATCAATTCGTACCGTTCTAATCTCTACTTAGTACGTCATAACCCACCGAAAGACGAATGAATTTAATTCGAATGATCTTTCCAATGAAAATTCACCGTGTAAAGCGGCCTTTATGCCTTCTCATCTTGTCTGTATGAGCAGTTGGCAAGTTTTTCCTTTGCATGAATGTGGACGTATTTGTTAGCGTGCAATTTTCAATTCTTTGCAACTTTCCAATTCCCAGGTCAGAACAGGGTTTGCCATTGTTGAGCGTCGAGCGAGAGGGCTTTCCTATCCCACCCCAAAGTTGATGGCTGCGCCGTTGCCAAGTCAAAAGGGGACTTTTAGCGCACATTGGACAAAATTCTTGAAAATCATCGTAGAAAGACGATCAAAAAAGGACCGTATTTCTGGTGTCATCAAGAAGACGATAAAGGCAATAAATTGTTGATAGCACGAGAGGAACTATAAAATCAAAATTGTACTACACGTGGCCCACATGGGTGGGGGCCCTCCCGGTGTTTTGGGTCCATCCGTCGCGAGCTCGGACCCCGGGAAAGGGTCGGATTAGGCTCGGAGTCGAGGGTGAACCCTCATTAGGGCGACTGACCATCGGTAGTCCCCACGAGAGCGACATTAACCCATGAAATTATAACAGCTTACTCCAGCATGAGTTTTTACAAGGTGGAATAAAGGCACCCCTGTGGTAAGGACCAGTGTTGGGGGTGCCACCTCTTAAATTAACAAGTTAACAAATTGAAAGCGGGCTGGAGCGGCCAAAACAAAAGAATATGCCATAACTAATGAGTCAAAGTTCGCTTTTCTTTAACGTGTGTTCCTTTGAGAATATTGTGAAAGATTGAAACATAAAAATAAATGAAAACATAAATACATTAATTATCATGATATATAGAAATATTCCATACACTGTACAGAAATCAGACTAATAACATACAATGTTAAAATATGTACAAAGATAATATTTACAAGTACTCTTCAATATATTGTCTATGGAGAACAACCATATTTTCAATTCACGTAAAAACAACGTGAAGGACTTTATAGAGGTGATATGAAATGGTAGGAGGTTATACATCTTAGTAGCACAATATAAATAAGACCTTCTAAAAGCTTCATTATTCGGTTTTGGAATAGGTAGGTACTCTATTCCATGGGCTCAAGCCATGATAGGAAATATTTACATAGCCAGTGACATTTCTGCCTCTGATAGAAAACATGCGTAGGACTCTATAAACATGTAATTATTTAACACAATTTTTATTATAAACATATAATGTCAGGGGTAAAGGGTATAATTTCAGGGTATTAAAAGGGGTAAAATACCCAGTAATTTAAATAATGGATAAGAAGCGTCATCTCTTTTTGCACCCATTATCATTCCTATTACCTATTTTCTTTTGTGAAAATAAAACTGGATTTAGATTCGAGATATATGTTCCTCCCCAACAGCAAAGACCATACTGCAGTTTTGAATTAACTAGTGAGTAGTATACATTTTTTAGCACAGGTAAATTACATATCTGTCTTATGTAATAGAATTTCCTTAGTGCTGTATTCATGTAATTTTTTAAATTTTGTAAATGATTTTTCCAATTTAAATTCTCATCATTAACAAGACCCAAATACTTTACATTACTAACTTGATTGATTTGTACTATCTTTTCTATCTCTTAAGCTGAATCAAATAAATTTAGTTTTTTCACTCAGCGTAAGTTTATTAACAGAAAACCAATACTTTATCTTGTATAAGTCGCTTTGCATATATGTTCTTTAACAGTTTCTGCACAGATAATCTTTAGATAGAAGGCAGCTGGCACACTTATAGTACAAGCCTGTGGCGCAGCGAGGGGAGGGTTTTGGGGGTTAAACCCCTCCCCCCCCCCCCCAGAGCTCAGAGAAATGCTTAACTTTAATCCATTTTACTTAAATGGATTGATATTACTAATAGAATAGTGTAACGATTAATAAAATATCCCTCAGAAAACCGTAAAACTCACCATTTTGAGCCATTTATTTTAAAATTCCGCAATTTATTAATCTCGCACCTGCTGCTTATCCTGGTGGGTATTCCACACCCCCAAACACCTCGGTATTAGTTGCACCTAAACCCTCCCAGCCTTAATTCCTGGCTGCGCCCCTGATACAAACAACCAATAGAATATTTTCTGTCTCTTAAGCTGAATCAAATAAATTTAGTTTTTTCACTCAGCGTAAGTTTATTAACAGAAAACCAATACTTTAGCTTGTATAAGTCGCTTTGCATATATGTTCTTTAACAGTTGGCAGAATTTTTGCAGAATAAGACAAGGCTGTGTCATCAGCAAAACAGGTAAGTTCCCCATTGAATAGTCCTGCAGTACATAAACTGTTGACATATACTAAGAATAGAATAGGTCCGAGTACTGAACCTTGTGGGACACCATAAAGAATAGTTTCAGGTAAACTATAGCAATCTTTAAATTTTACCAACTGTGTCCTTCCACTCAAGTAGCTACAAAACCAATTTTGAGCTACGCCTCTTACTCCTGCTTCCTTTAGCCTACATAACAAAATATCATCATCCAGTGAATCAAAGACCTTTTTGATGTCAACAAATATGCCTGAAATGCATGCTCCTTTATTTAGCCCATTAAATGATTCAGAGCAAAATTTAAGCAGAGAGTCTTCAGTAGATTTTCCTTCCACAAAACCGAATTGGTTATTTGATAAATAGCTATTTCTGGAAAAGAAACTCAATAAACATTTTTTGACAACCTTTTCTATGGTTTTTGAAAACACCGGCAGCAAAGAAATCGGTCTGTAATCAGTTCGACTGCCCTTTTTGGGAATTGGTATTACAACAGCAATTTTCATACCCTCGGCACAGTCTAAACATATGTTCAGACTGTGCCCTCGGGAAACTCACCCGAACTAAAACTCAGATTTATTACTAATTACAGGAGCTCATATTTCACTAACATATTTTAAAGTAAAGGCTGAAACTCCATCAAATCCGGGCGTTTTTATTTTTTTGATGACATTATTTACCTCAAAAGCAAAGTTGGGTAATGCAATGATTTCACGCAATGTAGTTCTCGCCCTTGGGAAGCGGAGCACCAGCCTAGCACGTCCGACGACTGAACCATAACTATTAGTTTGATAAATGATCCAACATGTGCATTTTTTTTATTCATTCTAATCATATATATTACTTACAATCAGAGTATTTTTACTATTTTAGATCGAACTACGCGCGGCGAATACGACCGTCGCGCCATTGATGTAGTGCGGTCATTCGTCAAACTATAATATATGACAGTTGCTCAACGAAACTCGTACTCACAGTGAAGCGAAAGAGTGCATGGGTTGTGGCTGGAAAGTTGTAGCAGTTTCGTCACTTTTCAAGATAGCTTCTGGAATATTTTAGTGGTATTTTAAGTAGCAATGCACCGAATAGGCTCGTAAGCTTTAAATTTAGCTATTTTAATCTAAATTTTTGTGGTATCACGGTTATCATTGTCTAAATCGGAATGGGGAAGAGCAGCGACAGTGATGATGTTGAAAAACTTCTAGGCATTGATAATTCTTCAGCCCCAAAGACATATAATGAAGTTCCGCCTGTAAATAATGAAACAGCTTCCTCCAAAGAAAAAATTTCCGATAATTCTTCCGTGAAAAGTGAGAGAGTTGAGGAAAAACAGTGGGGTTATGACCTTTACCCGGAGAGGAGAGGACAGAAGTACCAGCCTAGCTGGATGAGCATATTTTTTCGTGGCGAAGGAAGAGAAAATGTAGATAAAATTAAATGCGAAAGGAGAGCGTATTCGTGTGTAAAAAATAGTTGAGTACAGACTTTTAACAGAAGGTATCTGATATGAATACAGTATCCTCTTCCTGAAATAATTTGCATTGCTATTGTTGCAGGTCCAATCGTTAAGTTAATGATGGGAGCACTTAATAGAGCTGGGTGGTACGTGAGTACTTTTATGTGTTGTATCATTAGACTGCACTGTAAATTGTCATTCCAATATTTTACTAATATATTTCATAATTCATACAGCCCTATTGATATCCGGCGTCACATCGCGTGTGAGGTGTGCGATGTTTCCGTTAGTGGTGGATATGATCCATTACTCAATCAGGTACTTTCTTCCGTATTAATTGGATTATTTAAGGATGAAATCAAGAACGTGTAGTTATGTGAGGAAATAAGCCGTTGTTACTTGAATTCCGCGTCATGAAACATTTTTTCCTTTAATACTGCAGGTGGTGATATGCCAGAATGTTGCGCGTTCTGAAGGCATGGTCCAAAGTGTTTTAACCCATGAAATGATACATATGTTTGATTGGTGTACTAGGAATTTCGATTTTACCAACATAGACCATTTAGCCTGCAGTGAAGTAAGAGCTGCTAATCTTACACACTGTTCATTCTTAAGTGCCTGGACGCAAGGGGATGCCTCTCCTTTTCGTATATCCCAGCAACATCGAGTAGGCTAATTTATCTTTCTGAATTTCATCTTGGCTGTTCCGTATGAATTTGATGTATTAATTTTTAGAGTAATTACATCACATCATCTTGCAGGAGTGTGTGATGACAAAGGCTGTGCAGTCAGTTCTAGCAGTGCGAAAAGTGAGTGAATCTGAAGCAGTGGCTGCTGTGGATCGAGTGTTCAACCGTTGTTATGCTGACATGGAGCCTATAGGACGGCGGTGTAGAAGAAATTCCACAGATATGCAGAGGCAAGAATTTGGTTACTTATAGTTATGTGGAATCCACTTATTAATCTTCATTTAGCTTTTTCATAAGAGAAGGGATATTCAGTAAGAGCAAAAAGTCTTGAGCAAGGGTAAGGGCTAAAAAGAAAAACTCTCAGGAGAAAATAAAACTCGAAGCTTTCAAAGTTGTAACTTCTTTCTCGGCCAAAGAGAGAATGGGGAGCAGGAAGGGAGTGCTTTGGAAAAGGGAGGGGGGAGGTCTTTGGGGGGAGAGGGTTGGCTTGAGATGTTCAACCCATGGAAGCTATTGGCTTGCATAGGCCGAATGCACACCAATTCGAGGTTGTGGAGATTGAGGGCGGAGTCAATGGTGGGGAGAGTGGCAATAACTGATACATTGAAACATTCATTGAAGAGGGAGTCTTGAGAAAAAGAATGTGTGGGAATTGGGAGAGATGTGTGGGGAGATGACTGACAGCAGGTGTGGTGATTATTTCTGAGGTTGAGGGGGGTGGTGCATTGACCTGCATAGAAAGCGGGGCAGAAGTTGCAATGAAGGAAGTAAATGATATTGGTGTAAGTACAGGTGGTTGAGGGAAATATCGGGAGGCATATTAGTTAGGGGAGGAGAGAGGCTGGAGGTGGAGAGGATATCTTGCCGGTTTTACATCTTGGATGGTTGCATGGTAAGGGTAGAGTGGTGGTGACTGACTACTGACTTCGATTTTTGAATAGGGTGGGTGGCTTTAAAAATAGTGCATTGATTAGGTGGTCTCTTATAGGTGATCCGTGGAGTAGTAGGGAAAATCTGGGAGATGGATTTGTGGTTGGAAAGAGTGGGGTATATACAAGTCCTTCAGGATATCATTCCAAGAGAGTTCCAAGAAATTAAGTATTGAGCAAAGATGGGGAGCAATTTTATCTGTGCGGGGTTTATTAAAAATGTACAGTTTTTTCCTTATTTATTAATTAAAAGTTTTTTGGTGTGCCCACAGCGGGTAAGAAAGATGTGTAGTTTGGAGAGGAACATACAACTGTTGTAGTGGAGGTATTGCTACTTGCTAGTAGCTTTGATGTGAACCAATGTTTTGAATTTGTTATTGTCAGAAAGGCGCATGTCCACATCTAAGAAAGTGATGTTAGTGTTGGAGATAGAAGAAGTGACAGAAACAGAAATCAACGAAAGCAGATGTGCACTCTAGGAGTGTTTTGGGAGGAAACTATGGGGCGGCCTGGGTTATTTGCTTTATCAATTTTAGGAAGGATATAGATAGATGGTGTGAGACAGTGAAAGAAGGGAAACGTCCGAATGGCTTAGGCCATCGGAGGGACCTTTTGTTTTTAGTAGGGTGTTCAATTCCCTATGGACATCATAATTAGGGTCTGATGAGAGAGGGGAGTAGGAGGAGGAGTATCCTAATAGTCAGCTGCACTCCATGGTATTGTCGCTATTGTCTAGTACAACAACCGTGGAACCTTTATCGGCTGAGTTAATCACTATATTTGGGTTTTTTTGGAGTTTCCTGATTGCAGCAGACTCTTAAGGGGGTGGGTTAAGAGAGGGTAGAAAAGAATCACTCGAGACCCTGGAAAGGAGACAGTTGATGAAAGTTTTGAGTGGGTGGTGGGGTGGAAGAGGTTTGTGCTGGCGGGAGGAAGGGAAGCAGAGTTTGTGAAGAGCATCGTGAATACCTTAGGGTGCATATTGTTTTGCGTGGGGATTCCAGAAAACCTTCCAATGTAGGTTTCGGCAAAAATTCAAAATGTCCTTGAGGACAGTTATGGGGTTTAACCCTATGTGTTGAGGAGAAGGAGAGCCTCTAGTTGAGGACAGAAACTTTAGCAGGGCTGAGCTCCAATGGGTGCGGTAATTAGGGTGATTTGGGTTAGGAGTGCATCAAGGTCTGGTAGAGAGTTTGGGGTCTGCTATGTGCCGCGGCGGAGGTGGGGATGGAGGGGGGAGTTTGAAAAGAGCATCCAAGTTTGGTTTGACACCTATGAGGGGGGGCTGTGGGGTGCTGAGAGAAGCTGGGGGAAGGAAAGGCCCTCATGGAAATGGGAAATGCAAAGGGAGAGAGTGTAGCGATTTCTCACGTTTCCTCTCAAGAGAGAGGTGCGCAGTGACTAGAATTGTGTTAACTTCCTTGAGAAGGTTAGGTGCGCAAAGAGAAATTAATTTTATGAGGGAGACCAGGGAGTTATAATGTTGATTAACTAGCCTTTGATATTGTGTGATGGTGAATCGGCATAGGGAAATCGAGTATTGATATTGATTGAGGGGGGATTTCATCTCAAATCAGGCAGAGGGGTGTCAGGTGACCACCACCGATTTCTCTGAAATTTATATATGTGAAAGCAGTATCCTTATGATGAATAATGATGACTTTATCTCTGCTCAGAACTGAACCGTCATAAAGTTACCGTCCTTTGAACATTGCAGTGTCAGGCCTCAGAGTAAAAAATGAAAAATCACATAAATGCTGATTACTAAGGAACCATGGCCCGTAAAGCAGTGGTTATTGTTTTATTTTGAAGAGAATTCATAAATGCACATTATGGCATAACTTTCAAGTCATTTGAAGCAATTATAAATAAATAGGACTTGTTTAAACAATAAAAATTAGTCATTATTTAACAATTTATTACTGAAAAAGGCCACCTTTAATTTTCTTTATAATTTCTCAGCGGGTAGTTTAAATGTTCTGCTTTCAATAAAAAAAATAAAAAAGGTAGTATTTTTATACTTTTTGTTTTAAGGCATGTCAAAGTTAGGCATGTTTTCGACTCTTTTACACCAAGATTGCATACCTTCAAGGGGGAAAAAAATGCAGTTTCATTCTACTTAGCATTCATAACAGCAAAGAGTTCATATCTGAATGATTGGTTATATCTATTGACTGAAAGCAAGTTCAATCTTGTTTACTTCCATGGCATCCAATGTGTGCAAACACCCACTGCTACTGGCTGGAAACGGTGAATGAGTTGCAATTTGCACAGAGTATTTTTCAATGGCACTTCACATAAGTCTTTCTTCTACTTTGGGCCATGTGGAACATTTCGATGGACCATGTGGATGCATAAATGAGACACTAATGTCATTCTCTTCTAAAGACACTGCAGTGATTTTTGACAGTTATACCCAATGTTAGGTCTTCTGCATATGAAAATTCCCGTCGGCTACACCTGACGTTCTGTGGAGTGGTGGACTGTTTTAACGCATACGACTAGACATCGGCTATAGCCGATGCAAGGGAAGTGACCACTGAGGTAGTAATTGTAGTCTTTGGGGTCACTCCTCAGCAATTAAGTCTGAACCTGCTGCTCATTTATGATCATCCTAACCGCAGGAATCTGTTGAGAAGTGGTTATATTGTCATTAGTTTTTTCAATGATATATTTTGTTGAATACTACGATTTTTTAATACTTTGAAATTAATTCTTCGATATGTTATGTGCATCAGCAATTTTTAAGCAAAATTTTAGTGTTAAAAATAACGTACTTCTGGATTTATAGCCTTATTACCTTGTATTGACTAATTTCGTTGTTATCAACACTAGATACCCGTTTAAAATACCACAATGCTTAAAAAAATATCAGTAATTCTTTTATAAGAGAAAAATATTGCATCTCAAATACAATATTTGGTCGAAAAAAACACTGGTAATGTAATCAGTTGAATGTGAATTCGTGCTATGATAGGGTTTGAGGGAATTGTCTAGTGGCTGGGGTAATGGGCGGGTTCCCCGCAGTGTTGGGTCCCTAACCTGAGGGAAAAAAATAGCAGGGTAACTCCACCCCTAAAAAGAGTTCCATACAGAGAGGTTTAAAATATTCTCATGCTACGAGTATGAGTAGCATGAGAATATTTTAAATATTTTACAGCACTCTTAGCACCGAAAACGTTTTCCAATTTTAGGCACTGCTTTAATTAAACAGCCAGTGCTGTAGGTTTTGTATCTATTCATGCTGAAAAAATGTGTGATAATCCATTGAAGGATGGAAGCTAATGGATGGGGGAAGATGCATCCCGCTTAGTTGGGCTCCAAGGATGGGCCCTTGTAAATGTATGTACTCCTCCTGAGAGCTACGTACAGTGAAGTAAAAATGTTCCTTAGGTGCCTATTGATGGGAAAGCATTTTCCTGGGCATGGGTCTGGTGTTTAAGGGTTAATATGTTTAAATTTATCATATTATTACTACAGAAAGGTATTTTTCTGTCATTCCTTATATGCTCTGTTAACACTGCAGCTACATTGATGATTGTGGTATCATTTTAAACGTCTAAACACTGACTTTTGATGAAAAGTACAATCTCAAGCTCAAATCACCGATTAAATTGACTTCAAAGATTCGATTTTTCAATTTTGATTACTTGCTCAAACTATATAGACTCCACACATTCTTTTATACTGAACTGAAAAAAAAACTTTAAAAACACTTTTATCCATGACTAAACCAAAGAAACGTAACGTAAGCAAGCAAAAATATAAAATAAAAGAAGAAAAATCTAAGAAGTATGAAGAATGTTAAATGTTCTCTAAAAGAGACATCATATGTAAGGAACTTAAAAGTTAATTTTTATCGTGAATGAGTAAAAATATCGTGTTGAAAGTGTTCAAGAATTATTATCAATGAGTATTGACTACAAATGTGAAAATATAAAGAAATACACAGTAGCATTTTCTAGAGTTTGCACTTTCCGTGATATTTATCTTTGTGTTAAATAAATTCATAACCCCAAAGTTTCAGGAAACAACATTGTTACTTCTAATATTGCCTTTAAAGAAGTTGTGTAAATAAGTGCCATTAGTCCGTCAATTCCGCGACACGCGAAATATCGCGAAATCGGTGAATAAAAACGAAATTTCGCGTTTTTTGCTATTTTAGGTGAATTAGCAAAAAAATCACATCTAATGAGTCTAATCTATTAAAGCCCATTGTTTAATGCTGCCGACGTTCATTTTCTCTATCTCACTACGATTCCAAAGGTCAATTGGCTCGTTTAGTCTCGTGCTGAACGCATCCGCATGATATCGTGCACTGAAGTGATTTCTTCACCAGAATTTGTCGTTAAATTTATCACAGCCTCTCTCTTCGATTCCCATGTATCAATCCCGAAATATTTAGAATGAGGCGCTTTCTCACCTGAAGAAAGAAATTTAACGCGGCCACGGAAGAGCAGAAGTACAAGCTCACCCCCCCGGTACGCATCAATGCCGAGAAGTAATTCCGGTGACTCACCGCGATGCATTAGACAGCGTTATTGGAAAACTTGTTGCAGGAAAACCTTGAGTGCGGGTCTAATGTAACAATTTCATAGACTTAAATATGGCCACTGGTTGGGTTGGGTTGGGTTGGGCCGCTGTTCACGGCATGGCCCACAGTATGGCAGAGAGTCGTCTCGTCTGAGAGCAGCCTTGATTTCACGGCGTCATGACGTGAATGGCGGCCGGGGAAAAGTCGTTTTGTCAGAAAGCGGCCTCAATGTAGCACTGCCTGTATTTCACACATTAGATGGCGTACCGCCGGGCCGGATTGAAATGGGCGCCGTGGTGACAGAGATGGCCGTCAACGGCGCCGTGCCATCAACTGCGCGATTCGATTCATTTAAAGACATCCATAGACACGTATGGTTATTTGAAAGCATGAAGCGCTAGCAGTTGAGGAAGGGAAAGAAGGCACGGAAAGGATAGGAGCGGGGGTTCTCCTTGTTACCGAACAGATCGTCGGATATTCGACTCTCCACTGAGCTAAAATGCAAAAGAAAAATCATTTCGACATTGGCCAAATCTAACATCTAATTCTTCAGGTGAGAAAGCATCTCATTCTAGATGTTACAGGATCTATAAATGGGAAATAATTTTTCAAGTTTCTTTGAATCCGATTATGTTTTGTTAAGTGTGCTTCTTTCTCTGCCTTTCCTGACCGATTGGGAACAGCTGTTATCAAAACTAAGCGATTTTGTTGTATGTAGTTCCTGTCCTACCTTCTCTAAACGCCTGGGTGAGGGGTATAGAAAGGGAACCTACGACATGAAACATTTCGGCCAATTTGTAAGTTATACAGTACCATGGTTACACCTTAGCTACCCAGCACTCAATTTGAAAACACCATCGTGAGTGGTTGTGTTTTGCGGTTGGACTGTTTTACATCAAACAAAGGAAAGGAATTTTAAAAGCTAGTGATACCGAGTATTACTGTGCAAAGTTTGTAATAAAAGATTTGAATTTGAAAGATGTGATACATTGTTAAAGTACATCAGTAGCGATATACATAAATGTGCGACGGGACGAACGGAACCCGCAAAACGACACCTATCATTTGAACACACTGGCACTCAGTCAAAGAAAGCAAAGGAGGAGCTTGTGGTTGATACTACTGAAGCATTTTTAACGGCTTTATTTTGTTTAGAGAAACTTGACAATCCAAAAATTCTGGAATGGCTCTCGAAGTATACACATATGAGGTAGTGGGAATTTGCCGTTTGCTGATCATATTCACCAAGACTGCATACTTGAACCATTCATATACCTTGAACCATTTCTTTCATTTAGTTTTATCAGAAATTTTGTGCAATCGAAATTGTGTTAAATGTTATGTAAAATGCTTAATAAACGTATAAATATTAATGAAATGTGTACCATAAAATAATAAAACGCCTATAAATGTGGGAAAATTGTAGCATTATAATAACACCGCCAAGATTTTCTATAACACAGAAATCACATGGTTTTAAAACGAATTTTAGCAAAAAATAAAACCACTTTCACGGACCTCTAGCCATTAGTCATTAACAGGCATCATGATTGTTCCTATTGGTACCAAACTTTCTTGCCTGTATTTTATTCACATGTTTTGTATATTTTTGCAAGAAAATAACATAAAAAACCCTAGGTTGGGCAGAATCACAGAACACACTAAAAAAAGATAAAAAACACTCACTGGTACAAGAAAATAAGTGTAAAGGAAGTGCTTTATTACACACCTCTCGTAAAAACCCATTTACACCATTTCCTTAACATACTTTTTCCCTGATAGAATGAAAGCGCAAAATTTTTGCACAGATTATCTAGTTATCATCTTAATATTTTAATTTTTAATTTGTGATCATGATTTAACCCAATATGTTAGCAGAACATATTACATCAAAAATTACCAGAACAAATATCCATCATGGTTCTTTTTACTTAATAAAATGTAGTGAAAGGTAATTCCATGTGCTTCATACATTCTTGTGCTATTTCAGTTGACAACATCTTTCATTGAGTTGTTCTGAATTTGATTCATTTAATGTAAATAAATTGTATTTACCTCCTTGAACTTTTAAATATGCTCATTATATGATTTTTCACTCCAGGGCTTATGTCGAAGGAGTTCATCTGTTTGGCTACCATGATGATTAGAGTTTCTGCTTCCAGCCTCTATCTGGATTCCCTTTTGACTTTACTCAAGAGAAATGGATGATAGCATTATTCCAAAGGTAAACCATTCCTCCTTGTTGAAAATTGTGTCTAAAGTTGGGATCTGAATTTATAGCTGTGATTGTATCCTTTTGAAGCCATTTGTTTGAGATTCCATTGAATGTATGAATTTCAGATTCTAAATATGGTTGTAATCGTCTATTATCTTCCTATCTGTCAATATCTCATAAAGAGAAGCTTTTAGTAGTGCTGAAATGAAGCATTTTCTGAATGCATTTCAATGAAGCATATACATACATGCATATGGACAACAGAGTGGGAGGGGAATAGTGAAGGGGATTATGGGTGCAATTTGGAAAAAAGAAGGGAATGACAGTCAGTATTAGCGAGGTGGATTTGCTCAAATTCAGAGTAATAGGGTAGTTTCATATTATTTTTTTATTGCCTAAATCGAAAGATTATTACTCCTGGAGTACGTATTTCACGCTTTTAGATTTTTAAATGACGACATCTATTTTTCGCAATTAAATGAAAAGTGAAAATTTTCAAGCGCGCGAAAACGAGACGCGCAAGTATGAATGCCGGGAAATCTCTCTCGGTGTGGCGTATTTCTGGTTCCCGTTGCCATCCTGTGAGGTGACCTTGAGGCGAGTTGAGCGCTGATACGACGCAGGCTGCTAGCGGGTAGCTGAGTACCCTGCTGGCTGGTAGCGCTTGGCTTAAATAAGGATTATTAATACCTTATCAAATGAAGAAAACTTTCCGACCTTAGCCAGTTTTAATAAGTGATTATTAAGACATGTTTCCCTGAGCTATGCGCCTCATGCATGCATTGGTAACCTCAGACGATGTATAACTCCTATCTTCTCGTATAGAAACTAGGTCCCTGTGACATCACGTGGAGTGGCATCGCATGGGTGCCAATCTGGCCCTTTTCAAATGAGGATAAAAATGGACCATTGCCATTCGTCTAAACCGATATTTCTAAAACGAAATAATTTGTATATTATGAATACAGTAATGGTGGGTAACGAATCGCAATCAATGCCTTTCGTTTTATTTGATGAAGGAGACTACCCTATTGCCATTTAATGATGGTGGTTGTGTCCATTTCCCTGTAGTGGCAAAGCTTTTGGAATCTCAGGGCCGGTTTCATCAACAAAAATCAACGCTTGATCTTGGATCAAGTAAAAATTAATCTCCAATCATACTGATTGAGTTTCACCAGCGACAATCAGCACTAATCGGGGATCAACACCCTTGATCAAGTTGATCATAGATTTTCTTTGATCAAATCATGATCAACCAAGATGGCCGAGGTATTGTCATCATTTGACGTGGAGTTGGAAATAATTATTGATTATTTCATCTTATGTGCTCACCAGAGGACCCTGGAAGTTAACACGTATGATATATATGAAGAAAAGCAGTTTTTAATTAAATTTAGATTATCCATGCCTGTTGTTGATTTTGTCTTAGAGCGTATTCATAACAGGATAGACAGAAGAAACAGAAGGAATCATCCAATATCACTCTTGAAACAACTTTAAATAGCTCAGAGATTCTACATAATGGGAAGCTTTCAATTAAATTAAGTAGCTTGAACACACGGTATGTAAATTTAGCAGGTTTTCAACACGAGAGTAATGAATATTGTAAGGCTAAGATTGACGTTTTTTTGAAGATGATGGTATCTAGTTGGAAGGTATAAATGAATACAGTAATGGTGGGTAACGAATCGCAATTTTACTACTGTTGGTCTTGTTTTGTTGATGATTTGTATTTTAATCATACATTTTATTGTAATTACTCAGTGTACGGTAACAGTAAGTTATATAAAGTAAACATACATGGAATTAAATGGTAGTTCTATAGGCCAGAATCTGCTAAGGTTTGTAATGATAAATTTCAAGGTTTTTGTTAGAAGGTTATTATTTTCAGGAAAGAAATTTACTCTACTAGTTAGTTTTAATAATAGTGCTAATTTATTAGAGTAAATTGTTCATAAAATTGTATGTTGGGTATGATACTGGTCACGCCAAATGTTCCATGTAAGTACATAAATTAGCCTTGATTTCATAATAAGCATTTGGCACCTCAGCTTATATAAGGAGTTCACTTTCATATTTTTGTTTCGTGCATGTAAATCAAGTGTAATGACCGGATAAATCAAAACCATTGAAAAGGTGCCTTTAAAATTATGTGTTCCTTCCTTCGCTTAATCGATGTTGGCATTGCGTTTCGGTGATAATTGAGATTTTACACTTTAATTTGTAACTTAACTGGGTGAAGGTAATATAATCCTAGCTGATTGTGTGAATAGTGGCAAAAGATAAAAATCATACATGATTTTTATGTTACTAGGGAAACCGAAGATTTTGGTATTAAGATGAGGTTCTGCTATATTGTGGTACAACAAATCCTGGGTAGATTTTATTAATTAATGGACAAGGGATCAGAAATAATGAATGATGTAGTATTATTTATACACATCTCATGTCATATATATTACACACCCTCATTTGTTAGTCAAATTCAGCTAGGTGATCTCTGTAGACAACTTTGCTGCGCAGGAGTTGTAACAAACCTGTAATAGTGGTTTTAAATTGTATCCTAAAGATAATTAATGCATAGTAGTGTATTATAAAATATCTTTCTTGAATAAGGTGATGTAGGTGAAGGGGTCACATAACCCAGTGTTATGAAAAAAGTTATAATGCTGAAAGTGATTTCAAGGTGAAAATTATTGGTAATATCTTAAACAAGTGATACAGTCCTGCTAAATGCTAAACTGTTGAATACTCAGCATTGTAATAATTATGTTAAGGTGTAAAATCATAACAATCAACAGTTTCATTGCATACATTACTTTAAAACCATTCACAGTTGTGGTATAACCTAAGATGCAAAGAGAATGCAAAGTAAATTAGAGGCATTTTTTTACCATAATTTTCAATGAAGTATAATCAACGATACTAAATTGGTTTTGGGTAATGTCTACTGGTGTTGGATGTACATATATCACATTTTAGTTTACATGAATAGGGTAGTTTCCTTCATCAACGAAAACGAAAAGGCATTAATTGCGATTTGTTACCCACCATTAGTGTGTTCATAATATACAAATTATTTGGTTTTAGAAATACTGCTTTAGATGAATGGCAATGGTCAATTTTTATCCTCATTTGAAAAAGGCCAGATTGGCACCCATGCGATGCCACTCCACGTGACGTCACAGGGACCTAGTTTGTATACGAAAAGATAGTTTTACATCGTCTGAGATTACCAATGCATGCATGAGGCACAAAGCTCAGGGAAACATGTCTTATTGTTAATAATCACTTATTAAAACTGGCTAAGGTCAGAAAGTTTTCTTTGTTTGATAAGGTATTAATAATCCTTATTTAAGCCAAGCGCTACCAGCTAGCAGGGTACTCTGCTACCTGCTAGCATCCTGTGTCTTTTCAGCGCTCAAAGTCTCGCCCCAAGGTCACCTCACTTGCGGCAGCGGGAACCAGAACGACGTCACACGGGGCTTTCCTGGCATTCATACTTAGCCATCGCGTTTTCGGGTGCTTGAAAATTTTCACTTTTCATTTAATCGCGAAAAATAGATATCGTCTTTTAAAAATCTAAAAGCGTGGAATACGTACTCCAGGAGTAACAATCTTTCGATTTAGGCAATAAAAAATAATAGGAAACCACCCTATTGACAGATAGTATAACTTGGGATCTAGATTAGGATCAGCCAATAGGACAACTTCTTACCAATCTATGAGAAAAATAATGCTATGCGATTGCTGATCAAGTGATTTTGATTCTTGATCTAGGATCAAATGTTGGTGAAACAGATGCGAGATTTGAACTCGGATCAGGGAATTTATGCCGATCAACTGATCGTCAATCAGAGAGAGGTTGGTGAAACTGGCCCTCAGTGTTTATGTTAGCCCATTGGTACCTTAAAAGTAATACATGTCCTTGATCCGAATGTTTGTAACTTTATGATGATGTGCATATTTCTCTTCAAAAAGACCACCGTCATCAAAGGTTTGAGGTTGATAAAAATCATGATTTCAAAAATCATTTTTATGGATTTTGATATTTACATCAGATTTGTTAAGCATATTTGAATAGGATTCTTATGATATATCTCCCTGTAACTCTTTCAGCAAACACTGCTGACTACTATGCTCTGTATTAATCGCCATTAATGTATGCCGTAGAATTTCATAGTCATTTTTGCTTTTGGTGGTGGTTTGAATCAATATTTTACCTTTTAATTCTGAAGACATTGTATTATTGGAATTCTTTTAAATGGTCCCCACATTTGTAATTTTATTCTATAAATGTATTTGAAGCATAAAACTGCATAAGATATGATATGGTTTGAAATAATTCGATCCAAAGGTAATATTGAAAAGTGTTCCGTGCAATTATTGTTGGAGTAGCGTGAGAATTATTGGATGATGTATCGGTCACACCTCCCCTGCCTCCTATCCCCTTTGACCACCATCAGTTTGCAGCAACAATTATCATGTTCAAGTTTACAAAATTAATACATTTTTCACACTTACAATGGGAGACCATGTACCTTGCTCCGCCTTTTTCAATGCCGTATTTTTTATGGCCTTCAGAATGGTGAACATATCTCTGAACTAGTAGTGGTTCTGTTGAATGGGCCTTAGTTTGGCTGTAATTAATTAATTTTCATGCTGTATTTTTCACCAGCCATGTATGATTCCAAAATTTTGCACTAATCAGTAGACGGGTCAGGTGGGGTTGTGGTAGCGTACGTGATTCCCACCCAGGGGGCCAGGGTTCGGGTCTTCATCATGGCAGTTTATTTTGTTGTCTTCATTGTGATCATACCGCATCAAGTTTTTTATTAATTTTAGTTGCAGCAAGCATAGACATGAGACAATTTTTTTATCATCATAATGGCGTTTAGGTATTTAAGCAGTGCCATTTCAATCGCGGAGAAATGAAAGCTATACTTGCTACTCTCCTCAAAAACATAGCAAAAGATCAACGGGGGATTATAACAGTGGCTTTTTTGTAGAAGAAATGACATTTATTGGTGGGCCTCTTGTTATTATATTGGAAGGGCTACGGAATATTTTGGGAAGTGGCGAGCACAAGACACATTTGGCATGATTGCTGCTTTTAACCATCTAGTGTGCGCGACTGCGACCAGGCAAATGGCTTTCTTTGCCCATGATATATACATAATATTTTAGCGCAGACCAACCCTTGCTAGTGTAGTCGTATCTCCACATTTGAAATGACACTGCTTAAATACCTAAACGCAATTATGATGATAAAAAAATTGACTCATGCAGCAGTTGACCTCCAGAAATGAGGAACTTCAAAGCAGGTAGGCAGAAAAAGGGAAGGGTGAAACACGATTCTATTATTCTCCTGTAACTTGATATTTTCTTTTGAAGCTTTTAAATTATGGTCTTCGTAAGACGAACCCTGCGCAAGCTGGGGCCTTTTGTTTGATTTCGGAGAAGAGGAAAGCATCAGAGGAGGGGCCGAGGGCTGATGGATGGAGGGGGTAGCGGATTTTGGGAATTGTGCTACATAGTTACTATCCCACGGCATTGAGGTTCTTCTGGTGGGGGTTTTCGGATTTTTTCACCCGATCATTTTCAGTTCCCCATGTCGAACTCTTTTTACCGCTTTAATCCGTGAATTTGATGTAGTTGGTCAACTTGCCTAAAACTTTGCTGCATGCACTAAACGAATAGAGTTCTCTACATTTTTCCGAGACAACTACCAACGACGTGCGTGCGACAGTGTATGGTGTGAAATTCAAAGTATTCGAGTATTTGCGGATACTACTCGCACATCTCCAATAAAAACCTTTCGGCCGCATTCTGCAGCTTTCTTCTTTTTTGGAAGTAGAATTAGAACTGTCCTCTTAAAATCATCTGGCCAATACCCCTCCTCACAGATCCTGGGTACTATTTTGAAAAAGCTTCTTCCTGGCTTCCCTGAATTCTTCAAAAGCTCACAAAGAATATTGTTTTCCCCATCTTTCCTTTCATATCCTAGAGGGCTCTCTAAATTTCCACATCCCATGCCCGAAATCCTCATCCACCACTCTTAACCTCTCTATACATATTCAATCTCACTTCCTTGTTTCCACTCCTATACAGTCCCTCCACGTATTTCTTCCAAAAACTGATAGCCCACACAAAATGCCCTATGCTTGCCTTCTTTAGCGACCTGATTATAACTTCATGTAGCCATACAGCATGCCAACTTCTTACTTTTTTCTAAAATGTATTCATTTGTTCTTACTGTCTTTCCACAAAGCCTCTCCTGCCTTCCTGCTATCCCGCAATAGTCTATTTTTTTATTTTCATATGCATACATCCTTTTGCCTTTATTTTTGTACATGTTCTTCCATTTTCCTCATCATTTCGTCTGTTACCCATGTTTCCATAAGTCCTCTACTCTCTATATATGCATTCAACTTCTCTGTCACTTTCACTGTTCCTCTGTTCAGTTTTAATTTTATCCAACCCTTTCTCTAATATCTGCATATCTTTAGTCTCCTTGGTACTAATCTCCATTAATACCTTGTATTCCCTTCTCTTAGTCCCCTTCAGAGCTGCTGAGTTTCATTTCCTCAACTTTCTCATTTTCCTATGAACCTGCATCTGCTGCAGGGCAACTGCTTGAGTTTTTCATGCTTTCCTAAACTTTTGTCTTTCCATGATGTTCCTATCTGATAGTTCCCCATACCCCCTGGACCATTGTGTACCTATACCGGTAGTCATGTTTGAATTAAGTTTTCAAGGTGAATTGAGCATTCATCCTGCAAAATTCTACTGCCTTCTCCCCCAGTTTTTCTCATTCCTCTTTCATTCCCTCCCCTCCTTTATCATACGGAAGTGTTCTTGCCCCCCATCAGCACTTAAGTTTTCTTAACCAGGATATCCCTTATTATTTCCTCAAGGTGTTCATACACATCATCTATCTCCCCCTTCCTATGGTTGCTTGAGGCCATGAAATTGTATGCTTGTGTAAAATTACTGTCTGACACAATGACCTACATACTTCATTGGCTTTTTTTTATTTTTTGGTGGTTACATGTATGTTTCCTCTCTCTTTACAGGATATTCATGAGTGGCTAGCAGAATTGCTGTGAGTTAATTGATTGTGGATCCTACATAGGTTTGTGCTGTGATAGCGAATTTGTTGTAGTGAAGGAAAGTATAGCTAAGAAAGTACTTTGAGAGACACCAAAGTAACCAGTGTAATATTGCCTCTCTGGGGTAAAATTTCGTGGCTTGAAGGTGTAGTGACATTTTTAAGCAGTTCAAATAAAGCTCATATATAGGGAGACTGTGTCATTGTATTTATATGGCTAATTTTATTTAGCTGTCACTGCTCTTTTCAAGGTGTAAAATGTTCAGAACCTGAATTGTTTTTCATAGTCTCTATTCATAGCACCCTTTCTCTTGGGCTAAAACCTTGTCGCGGTGGAAAGGCTTGCACAAGGAAATAATTAGAGAAACTCGGGGTAAGAAAAATCTGGTAGTGATGGAGGACTGGAATGCTTCAGTCAGGGAAGGGAGGGATGGAAACGAAGAAGGAGATTTTGGATTAGGAATTCGGAACAACGGGGCAGAGATAGCAGAATTTTGCAGGAGATTGCCTTTTCCATGCTTAAATCTCTTAAATCTAACCTACAACTTGAACAACATTGGCTTGGCCTCCTCCCCCCCCCCCCCCCCAGTTTTGATCCTGGGTACGCCCTTGTAAAGAAGCCGTTGATAATGTAGAACATGATTAGAGAAATGGAGGAGAGGAGGAAGTGGAAGAACATTGACACAGAACAGGGCAAAAGAATGTATAGACAAATTAATAATCGATTATGGCGTGAAACTAAGAGAGCAAGGGAGACTTGGTGGAAAAGACAGTGTGAAGAAATGGAAAAGTTTCGGAAGGAAGGAGAGGTAGCCATGTTGTACACCAAATTTAAGTCGCTATCGGGCAGCAAAAAAGGCATGCCATGTCTAAAATTAAGACTAAAGATGGAAGGTTGCAAGCCGAGCAAGAAGAGATACAGAGTAGATGGAAGGAATATGAGCAGGATCAATATGATGGAAGGAATAGGCCAGAGTGATTGACTTTAAAGGATGGAAGTGAAGTGGAGGAGGATAATCCTGGGCTGGGGATCTTGGATGCAGAAATCGAGAAATTGATATGAAGGCTTGGAAAGCAGTGGGCGTGGACAATATCCCATGTGAGCTCCTGAAGAATGTAGAGGGATAGTAAGAGAAGGTTTTTCGAGCTAGTACGCAGGATCTATGAGGAGGGGTGTTGCCGGAGGAGTATGGAAGACGGTTCTAATTCCGCTACCGAAAAAGAAGAAAGCTGTTGAATGCGGAGGTATAGGACTATTAGCCTAGTATCACACGCGGCGAAAGTGGTACTGAGGATATTGAACAGACGAATGGAGGCGAGGGCAGATGAGTATCTCGGCGATGATCAGTTTGGTTTTAGAAAAGGGAAGTCAACTGGTGACACAATAGCGATAATGAGGTCCCTGGTGGAGAGGAAGCTAGAATATTACCAGGACGTGTATGCCTGCTTTGTGGATGTTGAAAAGGCATTTAATAGAGTGAACTGGGTAAAGTTAATGGATATTATCAAGAAAATAAGTGAGATTAGAGGGATAGGCAACTGATTTGTTGTGCGAAAAATCCACAGAGGAAAAGTCGTTTGCCTTGACCAGGATTCTATCCTGGATCCCCCGCTTTCCGGACGAGGGCTTTAGCCAGTTAAGCTACTGAGGCGTCATTCTCCCCTGTGGAAATTTGTGCATTGCGGGTGACTCCCATAAAAGTTAATGCCGTGGCTAGTCCCGGTAGATGTACTTAAATCAGTCAAGAGCGACCGCCTCTATGTGGTCAAAGTTTGGGCTTTGCTCCCCGGCTGTGGCACTGTGCGCAGGATTTTGACTGCTCATGGCATCATATGTTCAGCAGTCCATACCACCTTGTCGAATATAGTCCTCAACTTTCCACAACTAGTTCACAAAACCACTAACCCTCTCCCTTGGCCCATGAAGCTGGCATTTTTGTCCTCTTCAAGACCACACAGACCATAAATCATTTGATTTTAAGGAAAATGTCAAGTTAAACTAGAAAAATGGAAACGTGTTTCATCCCTCCCCTTCACCAACTCACCTTTTTCAGCCTAACTGCCCCAATGCTTCTCTTCTGGATGCCACTTGCTAGGTAAAGATGTCTAAAATGATGCCACTGCTAATATGATAAAAAAAAGATGATGATAAAAAAAAGATGCCACTTGCTAGGTGGGCCAAAGATGTCTAAAATTAGCATTAGGCAATTTGATGACATGCACAAGATTCAGAAAAGATTGAGACCAAACACGACGCATTTCTGACAGTATACATATTTAAATTGTTTTACCTATTATTGATTGACACAAAGCATTCTAGTCACACCAAGGCTACACCACTAGTCAACAATCCAAAAAGCACTTTTTTCAATGAAACAAGCATGATATGAGCTTACTCAAACAAGACGAGACGTATTGGAAATGTAAATGCATATTTACTTCTAATCGTGCGGCTTTGCCTTGAAAGCAATGACATCACAAAATTTCAAAATTGGATTCATTCATCCCTTGACTCCCTCATAGCTTAAAAGACAGAGGCTTCCCCTGCACCAACTCACTACTGGTGACATTATGTTGTTCTAAACATTGTTTGTTGGGTTGTAGATTCACTGATACAATTTAATTTACTAATATGCATATTGATAAAAGTCTTCCTCGGCATAGAAACATTTTTATTTTGATAAGGATTACTCTGGGTATGCCATGTGAGTACACTGAGGTATGATTGTATCATGAGGAAGTGCAAAATCCACCTCACCACTACTGAATTGTTAATGAAACTCAAGTCAGTTTACAATGATAAAGTGACAAAAATTGGGGAAAGTGTGTAAGGAAAATTTGAATTTAGTCAAAAATTTCTCTAAAGATAGAACCCCACTTTCATGTTTAAATGCAAGGGCAACAATTGATAATCCTAATGCTGTCGAGTATCCACCAAGCCCAATGTCTTCATCATCAACAATTTCATCAGTGTCATCCTTGAAATTTGTAAAATTGGTAAATGCTGAGTAAAAAAGTTTTCCAATGCTTCGTGTGCCACCAACTTTAAGCCAATTCATTAATGCCAAATAAAGTTAAGTTCATGAGATAGTTGGCCAAAATGTATCACCAAGCTGATTGCTGAAATGATGTGTATTGGTGGCCTACCATACTATACTATGAGAGGGCCTTCAGCGCCACTGGCTTATTACAAAATAATTCTAAGTGTAACCGTTTAGATCCTGAGTGTGTAAAGATATTAGTGTTATATAAAAATAACTTGAAAGTTTATAAAAATGTTTTGTAATCAGTAACAACATTAAAATATGTTAGACAATTGAAATAGCATTCCTTCGATTTTATGTACTGAGAGGAAACTTGAATAACAATGTACATACTTTGTTTTATAGCAGGAAATTATAAATGCATTAGGATCCGATAATAACCGAAGATCTGACGTCAAGGATCCTGGACCTGTCCATTCCTTGGAAGGAAGTGAATTTAAATATTGTGAGTTTATTAGTTTGCGAAAAAATAATGTTTTAATCCTCACCATTGAACAGAATATTGTTTTTTATTGGTAGAATAGGATGCAACACTCAAAATTAGAAATTGAATTTCATTATTTTAAACCAAAAAGATATGAATGAAAAACACACACGCCAAATTTCAGAGCTCAAATTCGATTTTTAACCGAGATAAGTAGCTTTAAAAGTCCACTAGGAGCTTTGGCCACGCCCACGACGCGAAACGTATTTCTATTGGCTGACGCCGTGTGACGTGTGAACCTCATGAATGCCGCGGGAGTAACGCTTGAAGAAGCCGTAAACACATTGGGTTCGTGGAAATAGTGGCCAAAAGTGTATCATCATGGTGAAAAAAAAAACGTTAATTTTGTTCTGGCTGATTATCGAAATGTACTGACATTATCAACTGAGGCTTGATGAACAATTTTTTTGTCTTAAAACGAATCATTTCATTGAAATGAAACTTCTTAAGATGAAATGTTTAAAGTTTTGATAGAGACAGTAATCACGGCAATTATAGTGGATGCTTTAATTTGTGGACATACCATCGTAAATTCCTTTACTTATTAATGGTTTTTAGTTTCCGGAAGTAAATTATAAAATAAATTTTAAAAATGTCCTATAGTTATAGCTGATTTCTTGCTCTCTGAAGTGAGGAAGTTTGGGGTTCTCTCCGTTTCTTTTAGGATTATCATTCAAATTTCGTTGGAACAGCATTTTCAAAGCAGAGGCCTCACTTTGTTCAGCTGTGCTCCTGATAATTCTTCAAGTCAGTTTCGTTCTATAAAAAATAGTAAGCAGTTGTCATCAAAATGATAGAGTAACTCAGAGATAGGGATTTTTACATGAAAATATCCGTAAGTTCACTTATATTTACATCAGAGTTACACGTACAGTCACTTTCAAAAGTTTAAGGGCAAGGTTTGTGGCACCACTTCTGCTTCTCAAGAAAATTTAGTATCCTGTACTACTTTCGTAGTTTTCTGCTGAACTCCACTAACATTCCACTTGTGAGTGAATATATATTTGCACTCAAAGGGATAAATTATTTTATACTGCAAATTTATCATTCCGCTTCTGTTTATGCAGGATGTAATGATTATTTTGTATGCATTTACTGCATGCTTGAACCGGTTTTCACCCTTACTTTTTATAATACGTACTTTTTGAGTAATTTTATGTTACCAAGGCGGCCAAGTGGCCATCGATTTGAACTGTGCTAGTAAAGGTTGAGGTATCGGGACTGTCTTTCATAATTTTTTCAGCTTTTTCTCTCGTTTTCTTTCTTATTTTCAGGTTTTTTGTATTCGTAATTTCGCTGTCATTGCTAATACGCTTTCATTGAAGCTTATGCAAATTTTTTAAATTAAGAAAAAAATGGTTGATAAAATCATGACGTCGGCATTAACGTACAGTTTGAAGTCTAGCGAGAGGAGTCACACATTACATTGTATAATTTGACTATTATTCTTTTTCGATTGATGATAGTTCAAACTATTTGCTAGTATTCATTCAGTGCGCATTTGCCTTTGGTTTCTCGGTTTTGCTGTAAGATTAGAAAAGTTAAAAAGAAAGAAAAGTTATTATTTACTATTTGTGCATCTATTTATAAACCTGGGGGCACCGAGACTCAAATGTGCTTATTTCTGCTTGTTGTGGGTAACACGATATCGTAGTATTTCCTGGAGTACAAATTTGTGATTATGATGCATTACTTAGTACTATTTGACTCATCACCAGGTTAGCGTCGAAGACCCTTTTGCGTTACAGTTGTTGGCTTTTAATGCGTAAGATAGAAACAAAGAGTGAAAACCGGGGCAAATAAGTAGTAGATGCACACGAAATAATCATTAAATTCAACATAAATTTAAACACAAAATTTAAAAACAACATAATTGCATTTAAAAAGTAAAATTTCCCGTTGAGCGTGTATGTATTTAAGCACATACGATCTTTTGCGATGTGTGGCCAAAGACAACAAAAGGAGTATGGAAACTAAATCTCATTGAGAAGCAGAAAAGACTTACATTAAAATGGCCCTCACAAATTCTATAACAGCCCATCTCTGAAGGAATATGCTGTCTCCGTGCAGCGTCGTACCACCGCCTTCCTCGGTCTGGATCGTTTGGCACAAAAAAATACTTATCTTGTGTTTAACGAGAGGTAGATTCACATTAGGCACACAACAGTAAACGTAAGGTTTCCTCCCACTCATTTAAAATTCTCCGTTTCATCTACCATTTATTTATACTCAAAATAACGCCTGCGATAATGCACTCCTTATGCAAGCAATGCAGACATCATGAGGTTCACACGTCATCAACATGGAGTCGCCCGAGAAATACGTTTTTGGCGCGGAATTCAAGTTGAAACTTCAAACTCTTCTAGGGGCGAAATTATTCAGCGCTCAATGGTAAAATTTGGTGAGAGGCTTTCCTACACCCATTGCTTTATAAATCAAGCATAATATTCAGTAGTGTAATCCCTTCTATTATTTTTAATATGTTTTGTGCTTTTGCTAAATTGTTTGAATCTTCAAGGCTGGATTTACACCTCCTGGAGATCCTGGGTGGGTGCAATGGCATCCACTGTAGATATGCCTGTGTATATGGACTTCCAACTCGCTTTGAATTCCTCCTTCCTCCTCAGTGTCTGGAAGGGGTTGTAGGCGAGAGGAAGTCAATTTGATGAGGTCTATGATCTTGTCTCAAAGGGGATGCTAGCAGAAAGGGATGGGGAAAATTAGAAAAAAAATGGAGGTGATAAAATGATGAAAGCAGGAAGTTTATAAAGAGGACAGAGACAGGACGAGGGTTGTTCAACAAGTCTTTAGAAAAAGGTATGAAAACAAATTATTTTGGGTCAATTTTTTTATATTTTTCATTTTAGTCTCCTTTTAGCTATAAAATTTTGTAAGCATGTTAAGCCGCCAAAAAAATTGAATTTCGGTATGTCTTCAAAATAGGTATTAGTCTGAGTGATGACCTCCTTAGATGTAAAACTTTGTCCGTCAAGCCATTTCTTCAAGTTTTGAGATAAGAAAAAGTCATGGAGGCCAAATCTGGTGGATACGGTGAACTCTGTAATGATTGAAACTATTTTTCCGTGATTTTGGCTATTGCAACCAAACTGGTGTGTGCAACTGCTCATTGTCTTGTTTAAGGAAGGAAACTTCTGTTTCAAATAAGGACGCTTTTCTTGATTTCCACCATCAACCAGTCCAGTAACGATGCATAGTACTCTCCTGTTATTGTTTTTCCCTTTTCCTAGTAACCCATGTGGATTATTCCACATACATCCCAAAATATTGTTGCCATGATCTGACCGGCCCATTTCACCATCTTCACCTGCTTTGGAGCCCGTTCATCTTCAAAATTCCATTGTCTTACCTGTTATTTTGTCTCTTTAGTGTATTGATGAATCCATATCATCCAAAGCTATGTATTGACACAGGAAATCCCCAGGATTACGAAGGATAAGAGCCAAAGCAGTGTCTGAGTTGACAACATGATTGCGTTCATTCTCCACTGTGAGCAACTGCGGAAGCGATTATCGCAATATTTTTTCACACCCAAATTTTCTTGCAAAATTAAAGCAATTGTGCATTGCAAAGTGTCTGTGGCCTTAACTATACCGTGCACTTTGATTAATTTATCACTTCAAACTGTGCCGAGGATTTTTTCAATCATTTCGGGGTTAGACACTTCCACAGGTCATCCGGAACGATGTTCATCTTCATGGATGTAAGGCCTATGTTGGTGGTTGTTTTCGGGAATTGCTGCGTGGGTAACATTTTCTTACTTGACGTTTCACTTCTACTGGGAGCGTTCTCAAGAGAATGGGAAGGAAGCCGTTCTCGTCCTGAGCTTATATAGGTTTCGTTAACCATTTATT
Organism: Ischnura elegans; assembly: GCF_921293095.1. Lineage (NCBI taxonomy): Eukaryota > Metazoa > Arthropoda > Insecta > Odonata > Coenagrionidae > Ischnura > Ischnura elegans. Next base: position 107,429,725 of record NC_060249.1, read on the forward strand.
GACCTGATTTTGAATTTTCATGGAAGGCGATAGCCATTGGTCATTAGATTGTGCCAGGAACCCTCTCCATATGTGGCTGAGGTTATATCCATCCTCCCCATTGAAGTTGTTTGGCCTTTTCGCTATCTCGACGGATTCATTTATGAGACGCGGATGATATTCTTCTGTCTTCGCCAATACCCACGTAGGGTTAAACATTATTTTATGCCCAGGGCTGGAGGCGTAATGTTCAGCGACCACAGATGCGTCCCAATGATGTAGATGCACGAATGTACTGATAAAGAAAGAGTTTGATTGTCTCCATCATCTTCCACACAGGTAGCATAGGGGCCAGTACATATTGTTTCACTTGTGCCCTCACATTTCATCCTATTTCTCTGTGGGTAATTCATTTTATTACATTCAATGCTTTTGTTGAAAGAAATCCTTCATCGCCGAAACACAGGCAGTTTAATAAATATTGCAAAGTGCTTAAAATTATATTTGTATTATTTGGGCTGTGTTCAGCTTCCTATTGACCTTTGGATGATTCTGATATCATGCTCTATATCTCTCATAACTCAAAGGAAAACCCTCTCCAAAACTCATCATTCTACTTCAGTTTGTTCAGAGGATGAATGCTTTGGCTGTAGGAGGGGGTTCACGAGGACAGGGTTTCTATTGCTGAAATCCTGCTTGGACCTCTTGGCGAAGGTAAAATAGCCAAGTTGTATCTGATCAAGTCATAATTTGCAAAACCTGATCAAGTCAAATCGACTCTCAATAGACATGGAACGAATTAGCAATATGCGAAGTTCAATTTCAGAAAATTAAGGAGGCAGCTGATCCTGTCTTGTAAACCTACTGAGGTGTGGATAATTTTTGCTGCTACTGTTTTCTTAACTTTTTTGTTGATAAAACTTTTATACCTCTTCGGGTATACCTTATGTCTGGTATACACTGTTTGTGGAATTATATCTTTAGATGTGTAATACCTTAGAGTAGTAACATGAAAGTCATGGTATCAGAGCCATCAACTCAAACATATTTCTTACCGTTATGTATGTACCTATTGAGTATTGGCCTGACTTCAATACGGGGTTTAAACTCTCACCCCCTTGTACAGTTTATGATTCTCAAAAGAAAATTCTTTTGGTTGCTAATTCCATGGGGGAAATATCTTTTTCCAAATACTTAATGAGCATTTTCATGTGCACCAGCATTGCTTGTGATGGTATGATTTCAAACTTCATGTAAGAAAGATTGCATCCCAATATTTAACATCATCTCCAACACAAAGATAGCCTGGATGTGCACTCAAAAATACTGAAACCAGCAGCTGCTGACAACAATGGCATTTGCAGAGTTCTTCACCAGCTGCACTAACTGGTGTCATGTTGGTTATCATATGAAAGCTACCATTTGAATAAATTGTTCCCAACCCCAGCAAAGCCAGTGAATGTAAATATGGTCCTAGGGGCAAAGTACCATTGCAATTAAATAATTTATCGGTCCATCCAGTCTCCATCACACTCCTATCTCATCACAACGATATTACCTCCCCTCCATCCTTCCCGCCCCTTGCTGTTCATACACAGCTCCTTCTTGGCTAGCAGAATTATCCATGGATCATATCTTCAAAAATAAAAAAATTACGAGAATAATGGTGATGATAGATGTATTTTCCTAAGTCCAGTATGTAGTTCATTTTAAAGCAATGTAAAATAGAATAATGAAATTAACTAAACATTAGAAAGTACATACAATAATTCATCATAAAGCACATACTTGAGAAGTGGAAATCCTAATATGTACATATGAATGCATATTCACCCAAATAAATAGAACATACTATTAAAAGAGGAATCCCTCCCAAAAGGAAGGATACATGCAATGCAAGGTCAGAAAATGCCTCTACGTCAGTACAATGGTAGGGCAAAGAAGTACATAGCCAATTGAATCTCTTATCAGGCACTAAAGTTCAGCATTTCCTTATTTAATCAGCTTGTTTGAGAGGAGTCAGTGTGAGTGGACATCAAGGTCACTCTTAAACGTTAGACACCTTCCTATAATTTGCCCTGAAAGGACAGGAAAACTATGAATTTTTTGCAGCCAATGTTTCCAAAAAAATCATTTAGCAATCACCTGTTCAAGATAAATAATGGCTGAGGGGTGAAATCAATCAAGCCAAAGGGATGCAGGTCACCTTAAGGCTTAAGGTTAGCGAATGATATTAACAAAGGATTATGAGGGTCTGACCCTCCCAGAGCCATGGCTTCCCCCTGAGGCAATAGAAAATTAACCATTTCTTGAGGCTATGCATGTTTTTAGTCAATGATTAATGCAAGACAGTAAGCCTCTGCCTACCTTTTCTGGTCAACTTCCCTGTTATAACAGTATAATGTTAATTTTACTCACATTAGTTTTGCATAGTGATGTGAAAGTCAGGCAAGGAAATAGAGGGAATTCCAATAGTAAACACTTCATTAAGTGTAGTTCCTTGATTTTACAGTTTTTTATTTAAATAGCAATACTTTAGTCCCAAAGAGCAAAATAATCTTGATTTTACATAGTAATACATCAAGTTTCTTCGGCAAATGCACATGGTGATGCTTTGTTTTAACAGTTGAATATATAACGGCCCCACCGAATCATCGATATTACACCAAGTTTTATTTAGAATGGCAATAGCTGGCTAATGGCATCCGCAACAAGTCAAAGAGGCTATATGAGTACGCCTAGGTTGATATTAACTAACAGGATTATTTAACAGGGTTCATAAGTCTGCCAACTCATATTATGCACGGTATCATCATAATCAGGAAGATATTAGTGTAGTCTGGGCTTGGTAAAAGTTAATATATTTCTGCTAGATGTCGTTGGTATCACATAGTTTTTCATGCTGTCAATGGGCACACCTATGAGAGTGAGCATAGGAAGAAACTTCTATGCAGCATATTCTCTTTCCTATGAAGAGAAAGGTCTAGTGAACCTTATATCAGAGCATTGCAGTAGTCTAGAAATTTTTCATTGGCCTGATATGCCACCTTTCAAAACTCATGCTAATAAGCAGTGCTCTGGCCATATAGTGGACAAAATGACCACTTCAAAATTGGCAGAGAAGCAATGGAGAAATCACATTGTAAAGGAACCATAGCCGTTGTTGAGCACTCCCTCGTTTTGAATGCACCCCATGTTAAATAACAACAGTCAAGAGTGGACAAAGAACGAGTAGGTTGAATAATAAGAGGTGGTGTTCTTACACTGCCTTAATTGAGAAAATATGTCACAGATGGATGAAACGACACTGTACTATGGATAAAGATGGTAGCCATCAAAAATAAGAGAGAAGAGTGTTCATCCCCTTTTCTCTCCCCATGCTTGCTACCATCACTTCTCATTCATGACAACTTGTTTGGTATTTCCAAGCTGAATGGTATTTTTTTTTATTCTCACTGTTACTCTGAATAAGTGTATCAAGTTCGCAGCAAGAAAACTTATCAAAGGGTACACCTCGAAACATAGAAGCCTAAAATTGACAGGCTTGTATTACTGGCAATCTTATGGATTTGTATGTTTAGGGCAGAAATAGATGATTTAGTGAATATTACTCATTATTAGTAGTGCTAGGGAACCTTCTACAGAGAAGAGGACCCAAATACTCTTACATTGAATACAATATCTAACAAAATAATTGATGACTAGGAGTCCAATAAGTCACTATCCAAAACAAATTGCCTGGTCAAATAGCATTTCATTGTCAACATTGAACACAATTTTGGCATTGAAAATTAAGAATTTTTCAACAACACACCTTTAGGACAGTTTGAAGAAATTGAAGAGGTATTGCTTGCATTTTCATGACTTGCCAAAATAACCTGCTTTAAACACAGTTGTTTGTCACATTTGTGAAAATGGTGTGATGAAGACCAAGAAAGGTGACTCACCCAAAATGAGTGATTTCATGTCTAACAAAAAATTCAATGATTAATTATTTCAAAGTTAAAAACATATGGCAGAGTTCGTGAAAAATGATACACAAGAGTTATCCTAAATAATATACACCTTACACATGGACACCTCTTCACCAACTCTTGCTTTTACACAGTGCTACTTTGGTCCTTCCAACTGTGCAAAATCAAGGTTTTATTGTACATATACAATGCATACATTCAGCGTGTCACACTGCTCCACTGGCTGTGGTTTCTTCAGAATGGAGTTTGACCACAATAGTTGAAAATAAATGGGGAGTCATCGCATCTGAGTGCCGCATCCCAATTGGCACCACTCTCACTCTGATGCTCAGATGGTGATGAACTTCCAAGTAATGTGCCATGTGTCAGCAGCAGGTGAGTGCACACAGCACATTCTAGAAGCACTGTATTGGGATGGCATCACAATAAAGGGTCTCTAGCATATCACCTGCTGCAGTGGGTCCCAAGGCATTGACTTCCCCACGTCAACCATTTTCCCTCTTCCCACTCTCATCAGTGGGAGGCCGCATGATGCAGCACCTTCTCTAGGCAACAGCTAGAAGACAAACCTAGGCACAGAATTAAGTCCAAATGTAGCCAACTGGCAGGTCCCATCACAGTCTGAATCAGGGAAGGCAGAGTTGGCTCTGCATTGAATGTTACACCATGCCAGCTGAATGACTTCTCTCCTTCCACAATCAGTAGCTCAGTACCTCCACTTTACAGGAAATAGTCAGGTGTTCTCCGTGTGACATGAGGCTCACCACGCCGTGGTGCAGGGTCAAATTGGAGACTGAAAGAGGTGGTAACAATCATCAATGCAAAACAAACTATGAATAATAATAATAAGTCTACTCCCTTTATAGACATGGAAAAATTATTCAAAGGTCGGAAAAATTCTGATTTCAATGCCAGTTTCATCTGATAACAACATGCAAATTTCAAATACCCACTGAGTTCAATTTTGTTATAATATGGGTGTTCCATGCACTTCACAGCACAACATCTCATTAATGTTGCACTGCCTTGCTATTGCACGTTCAAGATAACATTTGGCATATGAATAATAGGATCGATGCAGCTTTAAAATATTTTTCAAATAAATTACATGTTTTGATACATGAATTTCACGTCAAATGTTACAAGAGTGACTGTGAAGCTTTATTTCATCATAAGAACATTAAGTAGCAGATCATTCAATAGATCAATGTACTAAATTAAATTTACAACAAAGTTTTAGCAGTTACTTTATCTTAATAATAACAAGTTTTGCAGTTGTTATTATACACCCAAGTTAAAAAATTTTAAACAAAAAAGATTTCATTTTGTAACGCAAATATCTCAAAACAATTTTTATAGCTGAAAACTGAAATTCTTTCTTGCATTGTTTATTTTGTTAACCATATCATGTTTCCAGAAAATTGGAAAACTTAGAAAAATAGATGAGCGATCTGACATGAATCACAACTACTATGTCAACACAGGACTAAAATTTGTCTACGCGGCGGACACAGGACTAAAATTTGTCTATCATTTCCAATGAGGCAGAGCCCACCCACCCACATGAAGCTAAACCAAGTGACAGATACAATTTATTTTTTATTATTTTTTTATTCATTTCCATCGCCCCGAAAACAGCTCACAAGGCCTTTTACATCGGAGGGTATAACATGAAACAACAACTATCACACACAACCATGCCCTGGATAGGGGCAACCTACCCAGGCGGGACTCGAACCCGCGACCTTCGGTTTGGCAGGCGAGGACTTTACCCCGCCGCCACCGAGGCCGGCGACAAACTCATATACTTACAATGAATACTTTAGGGTGTCATCCAATTCCATAATTGCAGCTTGGTTTCCACAGCGATAACAATAATTGGGAGCAGAGAAAATTGTGACAACGTTTCGATCATGACACCTGAAAAAATTGAATACAAAAAATAAAAATTACATGTCACATTAAAGTCACTCCAACAACTACACCCATGGCAACCACAGAGGTACATAAGAGAAATAAAAAAATTGCGTGCAGCCTTGGTAAGCTCGCAACACTGCCCCTGACATGCAATGGGCAGCCTGTTGCACAACCTCGAAGTAGCACCATGAACCGCATATTTGCAAATATGCGGTGCATGGTGCTACTTAAAGCAAGCATTATGTACCACTAAAAATCAAAGCAACTCAGTAAAAACACTGAATAAGTACTTTGATAAAAATCCATAGCCAAGCCAAAATGTTTTCATGACATAACTTGCAGCCCAAGAAGTCATTCATTATCTTTTGTGAACACAACCTAAAGATCAGAGGAGTAAACTGTACACTAGGTACATTATTTTTCAGAATTGAGAAAATTTACATTTTCCTGGTCTCAAAATGATCCAAATGAGGTTTATATTCTCATGCTAAAATTGGTTACTTTTAAATAACGGCAACCCGTGCCCCAAGGGCCCTAAGAACTAAGGACCCTCAATGGAATGCTTTGGGGCCAATAAAGTGCTACCGCTATGTGAAGCGTAAAAGTAAAGCCCTTTAAACGTTTACAAGATATCATCCATCGTAATGCAATCCACCTCCCAGGGTGCTACCCCACACCGCGGCACCACTGAGTTATGGCCCACACCACATACTAGAGACTTCCCCTCCACCTTCTCTCCTCCCTCGGCAAAGACTATGCTCCTGATGGTAAAACTTACATGCTAGTGGTACAGAATTGAATATGTTGTTCCTGTTGTGACATGATTAATGTTTATAAAGCCTGCAATGTCAATTTTGACCTTTCAATGCCATCCTATGAAATAGCGTTCCAGAATTACATGACTGTGACGTGACTGACAGAGGGTTAACCCTCTCATGCATGGTGTCTTCATATGAGGACGCCAAATGTCTCTCGCTAAAATGTAACCATATGTAACTGTGTCGGTTCCCTAAGCTCCTAGCAGCTTTTTCATGATGTACCGATCCAGCAGAGACAAAGAAACTTCGTGTTAGTGCTACATTGTCCCTCTTGGAAGTCAGCAAAGGAGTAGGGATAGTGGCGCTGTGATCGGAGCGTGGAAGCTCATTTTCATGCTGTGGTTTCATGGGTCTACAACTAGTGGATTTTGCCTGTGAGTATAAATATTTGATTTTGATGTTTAATTAATTATTTACGGCAATAAGTTAAACAAATTTTATATCTATAAATATTGTTACGGGACAAATGTCATGCGTCCTCAAATGATGACATTATGCGTGTACAAGGTCAAATGCATGGATAGTATCGAGTTTTGTTTATTCCAAGATTTTTACATTCTTACATGCTTAGAAACTCAATGATAATTACTTTGAGTGTTATTTATAATAAGTAATGTTGTATGATATTTACAAACAGTACAAAGGCTATGTACTTATTAGTTCATAATTTCTATTGCCAATTTCTATACAAGTTTTGCGATAAAGTCGCTATTGATCCTTTCAAAGGAAATGAGCTTGCATTAAAGTTATTTTTATCACTTCTAAGTAACTACATGTGACTTGTATTTTTTATAGCAAATATTATAAATTATTTAAATATTAATATTTATAAATGAAGGGAGGCATTATTTGCAATAAATAAAAGAACTCTAGTAAGTCATGAGATTGTAATAATCAATAGAGCTAATTGAGATAGTATATTTGTGAAGAAGACTTGTGGCATGTAAGTTTATTAAATCTGAGACTTAATTATAGGATAACACAACCTACTCAGTTCTCTTGCTGATAGCTACCCAAAAGACCAACTAAGGACGTTATTGACGTAAGTATTTGGTGCTCCAGTTCCCGTTTTTTTTACTGTTTGAAATTGATAAAATTGTCATTCTCTAAAATTCTAAGTATATTTAAGCATTACAATCAGTATGTTGGCTGGAACAATATATATTTATATTCGTCTCCCAAAAAATATTTCATTGATGACCTTGTTTCAATTAGCTAGTAAGTGGCATATCTTCCTCAGCATCGCATATGCATCTCAACTAGATCAAGAAAACGACTGGAGCAGAGTCGGATTGTTGAAATCCTCAATAATGAATAAGAGGATGGAATGGGATAGTGATGGCTCTATCCATGATCCAGGGAACACCTCAGAAATATCTTCTTCATCTGATGAAGATACCGTTGGCATTGCAACATCCAACAATTGTGCAAGTACAAGTCCATTGATATCTGTGAGTTTTGGGCAATCGCCATACTCAGCTAATCGTAATGCAATATGGTTTGCTGAAAAGGATAACCCTTTATTAGGCTCTCCCCATTCGACTTATTCACGGATGATGGTAAACTTCAATGGAGAGTTCCCTATCGATTACTTTTTAGGTGTAATTGCAGAAGAATATATGAAAGATTTAGTAGAGCTAAGTTGCCTATATGCATTTCAGAATGGCAAAGAAAATTTTAAACTGCCTATTTTGGAATTGAAAGTTTTTCTTGGAATTACTCTTGCCATGACGTACGCAAAATGTCCCAGAGTTAGACTCTATTGGTCTTCAGACACTGGTTTGAAACTTTCTTAAGTGACTGAAAACATGACTAATAACAGATATGAAGAGATAAGACGATATCTGCACTTCACACATTCTTGTAGAATACCAGAAGATAACAGGGACAAGTTGATTAAAACCCGGCCATTTTTGGACTTTCTCCACAAATCATTCCATAATTCCCTTGATCCAGAAGAATTACAATCGATAGACGAGATGATAATTCCTTTTAAAGGGGGATCATCCTTGAAAAATTATCTCCCAAAAAAAACCAAAGAAATGGGGATACAAAACGTGGGTAAGGATTGGGGCGTCTGAATATGTTTTCTGTTTTGAATTGTACCAGGGGGCATAAAAGAAATTGGAATATGATACATAGGAACATAAAGGGAAAACAGGTTAAAAGAAGCAGTAAAAAAGTTGAAGGATGTAAAAGACCTAAAGAAAGGTGGGAGTTATCCCATTGCTACTTCTTCAGATGGTTAAACCGTGGCTTGGTGGATTGGCAACAATGCAGTGCATACTATATCATCATACGCCGGAATTCAACCCATAGGAAAAGTCAAAAGATATTAATGAGTATGTGGATGTAAACCGACCTGTGAGCATTGAAATTTATAGCAAGCATATGGGAGGGGTAGATCTCATGGATTCCCTTGTTGCATGGTACAGGAATGATATACGCAACTCAAGGTGGTATATGAGGATATTTTACCACATACTGAAGCGGTGGTTAACCCTTTCGCGGCCGCAGGCGACATATGTTGCCATGCGCGCCTTCCGCTTATAGACCGCAGGCGATCTGTGTTGCCCAGCGACAAGCGTCTTTTTGATTGTTAGTTACTCGGTCATCCGTGGAGCTAGTAACCTGCGGCAAACACTACTTTGTTGAGAAAAATATGATCTACATGTTAGTGGCTTAACACGTGGCTGTCGCGACTTTCCCGGGCACTGGGAGAGGTGGGGAAAGAGTGAGGAGCATACTTAGAAGTCAGTTGCCCACCGAGCTTTTTGGAAGGAGGAACGTACGCGCTTGCCTATACTGTGCCTCTTTGTGCTTCTAGTGACTTTATTACCTAAGTGTGTTGATTTGCGTGGTTATTCTTGTTATTTTCGACGATGGCGCTCTCTCCGAGGGAGATTGAAAGACTTGTAAACGACGGTAGTTTCGTTCTGGAAGGGGATTCCGAAAGTGAATTGGAATTAGATGATGACGAATCGTCGGATAGGGATTTTGAACAGAACGAAGATGATGAAGTGGATGAAAGTGATCAAGAGGATGAAGACAACCCACAACGAATTGCGGCCGGTACGTGGAGGGGCATCCTCAATACAAATGAGGAACCGGACAAAATTCCCTTTCAACCTCAACGTGTTGGGTTTACTGCGCGTGTTGGAGCGTGTAAAGAGGCGAAGGACTTTTTTGAATTTTTTTTTATAACAGTTTATTAGTTACAATAGTGGAAGAAACAAATCGGTATGCCAACGAAATAATTCAAAAGGCAGCTCCAATCGGTAGACATTCGCAGTGGTACGGGTGGATTGACGTAACAATCCAAGAGCTGAAAGTATTTTTGCGGTCATTATGAACATGTCCCTAAACGAAAAACCTACCATCGATCACTACTTCAACCAGGAGGGTCTGTACAAACAGGACTTTTTCACGGCCATATTTACCCGACGCAGGTTTTATCAGATTTATCGCTCTTTTCACTTGGCACCACCCCTTCCTCCCCGTGACCGTTCTTTGAAAACGAGAGGACATAAGGTCCAGAATATAGTGGATCATGTTGACCGGAAATTTCGGGAAATGTTCTCACCCAAAGAGGACATTTCCATAGATGAATCTACTATCGGCTTCAAGGGAAGGATTATATTCAAGATGTATAACCCTCAGAAGCCAACAAAGTGGAGGATCCGCGTCTATACTGTCGCAGATTCTGCAACGGGATACATTGTGGGGTTCGTGCCGTACTTTGGCAAACCGACAACTGATAGCCTGGATCGACCAGAATTGCCTTTCACCTCCCGGATTGTTCTACATTTGATGCAAAAACTTCAGTCTGATTGCGGGTCGAAGGGGCGCCACGTCTTCACTGATCGCTTTTACACAAGTCCGAACCTCGCTAGCGAATTGCTGCTAATATCAACGCACACTACGGGAACTGTGATGGCTAACCGACAAAATCTTCCTCCTGAGGTAAGCTTACTTTTTCAAATTATTGTCAATTTTTATCGGACATATATAATGAAAAGAATCCTATTCTATCAGGTGAAAGGAAAGCAAACCAAGAAACTCAAGAAGGGTGAAATCCTGGCTTTCAAGAAAAACAACACCGTTGTCATTGCCTGGAAAGACAAACGGGTGGTTCTACTTCTCAGCACATATCACGGCGCCGCTACAGCGCAATCGATGCGCTATAAAGCAAATGGCACGACCGAAGAAGTCACTAAGCCGGTTGCTGTGCTAAACTACACGGCAAAAATGGGGGGAGTCGATCGCGCTGATCATTACTGCGCTTCGTATAATTTTTCGCGCAAGTCAAAGAAATGGTGGCATAAGTTATTCTTCTGGATCCTGGAAGTCAGTATTGTAAACGCATACCTACTCTTCAATCTCGTCCAGGAGAAAAAAATGGCGACCCCGGTAAACGATATTTTTTCAAATTATTGAAATAGTTATTTCATGTGTAAGCTATAAAGCAAATTTTACTAATAAATAAATATTTATTTCTGTGCAGATATCGCACCTCAAATTACGAGAACAGCTGATGAAGCAGCTGATCGGTGATTGGCAGACTCCGGTCACTAAGAAACGCCCCAGGTCCTCAGAAGGGGACATTAACAGAATGGATGGGCTTTTCCATAAGCTAGGAAAAGGAAAACCCTGGGATTGCGCTGTTTGCAGCGATAGAAATAAGCCAGGAGGCAGGAAGCAGTCGGGCATCTTCTGCGCGACGTGCCCGTCAAATCCAGCGCTCTGTCCTGGAGATTGTTATAATGTATATCACACACTATCAAAATACCGTAAAAATATATAAAATCAAGGTTTCGAAAAAAATATGTTCCGTGTAGTGTTTTATTTAATATAAAAGGCCATTTGTACGTTTTTAGTCCCTTAGATCAATGGACACACATGCAAAAGTAGGTGTGCCAAATTGTTTCCAAATGTGCCATTGTCATTAAAAGTCTCATTATGCCTTGTTTTGGTTTTATTGCTCTAAAATCTAAACCTCTCGCTACAGAACAAAATCGAGCATACCATTTGAAAGGTAATACATAGCCAAATAAAACTGTAGATACGATAGTTTATTTCCGTAAACTTTGTAGAGACAAAAATGCGCATGAATCACAAAAAAAAACAAACAAAAAAACTAAAAAATATTTTTCTTTGACCCGAAAAAAATATATTTTAACTAATAACATACAACGATTATTATATCAGGGCAAAAGCCCTGAGTCAACGGATTATTGTGATACATAAATCATTATTCTAAGTTTTAATTTAGCAAGGCTAGCTACGAAAAAGTGAGCGCAAGTACCTCACCACTGAGCTAACCCACGTCAGCTATGTGCCACTACTGCAGAGAAAAGCGCGTCAGGCGCGGACGCGAAAGGGTTAATGCCTGGCTATTCTGGAGGAAAAGCAATAATGTACCAATGGATGTACTCGAATTCAAGAGTAGGGTGCAAACGGACTGATTTTCAGTGGCAAAGCAGAGCAATCGAGAAAAAGGGGACGGTCAAATTCATCAAGCTCTTCCTCGCAGCCGATGAAGAAAAAAAAACCGACCCATAAAGGACATAGATTAAGTATATGTGAGCTAAGAGTAAGTATATGTGGCCACTATCCAAAAAAAGTAAAAGCAATAACGCAAATGGGTGACAGGACAAGAGATGCACAAGCAAGACCAGATACATGTGCGGCACTTGTTCTTGGTCCCGCTATTTCCGGATTGTTTTGAAAGTTTTACACGTAATGTACATTCAGGGGCCCAAAAATATGTATTGTTTTAAATGTTAAACATTCTGTAACTATTGCAATTTTAGTATTCATATTTTAAAAATTTTTTTGTAAAGTTGTCATAAATGTTTGCTTGTAATTTTTATGTTATTTTCCTAACCTTGTTGCAAGGTTGATGTAAAAAATATTGAACGAGATATCATTTAAACATTAACAAAATTTAGCAACAAAAACCTGAAAAATATGTTTCTATGAATGTTAAATAAACAATTAAAGACATAACAATAATAAAAGTAGAGTTGAATATTTTTTCTACCTAAAAGATTAATAATTCTAATTCATAAATTCAGCTGATTTTATCACGATGACCTGTTTCAGGCATAATGTCCCCATATGAGGACGTCAAAGTTTTGCCATGTAATGGCAAAAATGTTTATTTATAACAATATTACTTCAATATTATGGTCAATCACACGAATAAACTCGATTTAAAAAATTTATATCGCTTGAATTTAGAAACTCACGCATGAGAGGGTTAAGGGGTCGGTACACAGTACATAGGACGGCATTGAAAGGTCAAAATTGACATTGCAGGCTTTAACAACATTAATCATGTCACAAGAGGAACAACCTGTTCAATTCTGTACCACTAGCATGTAAGTTTTTCCATCAGGAGCATAGTCATTGCCGAGGGAGGGAGGGGGGTGGAGGGGAGGTCTCTAGTAAGTGGTGCAGCGCCATGGTGCGGGGTAGCACCATGGGAGGTGGATTGCATTACGACGGGCAATATCTCGTAAACCCTTAAACAAACAGAAGATTGGCTCTAAAGGGCTTTACTTTTACGTTTTACATAGGGGTTGCACTTTTTTTTACGTTTTACATAGGGGTAGAACTAAACACAAGGAATGTCCTTAATGTTCAATTTGGCATTTGCACAAAAAGTTCTAAGTGTGCGATTGCACTGCACCATCCAGCAACTGAACGCAGACCACTGATATGAGTGGGGTACACATTGCGATGAAGATTCAGGATAATCCTCTCCAGCAGACCAAGAAAGGGTACCTAAGGCATCCCAAGAAGTCCTTTACAATACCTTCTTGGCCTGCTTGGAGCTAACTAAGCGGCAATGCCTTTTTCACACCATTTAAAAACTTCGTAATAATAATCTTCGTCTTGATAATGACGTTGTAACGTTGAAACTAGTAGACTGCAAAAATATAAGGTTGTGGAATAGTACTGTGTTTTTATTTAACCATGAAAACTTCGTTTGTTCGCTTGGGTATAAAAATTAATGCCTTGTTACGTCGTTCACAGGGAAAGGGGTAAAATTCACTAGCCTATCTATTACTGCAAGGTCAACTTACCAGTTGAATCCTTCCATAACCAACTGATGTGCTCTTGACACAAGTGTCAGCCCATTGGAGTGGTTGAAAGTTTCAGAAATATCTTGGCCAAAGGTGTATCCTGCACCTCGTGGAGATATACCCCAGCCACCACGATCATCAGGATCTGACCATAGCAAATCACACATTGGACCCTAGAGAGAGAAAAGTCATTTTAGGAATGGGTCTCCAAATGATAGCTTTACAAAGTCAACACATAAAAGAGAAGCATGATCCAACGCACACTTGGCACATACAAAAAGAATTGGCCATTTTGGATTTTGAATCATTTTCAATTTGGTAAGAATAAAAAAGTCAGTACTACTTAGTATACATATTTGTAGATCATATTCCATAAAAAAGAGTGCATTATTTAAAATAGAGTAATTCAAATTTGACATTTGCATCAAATGAAAAATAAATTCCAGTTTTTAACAAAAATCAAATTATGTGAACACTGGAATGTAATATTAAAAACAATATTGGAAAAGATTAATAAAAAAAACATAATTTTCAATATACAAACCTCATGAGGAACTTCTTGTAGCCTATCCAGAGCTCTGATATGATCTAAGGTGTCTATTGATGGTGAAAGACCTCCATGAAGGCAAAATATTTGTGAGTCCACCAATGCAGTAAGGGGCAAATAGTCAAATAAATCTGTGAAAAATTTCCAAACACTTGCATTTCCATATTTTCTCAAGCACTCATCATAAAAACCATAAACTTGAGTAATTTGCCTTGATTCATGATTGCCCCTAAGGATAGTAATACGTTCCTTATATCGTACCTGCAGAAAGAGTAATGCGAATTAGCCACCAAAAAGTACCGTATTTGTCTGAATACAGCCCCCCTTTTTTTTTCAAAACTACCCATGGTGAAAGTAAAGGGGGGACTATATTCAAATGCATTTCTTAAAATTTTCCCGAAGCTGAAGCCTCAAAATTAGGAGGGGAGGGGGAATTTTTCGGTGATGTACGGTAACAAACAAGAACAATGGCATTTCCTCACTATTTGAGAAATGTTTAGTTTCACAGCTTTTAATTTTCATTATACATACATAAATGTACACTAACATAGAAACATTGCAAAAATAATGTCCAGGATCCACATGACATCATTATATTTTGAAACTAGAGTAAGATAAATGTGACAACTTTCTGTCACTCAGACCCCAGTTTGCAAAATAAATAAGTATTTGTGTGTACAATTACATTACTAAATTCCTTCTAGGGCTGTAGAACTTTAAACTTTATCTCCTATTTACTATTAAAAAATTAAAATTTTTTGGTGACCAACTAAGAGTGCACTAATTTCACTTTTGACTCACATTACTGCAGCATAATCATTCTGCAATTTTGTGGATTTATGCAACAGACAAAAGTCTATGATACACAACAGAGAATTTTCCTTCAAATACAATCCATTTAATTTTCATTAGGCTGGTATTTTCATTTTTTTATTTTTTGGTGCTGAATGTTGTCATACAAATATGTATGTATAAGTTATAAACTCACATTAGATGATTATAGCAAAGTAAATTGCGGATTTATTCATTAAATGTAGAGAAAATCAACTTTTCATACTTCAGTAGGGAACATTGTAAAATAAAAAATATTTTACCAGGATCCTTTTGATTTTTACAAACTCAAACACAATAGGCAATAAATAAGTTTGGTAAATGACCCTCAGGATATGATTACCATAAATGCCCATTGTGACCCATAATAAATGCCTACTACCATCACTTACCAAGCAATTTTTTATTTATCATAATTATAGGAAATGCACTCACCTTTAGGGCCACTAAAAGAGTAACAGTTTCCACTGAATAATATCCTCTGTCAACATAATCTCCCATGAACAGGTAATTTGTGTCTGGGGAACGACCCCCTATGCGGAACAATTCCATCAAATCGTGGAACTGCCCGTGAACATCTCCACACACAGTAACAGGACATTTTACTTCCTGAACATTCGACTCCCTCGCAAGGATTTCTTTGGCCTAGAAAAAAATTCAAGCATCAAATAAAATTTATTGAATAGACACTTTGCCCTTAAGTGAATAAAGTAACAACTATCCACAATAATTATGCCAGCCCTCCCAATCTAGACCCCATTTTTTATGCAAAAAAATGCCTAGTCCCTTTCATTCTATCTCTTAAGAGTGAATCCTCTGTTCATGAATACCTCTGACTTAAGGACAGTACATATTCAATCCTGCAGCCAATGGATATGCATTTGCTTTGAACCTCATGCGTACACACTCCCACTTACAGATATGGACCATCTTTTTGGGAACAATTTTTCTCTCATATGGACACCATCACCATGGGTTTCTCACATATCTCTTAAAAATTGATAAGTTTTTCCGCTAAAAATAGCATTTATGAATTGCTGAAATAGGGGAAGATAGTGAATATGGAAAAACCAGTAAAGATACAATAAAGTGCATGTGGAGGATAAATTAAAGGGAGTTCAGGAATAAATTCTTTGAAATGCTAATCCAAAATGGAAGAGAACCTGAGCTAAATGCATGGTTGCCCATTATTCTTGCATAGAAGTTTATGGATACAACTATAATACAACTTGCAGAGGGGGAATGAACAAAAGGGTGTCCTCGAATGAATTCTAGGAATTGATAATCTCAAATGGATGAATGGAAATGATGGAGCACCTCAAGAAGGCTTTGGTCCTGAGGATAAAGGACATGGCCATGAAAGAGACCCCTGTAAGATGTGCATGTGTTAGAAAATTTTGCATTTCAACATGAAACAGCAAGGCATTAAGGAAGGCATTGATGTACAGTCAAATTTAAAAAAAGAATTATTCACAAAAGGAAATAAGCAAACTAAAATCAATGACATCTTTACATGTAAGTGAGCAACATATTTTCATTTATTCATACTAAAATCCGCAAATGCAAGAACAAACAGTAAATCTGCACATCTATATCACATGTTTTATATCAAGACAGGATCCCTCAAGTAAAACATTATGGAAGTTCAATAGCCCCCTATTCAGATCTCCAAGGGAAGTTAACCGAAGAGTGTTCATCAAGAGAGGTAACATTTCAAAGGTAGGAAAACGGAACGTGAGAGATATCAGAAGGAAACTGAAGGAAATAAAGGAGGAATTGAGAAGAATGAACCTTGATGTACTCGGAAACAGTGAGATTAAGTTGGCCAAGAAGCAAAACTTATGGAGTGGAAGCTATAGAATTATATAAGCAGAATTACCTAATTCTCAGAAAAAGTTCAAAGCTGGATGCGAGTGAGAACTTAGTTGCAGTATAATAAAAGAATGGTTACAATGAATACAGAAAGCAACCTCCCACACGTTGTAGCAGAGCAAGTTTAAATGGCTTTGACAGATAAAACATATGATTAAGTAGAAGAATATAAGAAGATCTGACCAACATATCAGTGGATGACATTTGAAAAAACATAAGAAATGGATTATATGTAGCTGTAGGAAGACTTGGTCCTCGTAGTAGTATGCACAAGAATGCATAAAATAAAGACAAACAAGCTAACTACAAGCAAATAAGAAACAAAAGCAAGAGAAGCAACAGAAATGTGAATGAAAAAAATAATACATACATATTTAAAACAATATAGCAGATGGAAAATTAAAAGTTGACTGGAAGGGTTGCAAAGGCTCAATGACATGAGGGACAATAATGAAATTTCTTTGAAAAAGACAAGGTAAAGACATAAAATATGTTCAGAAGAGTTCTACATAGCAACACTCTCCACAGAAAAGCAATGAATGATGAAAGTTAAATATAAAAGAATCATTTGGAAGCTTCAATCTTGAGATTGGATTCTACTGCTGGCATGAGAGATTCATAATTGAAAAGAGTATCTGTAATCCTAGATATTCCTGCAAAATGAATTAAAAATGAGAGAAGACTTAAATCCAGCTCTACAAAATCATTAATGGAATGTACACTGCAGGAGAGATATTGCTACCAAGGGATTCTGTGGATAACATCATCATTCCAATAATGAAAAAGAAAAGATCAGAGAACTGGGAACTTTAGGACCACAAGCCTGACAATGTATATATTGAAGATTCTTGCTGTACAGATTATTTACAGGAGAAAGAAAAACAGAGGAGTTCTAAGATGATGGCTAATTTATATTCAGGAAAAGCACAAGCACTCCAGAAGCAATATTGACCCTTAGGCAATTCATGCAGAAGGGAAGAGAGAAGAAAACAAAGTTGATGGAGTTGGTGTATTTTGAGAGGGTTAAATTGCCCTCTGTTATGCTGCTTGAATCCAATACTTTGAATTCTGAAAGAAATAGGAGTACACAATAGTGACAGGAAAATTATCCAGAATCCTCAGAAAACTAACCTAAGATGACATCTGGACCCAGCTACCAAGAGGCAAGAACCAGGCAAGGAGAGAGACATGATTGTCCCCATTGATCTCAATGTTGAAATCAAGAAAGCCATCAACAATATCAAAGAGTATGGGCCACTAGTGAACAACCACAGAAAAAAATGGATCGCCGCAATTTATCACTCTGATGGCAGATAAAGCGCAAGGCATGATCAGAAGAAAATACTAGTATATTAACGTTTACATTTATGTGGGCGATAGCTAAGTATAAGCTGAAAAGCAATGATAATAAAAATGATAATCCATGGCCAAAGTGAGTAATAAAAACGATAATCTATGGCCAAAATGGGTAGTTTAAGACCAAATATAAACCAGATAATTTGAGGAGATGAAGTAGATCTGCTACCCAAGTTGCAAATTAACTAGTAATGTACAAAGAAAGAAAAGTCAACGCTATGAGGGCATCCTTCAAAAAGAGGGTATTAGTTACACTTGGGAGTTCAAGTGGGGAAGGAAGTCAATAACGTGCGCATTCAAAATATGATACTAAAGAAGACACCAAATGTATTGATCTAAAGAGTTTAGTGGAAGTGCTACAGGAAGTAGGAGAAGACAGAACAACTCAATCGACTACATCATATGACAGAAACAAATAATGATGATAAAAATTGACGGACAAGTGGGAAGGAAGAAATACCATGGTAGGCTTCGGATGATATACATGTAGCAGGAACTGGAGGATGCAAAACAGAAGAATGAAGTTAGTGTTTAAAGATAAGCTGATACAAAAATCGAGCGAAAATCTTCATCAAACCTACGAATGTGATGATATTTACTGAATTTAAATCTGACTTAATTAATTATTTAACAATTGATGGAACCAATATTAACCGTAATTCAGAGAAAAAGTCTGTAAAGAAGATTGTATTTCTAGCCCGCTGGTTTTCTAACGCCTAGATAGAAATATTCTATTCCTTCAATATTACAAATGATGTCCGACATAGAGTGAATTCTTTAATTTGGGAGCATTCGAATTGAAATTATAGTAACGTAGAAAGAAATGCTGGCCGCCAGGTCGATAATCTCCAGCCTATGGTGAATTTGTATGTATTTCCGTAAGCGGTGGGCCACAGCGATGCTAACTCACTAACAGGCAAACGCCAGCTTTTGAGGTGTCGAGAATGACAGTAATAAGTCAAATAACGGGGTTAAGAACTCAGATGTAAACTTCGAAAAAATAAACAATTGATTATTTAAAATAAATACATAGGACGCAGTGCTAACAAGTCGAATGTAACGATATCAAATACAGCAAAAAAACCGAGAGACCACCACCTCGGCCACAAGTGATACCTCCATAGGGTTGAAAATATAAAATAATAAAATTCTAAAGCCAAGGGGTAGTGTAGTATTATTCCGATGCCATAATGCCCCATCCATCGGATGTAGAGTAACACAGATCATGTTATGTTCTAAATTCAAATAAATACAAACGTAAACAGAGAGAAAGTCCAAAAATACTATGACTACTCGAAGATAATAGCCTGTCTTAACCGTTAAGAAGAGAACGAAATATCCCTCTGTCTACAATTGTTTATGAAGCCATATACACTATGGTACTTAAAAAGAATGAAAAGTAGCTAACCTTGTCACATAGCGTCTTCACTTGGATTTCCGACAGTTGCTTGCACTCATTTAATTGCTCAATCCACTGGTCTAACTCTTTCAACGACGATCTATCGTCCTCCATTGTCATAAGACTCATACCCTCATACCACTCGTACTCATACGGAGACGAGAGGCCTTGGGCGTCTAGACGGCAGAGGGCAGATAGATCGACGGCTGGTTGCAGCCGATTTGGGCGATTCTGGATCACGACACGTGGCACAGTTCTCCATTCCACTCGTAATCGTGCTGCTTCAGACAACCATTCTGCTAGATTGATCCTGATATTTTAACATAAACTTTTCAAAACGTGTATTAACCCGGAAATACAACTAAAATCAGTTTGAAATTTGGACCTTGTAGTAGAGAGGTCATCTATAGGGATTAATAGGAACCAGTGCCTCATTTTCAGAAACTAGAGACCTCTTGAAGCAAGTTATTTTACTAAATGGTATCGGCAAGATATCCGGCGCCAACATTTTGGATGGCCGAGTTAATGAGAAAATAGCATTCATAGATTTAAAAAATCGAAATAAATCGCATGTATGAAAAACATGCATTAAGAGTAATTTTTTGAGACAATAAAAAAACAAAATAAAATTTTCTGCTTTAGGGCAATAATAACCAAATGAAAAATATATAAAAATGACTATGGTTTGAAAATGAATACATATATTGCAAAAACATTAATGGACACACACTGTTAGTCCTGCTTAATTCGAAAATTCCAACAAATGTTGACCAGCTATATTGCTTTCATTCACATTTCAGCAACATTTTTACCAGTGGTGTTTTTAATCGCAACATTGCCATTTGAAAAATATTCACAAATATTGTGCGGCTTGCACTCAACCAAATTGTACTCTCTGCAAAATTTCATGCAGGGCCAGATCAGATCCACCCACCATCATTCTGGGTGGCTCTGGCCAGATACTTCGCCTCATTTGTAGAGATTTCAATAATGTTTTGTTTCTTGGCCCTCCGAGTATAGCTCCCCCAAACATTTTAATATCACACATCCTGCAATAGATTTTCTGTCGTTGATATAGTTTGCAAAATAAGAAACTAATAAATTACAGGCCCAGTAGATGAATTCTCATACAATAAATTATACTAATTTGAATCTATGGGAGTCATATATTCCCTTGCATCAATCATATCAAAATGCACATAATGTCTCTCTTAAGTAATTTTTTCTTAATGGAGCATTATTTTGTTCTTTTCTAGTTTTACAAGTTTTATTATCGAAGTACTTTCTTGGTAATATCTATCAGCCTTTCGCTGATTGGGTGCTTTCCAATTCTTGATTAATTATCTCCCTGTTCACCATTAAGGCCTTCACCTACCTAATTCTTTTCATGCCCACTCACCAAGTTTTCTATTTTCAAAAATATCCTATCAGGGAACAGGGATGGCCACAATATGGACAGGTATGTATTATTTCACATTCATCAGGCACCAGTGGCGGATACAGTGGGGGGGCGCGCGCCCCCCCCTTGCGTGTCCGCATGTATTGCCGAACATTGCAACACCACAATTGTAACTTTTTTATATCATAAGATGGCATTGTCTTTTACATGTTTATAATCACTTTAAATAAAATTTTCATATACTCTACCTGTGACTTGATCATCTTTTATTACGATAAAATTAAAGACAATTCAAGATATGTTGCGCCCCCCCCTTGAGTTTTTTCTGTATCCGCCACTGTCAGGCACATAGCCAAATGTGGATGGGGGACTTTTGGAGTTCAGCCCCTCTTTCCCTAGTCACAACCACCCATCAAACATCTGCTGAGGAGACTACATGCCAAGGGACATCTATACCCTCACACCCTGGTATACAACAATGAATTCAACCTTTATCATTATGCAAAAACAATTTATATACAGCCTAAGGGTACATAAATGAAATTCATGGTTTTTCATCACATGTGAATTGACAACAAAGTATTGATATAGACAACCTGCACAACTAGCTCCTCTCTTTTGCCTGATATACGTACAAACTAATAGCACATGTAAACTATTAATACTTTTGAAAGTGAAAGATAAGAATACATATACCCATTGAAAAAGCTTGACTCTAATGATTTGCTGTGCATGCTTGGGGCGTGGATTTTGGTGAATGAAGACATTGCATTGCACTCACTTAGGGATTCGAATATTCCATTTATAGCCACTATTGAGGGTTCATATTAAGTATGTACTCCAAAGGCCATGCTAAGCCCAGTCAATGTCTCTCGAGAGGGGGAGGACAGAGGAAGGAAAAAGGAAGGGAGGCATCGCCACGATGAGAGCCCGACGACACCTCCAGGGGAAGGATAGGAAAGGAAGGGAGGGGACGAGGAATCCCGCACCGTCACAAAGGCGGGTGGGCTCTACTAACAGCGAAACCAAGCAAAACGCAATTAATGTTCTAACGACCTTGGAGGATCATTCTATGAGGAAGAATGATCAAACGATCAAATCGTTAGATGATAAAGATAAAGATGGGACAGCCTAAACAACCATATCATAAGACATAATGGTATGATGACGACAATCATTATGTTGAAAAGAATACTGACAATGGACGGGCTCAGATGAGATACATGCAGCAGGACATGAAGAATGTAAAACAGAAGAATTATGCTAGATCTAAAAGATTAGCTGATAGGAGGTCTGCATCATAACTAACTAGAGAATGATGCTCAAAGGTTAAGAAAACCATCGCATTTAACTAGAGATTGTTGGTTGTTGCATATGACATGATTTCACCATCAATGGGAGGCAGGAATTAAGGAAAGAATAAAATAAAGAAAGTACCCATACCTTTGAGGTTCACCATAAAAATTTAGAACTCTTATTAAAAAAAAGAATACTATCTATGGAAATTTTACAACATTATTGGTAAAAAAAAAACTTGGGATCATGCCACTATACTACTAAATAAACAAATCCTTTCAATGACAACTGACGTTTGGTTTGGACAGGTGAGGGTACAGTTCACCCATCTTGGTCATTGGAGTAATGTCACACATTAAGGGAATTGAGGGGGGCACTTTTCCTGGGTCATCCAGCACTTTGAAGATATTATTAGAGGGTGTCCAAAGGCGTCACCCAGGATTTACATCTACCACAGTAGCCTAGCATTCCACTGACTTGGTCACTTGCCCCATACTATATCCACATACTTACCCCACAAATTTCTCTTTGATTGTATGATTTACTTTAACTCAGAATAAGTTCACCTAATAGTAACATAGTGTTTAAAACCCGAGACATCAGTAATAATCAAAGCAGGGATAAAGTGATAATTTCCAGAATGTCTTCGTGAGGCATGGAATATAATAACAATAGGAGAATCAAAGGTGGAAGAATTTGAATTGTGGTGATGAAAATTAAATTAATTAGCATGGTGAAGATGAGAGAGTCCTAAGAAAAGTGGGAGTGAAGAGAAGTTTAATGAAAATCCAGCGAAAGATACCAATTGACTCAATTCATTCATCCAACTGTAAGGACATTAATGATGATCGGATGAAGGCATTTATAGAAAAACGACAGAATGGATGTAAAAATATTAGATGATTAAGACGAAAAATATTAAACACACAAATGATTAAGTTTTCAAAGATTTGGAGGAAAAGAAACTTATCCCATGAAAAGTTAAGTATTAAATCACAACAATCCGTAGATTTGAGTGAAGAGCTACTTCATCACCATGAAGTCTTACTCTAATTATTAATGTAATGTGTAGTTCATGCTGAAGTTCCTCTACGCAGTAACCAACACTGTTTGCATCTTTAAGAAAGTTTATCTGGGTCATTAATATCCTTCCGTAATCGTCAAATTTGGTTTAAACAACGCCCAGCCAGCCACAACCAATTGATTAGGTAGCACTACAATAAGCATTTGCTGACTTTAAAATCCCTCGAGAGGTGACACGATTGGGCCCCCACAGATTCACCTAACTCCAAAGAATGCCCAGCAAGAGGAACACGTACCGGCTCATACCGTTGGCACGATTTCATGAGGATTTACCCTAATTCATTAACACGGATATCTTAATTTCACAAAATCGTTTTAATGGGACTCCATTCCAGTATATTGAATCATGAATGTAACGAATTTGTGGTAGTATTCGTGGCTCGCTTCAACCGCTTCACCACGCTGCACAGCCGCCGCCGCTGTCTGGTCTCGCGCCCCGCGCTGTCCTGCTGTTCAAATAATTACGATTATTTTTGTTTTTGTAAAAGCCCGGTTCGCCCAATTTGAAATGTTTTGGAAAATGGCGGAGGCCGAGTTCCACTTCGTTTCACGTTAATGGTTATGTATTCCTTCCATTTGAACCGCGAAGTTCGCCTTGATTGTGAATGTTTTTTGCAACTTATTGCTGAGTTTTTGTAGTTGTGTCTCATATAATGTCTTCTGGTACTACTTGGACGAAATTCAAAGGAATGAAAATTTCAAATGGCTGCTCCGAGCAATCAACTAACACGGAGGAATCGGGAGATGATGCGGTAATGTTGGAATTATCTGAAAAAATTAAGGAAAACCTGACCCGGATTCCAGCCGCCTAAGGTGTGCTGTAGATTTCCTATGAGATCTTTCTTTTCGGATCGAGCTTCATGATTTGTTTTTAATCCGAATTCATTTCAATTTCCACTCTTTCGTTTTGATGAGTTTGGCAGACATTTTAGGTGCTTAGAAGCAGCTCACGGCTATGCATTTGGAAATTAGTGCATCTATGATTGCATGAAGTGAATGAATATGAATTTAGCGCCTTGTGGATATTTTGCAAGAATTTTGTTCATGAGTATTTTTTATTTATGTTGGCCTCTCATTTGTTAACTACTATTCCCATCGTTATCCTGATAGTCTACTTTAGTATCACTCATATGTCATTCACAGGATGAAACTTCAAGCGTAGGTAGTGCTTCTACTACTGACAATACCTCCCGGAGTGAAACACCCACCAATCGTGGACGTAAAGGACGTCGTGGCAGAAAAAAGAGTAAAGTAGTCAACACGATGAAGCTGCAGTACAAATTCTCGTGAGTTGACAGTCATTTTTAGAACGCAGCTAATGACTAGAAGTATACTTTTTTGTTCATTAGCTTTTGTTAGTTCATTAAGCAATGCTATCATGTCGAACATCGATCGTGAAAGAATGTCTCTTCAGTTGTAGCGTGAAAGAAGATCATGGCCAACCACTATTTGGTGCACAATTTAATCATCACCTAAGCAAAGGTCAGCCCCTCATCTTTGCTGCTGTGGGGAGCAATAGGGTTACCGTGTACTCCTGCCCTGAAGGAGGAGGAATTAAGCTACTGCAGTGTTACTCTGATCCTGATGTATCCTTTCCTCGTGAAGTAATCAGTTTGTTTGAATTTTTAAGCTTATGTTGTATCCTAGTTGTATTATTATGATACATTTTATTATTACATTATTTAATACATCGTAGGGCTTAAATTTAACAAATTTCTGCTGCATATTATCCGTTGTTGGAATGCAATTTTCTGAAAAATTATACGACCATTTAAATGTCCTTACAGCTGGATGATTGAATGAAGCCAATTGGTATCTTTCTTGGGATATTCAGAAATTGAAATTTGTTATCTTGTCACACATCCAATGATAAAGCTGAAGTTGTGCATAAATGGTCAAAAGATAGTGATTTCCCGTAATGAGGAGTTGCTATTTTCCTTGTACGTTCTTTAATGTGATATCCAGCTTGATGAAAATTATTACACCTGTGCTTGGTCTCTGGATGAAGAATCAGGAAAACCTTTACTTGCCGTAGCTGGATCACGAGGAATCATAAGAATATTCAGCCCTGCAACTATGTCTTGTATTCGGCATTACATTGGTGAGTTTTTTAATTATTTTACAATTTATTCAGTGGTAAATTATCTTATATGCTGTTGGGCACGATATGGTGGAAGTTCGTAATATTATTAAAAATAAGACATTGCAATATTTCCACTTAGTTTTATTATTACACAATGCATTTCGTCATTACAAACAAGATTATCAAGTTGTTTGTAACGACGAAATGCATTGTGTAATAATAAAACTAAGTGGAAATATTGCAATGTCTTATTTTAATAACAGTGGTAAATTGTTTACCAGTGAGTACAGTACATATTAATGCAAGTAAAATAATTTTTATTGTGGTTTGTATTTATTTTAATGCTGTAGGGTATCATTTGAAGCATATTGAAAGCACTTGTAGTTTGTGACAGATATGAACCTACTTATAGTCTCTTTAACTTCCCATAATAATGTGTGTATGTATCTCAAAATTTACCTATCGAATCAGATATTTACAGTAATGCTTCCTCAACATCATCTGGAAGTTTTCCATAATCTACACACAATTTTATTTGCTAACATTATTTATCATTTGCGAGTGTTGCTTAGGGTCTAAAAGCTGCACGGGGAGTGGTATATTATCTATGGGGAGATGAGGTGATGGTTTCCCCCCCCCCCACCGCCCCCCCTCAAAGCCTCAGAGAAATAAAAAAAATTACATAAAGCTAATGTGTAGTTTTTACATACAATAACTGTATCTGCTTAAATTTAAATATTTAGTGCCAAAATTTTGGCGTTACGTGTTTAAATCTTGGAAATTCATAACATAAGCTCAGACACAAGGAACTCCGATTGTCTGTCACTAACTAGATTATAATAATATGCCTTTATTCAGGCAAGGTTGAGAATAAGAAGTCCCCTCTTCCACCTAACCCCTTTTTAGTTAGATAAGGAAAGACTCCACAAAACAAGAAGAGTAACATCTGTAGTTAGAGAAAAAATTGTGGCAAAATTACTAGTTCAAAATCAAAAGTAATACAAAAACCAATGATGATAACTAATAATCTAATGAGGAACATTACCAATAATTTGAAAAGCTAAGTACAAATCTGTGTTTGCCTGTCAGCACTAAAAATGAATTGAGAATAACTCTCACAAGTCGACCAATGTCACCGTGACGAAGGCCTGTGAGCAAGAGTTCTGGAACTGGGAACAGTGGCAGAGTGGAGTGGGGGATTACTGTGATGTCCAAGTCAGCCGCATCAGTCGAAATCTCCCGGCAGGCACCCGTGTTGACTGGAACTTCTGGAACACTTCTTGCACTTCTTGTCATCCCACCTGGGGTTGGGGAAGAACAGCGTACCCCCGGGTTTTCTCTCCTCTATCTTCTGGGTTGGAGAGACAGCCAAGTGGTGTGATGTATGGTTCAGGCAAGCCATTGGAAGTCAAGGAGGGGAAAGACATGGTCGGATGAGGTCTTGGAGGGAGAGAGAGTTATGATTGGACAAAGTGGAGTACTTCTCACTCCAAACTGGATTCCTATACCTCAGCACCCACTTCTCCTGGATTGCCAGGTGGAGGTATTCCTCCGCCATTCTTGCTATATAAGTCTTGATCTCCAGGTGGGGTGGTTGGGACGGCAGAGCTCGGAGACAAGAGTTCCAAGACTTAGAGTCTCCGAGCCCTTGAGTCGAAGGGCCTTTGCACGAAAAACCTTAGCGGGAGCAGTTCTGCGGATAAGTGGAGGATTTCGGAGGAATTTCTGGGGGGGGGGGGGGGGGGGCAGTTACACTGAAAAATGCCACAAAATGATGCAAAATCTATTTCCAGGCATGTCATTTTTCAGAAATTAGCCTTTGACCCCTCCCTCGACGCCGCCTCAGGCTATCCCATCCCCCCCAAAGCATATTCCTAGTTACGCCACTGCATTTTGGATATTGCTGCTTGTCGGGTTCCTTTTTCTCTTGGTTTACTGATTGTGATGATTTTGTTGGAAACAATGGCTTAGGAATGTTTTAGCTTGTTGCTAGAAATTTTATAATGAAGAAATGTATTTGTTTAGATAACACACCTTGATATGATGAGGAGGGTAATTTTCCATTCCTTTTATGAATATGTAATACCATGATAAAATTTATCTTTCAGGACATGGTCATGCTATAAATGAGCTAAAATTTCACCCTCGAGATCCCAATCTTCTTTTATCTGTGTCAAAGGATCATGCACTACGTCTATGGAACATAAAAACAGATCTCTGTATTGCTATATTTGGAGGTGTTGAGGGCCATCGAGATGAAGTCCTTAGTGCTGTAAGTTAGCTGAATATATATATTAATTTTTACAGCTGGTTTTGGCCATGCCAATAGAAGTTTTGAGCATTTTCAATTCTGATGAAGAAATATAACAAGTCAGTACTTTCTGGGGTGCAGAACTAATTTCAAATTGTTTTATGAAACTGGTTGAAGTAATGTTAAAAAAATTATATTATTTGGTACTAGTAAACTTTGGAATTGGTTGGAGGTGACTATTTTTTCAAGTAAGCGTGTTTCGTAATAATCACTGCAATGGTTCAGAAAGGAAAGACATGCATATAATGTAGTCTAGAAGTCTCCACAATTTAGCTGTAAGTATGGAATTCTCAAGGACGGAAGTTTTAAGTTATTGAAAGATCATAACCTGACTGACATAAATTGGTAATAATTTCACTCGTTAGCTTGGTAAATGAAAGGATTCAATTACATATTTCTCTCTTCAATATTACAGATCATGTTTGCTTTGGCCTACAAACTCAGACATTTTAGTGCTCTTAGTTATGCAGAATGAAATTATTTATGTCATTAAGCAAGAATTGCATTTCTACCTGCACAAACAAATTGTGCCGCTACATGGCATATCCAAAAGTAATTGTGCTCAATTTTTAGAAAATTGTAACAAAAGTTACTAGGAAATATTGTTTTACTAACAATTTTCAGAAAACACAATTTTTAATGATGTTATGTACCTTTATTCTCAACGGACTACGTGAACGGAGGATAAGCTTTTTAATACATATTCAAATAAGTTTTCCACTCCAACTTTTTCCAATGTTTTCTTCTGGCCTGTGCCAGTTTAATTTGTTTTATATCATTATCATGCATATTTTCTGGCTTTAAACCCATGAAATCATGTTTTAAAATTATTGAAATGAATGAAATTATTCTAAGAATGTAAAACAATT
This sequence comes from Ischnura elegans, assembly GCF_921293095.1. Lineage (NCBI taxonomy): Eukaryota > Metazoa > Arthropoda > Insecta > Odonata > Coenagrionidae > Ischnura > Ischnura elegans. The sequence goes on from NC_060249.1 coordinate 107,458,550, forward strand.
GGTTTCCCTTATAATTTCAAAAGACACTCCACTTGCAGCTGGAAGAATTTGAGATTGGGACTCTCATTTCAGTAAACCAATGCAGCAGAAGTTTTTAACCTCCCCAGAAGTTTTTAACCTCCCCAGACAATTACACATTGATTGTTATTTACTAGAGTGCTTTTGTGGGATTTTGGTGGGTATACTTTTAATTTGTATTTATTTTTTTAAAGGATTTTGATCTCAAAGGAGAGCGGATCATGTCATGTGGAATGGACCATTCACTGAAACTCTGGCGCCTTGATAAAGACAAAATTAGAGAAGCCATCCGTGACTCATATCTTTTTAATGCTAGTCGGAGTGTTAGGCCATTTGATTCTGTGAAGGAGCATTTTCCTGATTTTTCCACTAGAGATATACATCGCAATTATGTTGATTGTGTAAGGTGGTTGGGGGACTTCGTTTTATCCAAGGTATTTGCAAAATAACCCTTTTTCTTTGCTGAGCTGACTTATACTGTCCTTGCATAAAGTACAGCACTCAAGTTTATAGGGGCGTATCTCAGTATTTAATTTATTGATTGCCATGAGATAAACTGGAAATGATAGGCAATTTATTTTTGCATTCCTGAAGTATCATTAGCTCAGCACATAATGTAAAAGTTTATACAGCTTTGTGTGAAAATAGGCATTTTATGTATTTAGTGCCTGGGAAATTCATCTCATAAGTTTTCTAGTACTTTTTCATGTATGGGTGTTAGTGTCTGTATAATGTAAAAAAGGACTTCTATTTAGATGTATATCGTTTAGTAAAACTTCATAATTGTTATATTATTTTCCAAAATGGCTGGACTAGAAAAAAATTGTTACTTTTTTTACTTAAACTGGACATTTTAAAATGCTGTGAACTTTATATACATGCTCAGCTATGGGATACTGGAGGTAAAACAAAAAAATAATTATTTTATATATTGTGACACATAGCTGAATAAGGTGGCCCAAATTAATAGAACTGATAAGGTTTTGTTGTCTGCCTTTCATAGTTATGAGGTTTAAAGAAAATTAATTCCCCAAGGCCGTACTCTTTGATGGGCAGATTGCTAATGGGAGGTAATTGCAAACGGGAGGTAATGGCAAGATAAGACACTAACTGAAAATACAAACGTGAAACTCACACACGCACCTCGCGGATTTGCTCAGGGGAACAAATGACCGCGTGGGACACACGCACTCACGCACTCAGGTTTGTGGAGCCCTCGCTCACGACAGTGACCCACTCACACAAAAGAAAAAGACAAAAAAAAACACGCTCTCAGTCACGCACCTCGCGGATTTGCTCAAGGGAACAAATGACCGCGTGGGACACACGCACTCACGCACTCAGGTTTGTGGAGCCCTCGCTCACGACAGTGACCCACTCACACTATTTAAGCCTAAGTCTTAATTGTTTAACGCTGACAACGTTCATTTGCTCTATCTCATTACGATTCCAAGTTCAATTGGCTCGTTTAGTCTCGCGCATAATGCATCAGTGTAATATCGCGCACTGTAGTGATTTCTCCGCCAGCGTTTGCCGTAAAATTTATCACAGCCTCTCTCTTCGATTCCCATGTATCAATCCTGAAATATTTAGAATGAGGCGCTTTCTCACCTGAAGAATTAGATAATATGAATTAAAAATGCGCGGAAAGAAATTTAACACGGCCGCGGAAGAGCGGAAATACAAGCTCACGTGCCTGGTACACGTCTATGCTGAGCAGTAATTCCGGTGACTCACCGCAACACATTAGACGGCGTTATTGGATAACTTGTTGCAAGAAAACCTTGAGTGTGGGTCCAATGTAACAATTTTGTTGACTTAAACACAGCCGCTGGCTGGGAACAGGCCGCCGTTCACAGCACGGCCCACAGTGTGGCAGAGAGCCGTCTCGTCTGAAAGGGGCATGAATTTCAAGGTGTCGTGACGTGAACGGCGGCTGGCAATAATTTGTTTCGTCAGAACGCGGCCTCAATATAGCACTGTCTGTATTTCACGCCGTAGACAGCGCACCACCGGGCCGGATCGAAATGAGCGCCTTGGTGACTACGGCGGCCGTCAACACCATCAACTGCCCGATTCGATTCGTTTAAAGACATCCATAGACATGTATAGTTTTTTTTACCTTTTGAAAGCACAAAACGCTAGCAGTTGGGGGAAGGGAAGGAAGGAAGAGAAAGAATAGGAGGAGAGGGGGTTCTCCTTATTAGTGGTCGGATCATCGGATATTCGGCTCTCCACTGACCTTCAATGCAAAAAAAATCATTTCGACATTGGCCAAATCTAATATCTAATTCTTCAGGTGAGAAAGCGTCTCATTCTAGATGTTTCAGGATCGATAAATGGGAAATAAGTTTCTTTGAATCCGATTATGTTCTGTTGTGTGTGTGATTCTTTCACTGCATTTCCTGATCGATTGGCAACAGCTGTAATCAAAACTAAGCGATTTTGTTGTACGTAGTTCCTGTCCTACCTTCTCTCAACACCTGGGTGAGGGGTATCGAAAGGGAACCCACGACATGAAACATTTCGGCCAATTTGTAAGTTATACAGTACTATGGTTATACCTTAGCTACCCAGCACTCAGTTTGAAAACACCATCGTGAGTGGTTGTGTTTTGCGGTTGGACTGTTTTTTTTATCGTAGTTCCAGCTTTAAATATCAAACGAAGGAAAGGAATTTTAAAATGCCGTAGCGTTTTGGCCCGGCTGAAAATTTTCACTTTTCATTTTATCGCAAAAATTAGATATCATTTAAAAATCTAAAAGCGTGAAATGCATATTCTAGGAGTAATAATCTTTCGATTTAAGCAACAAAAAATAATAGGAAACCACCCTATTGTTGCACATGATGGTGAACATGACATCACCATTGTTATGTAGGTTGCATTTTACAAATTTTGATCCCAAATATTTTGGCTCGTTGGTCACAAGGAACCGAAAATTTCACTGGATTCATTGTACTAATGTAATCTCCCTGACAAGTTGGATTGAAATTTGGGGGCTAAACTCCATAAATTTTCCTTGTTAGTAATTAATTAATGTATTCACCGATTTAACTTCTGGAGTAGTGGCAGTCTTCCTAGTTTTCCACAATAGCATTTCATCTAAATTTTGCATTCTTTACTCTATTGATTCATTACATATATTGGGAAATAACTAAAATAACTAACTGCGGAAGCCTCCGTAATAATTCATTACATATATTGTTGGAATCATTTTTGCAACCATTTTTTCCATTTTCTATATGATACATGTTTGACGTGAAGATGTTTTTTCAGTGTACTATGCATGGTAGCTGGAATTTTTTGTTTTCTTTTTATTATTTTAAAATTATGTTTATTTTCAGTCTTGTGAGAATTGCATTGTTTGCTGGAAGCCAGGGCGTTTGGAGGAGAAGGAGATTCGTCCAAGTGACACCAGTGTTACTATCATTCATAGGTTTGAATATAGAGAGTGTGAGATATGGTTTGTCAGATTTGCAATGGACTTTTGGCAAAAGGTATGAGCTAATAATCTCTCTCTTATGGTTTATTTGACATCCCAATAATAATTGATATGTTTCTAATAAAAATCACAATAAATCGATTGTTTACTGAATTTAGTGTACATACAATAGAAGATCGATAATCTGGAATGCTTGGGACCAGATCCATTACAGATAAACAATATTTCCAGTGAATAGGTCACTTACCTTGATCCAAAGTCACACGATGAAATATTTTGCAGAAGAAAATGGCAAATTAGTTGATTAGTTCTTGTGGGGATAGCGTGAACAGCCAAGCTCTTAAACAGCAATGAAACCACTAAGATATCTGTATTTTTGGCATTGCAAATTTTTAATAAAATAGAAATTTTGAGGAACTTGGGGAAACCTTCCATTGTTAAGATCATTCCGTTATTTGTATTTCCAGATATTTATTGATTTTCTACTATATATTAGATAAAGTACTGCAATCAGAATTTTGTTTCTATCAATGGCCGAAGCAAGTAATCAATCATTCACTATTAAAAGATGGAATTGAATTTATATAAGATAGTGCAATTATATGTTAATTTAAATTCTCTGCAGTTATCCTCCCTCATCATAACACAACATTGGAGCTCACTTAAAATGAATCTGCTTGTTACTCAGTCTTAGTATAATGAAGATCCAACTATTCCAAATCAAAACTTGCCCTTACACCATATAAAAAAATCTGCTTTTAACCAATTGCCTTGTATGTGTGTTGCTAATACATTAGTTGCCACTGAACCCAAAACCCATTACAATCACCACCAATAGACGCCGTATAGTATGACAAAATTTCTATTGTAAAAAAGTTTTTTTGTGAAAAGAAACCCTAAATATTTTACTCATAATATTTCAATATCATCTCTATATCAAAACTTCGAGAGAGATATTTAATCCATGAATGACAATTAGCTAATGAGCTCTCATATAAATCTCTCTTTGAGGCTTCTACTTCTTTTCCCTGACTTGTTGACCTTAGAAACTTCAATTCTATGTCAGTGTCAGGAAATTTTTACTCCCGCCAGTCTCTTAGTGACTTCTTCCCATCTGTGATGTCAGCACCTCCCATAAAGCCATTTTTTTCATTTAGTGGTCTGCTTGAAAAATGTTGATGACATTATGACTGGCACAGTTATTTGCCATAAAAATTTGCCACTTGAAATATTTTTAAATTTAGGATACTCTGTTAGTGAATTGGTGATTCCCATGCAAGTAATCTCTGAAGCATAATGTGTCAGAAGTGTTGTCTGAGTTACTTCAAAAGTATTTTACAAATATATATAGTTTTTAATTTAGAATGGGAAAATACTAAAAATCTGAATTCAAAATCCAAGATGCATTCGGGTCATGTATTTGAAATACTTCCCATCCCTGTTGACAGATTATCTTACATGCTCAGTTGAGCAGACATCCAAATTTTAGCACTCCTCAGTAAAATTTCAAATTCATCTTGGCATAGTAACATATGTTTACAACAGTTACTAAAATGCCTATTCTATTCTCAGATCCTGGCTCTTGGCAATCAAATTGGGAGGACATACGTCTGGGACCTTGATGTTGAAGATCCTGGTCAAGCGAGATGCCTCACTTTGGCACACCCTAGGTGTGTAGCTGCTATCCGACAAACAAGCCTCAGTCGAGATGGAGGTGTTTTACTCTGTGTGTGTGATGATGGAACTATTTGGAGATGGGACAAAGTGGCATGAGGAGATCCTGGATCTTGTATTTCATGGAAAAAAAATTTCTCAGCCCAGTGAATTCTAATGGACTGTGGACTTGGTGTCTATTTTTTTTAAGTTCATCATTCCAATTCAATTGTTTCCTTAAAAATGAATATTGTCCTTAATGTATTTGGAGAATTTTTTATGCTGCATGAAGAGGAATATAACTCTGGCATGTTGAAAGTAATCCATTTCTCTTCTCAAGACATTTGCCAATGAGTGAAGTTGAAGAGGTAAACGGTATTCACAAGTACTGATATAAGTCCAAATTCATACTGGGATAAGGGAAACTGTGTTGTGTTGTATGTGCAATACACAGCATGGTAACCCTTACAAATAGGAGTACATTTGAGTTACAAGTTTACAAAAAGTTTTGTGATGAGTAGATAGTGACAGGTGGTTTCTTGATGAAATGGAATCACCCATTAGTATTTTTTGTCCTCAAGTAATGTGATTGTATATCATGTGAAGATTTACCGGCATAATATTAATATGAAAATAAAGAACTTTAAGGTATTTGTTGACTTCTCCTTATGCAAATTATAAGTCAGTATCTGTATTCAACCTCTACGAATTGTATATTTCATGCAAATAGTATACTTTTGCCTCAATTGCCAGTAGCCTGTTAAAAGAAAAAATTTAAAGTTGAAATCGCGTCCAAAGTTTAATTTTTAATTGTGGTATTATTGATGAAGTCTCAATTTGAATAATAATTTGATATATTTTTATTAAGTTAATTAATTAAAAGTTAAAATTTTAAACTATATTTTGTCCTTCGTATTTATCCGTATTTACTCTAGGTTAGGTCCATCCATTTTATAATCTGGCCCACCCTTGGACCACCCATTTGACACACACTAGAGTCTCACTGAAGCATGTTGGTATCAAAATCAATCTTCTAGGTTCTATGAGTACTATGATTAAGCAGTTTTGTCGTAGGGTCTTGCAGCACTTGCTCGTCACTAGCTTCCAGCCATGTACTGAAATGCAAGTCATCAAGTACATAAGTCATCTCAAACTCTTCCTGATGAAGTACCCAAAAAGTATTTACTCTAATCTCAACAAAGAAAGGTTTAAATTCAAAGGGTTACTTCAAGGTCTCCATTCCTTTCTTAACATGTCTGAAGCTGAAAAAGTGAATGTTATGACCTATAAAAACTTCTTCTAGTCATACAAATCACAAAAAAACAAGATGGCAGAAAACCAAGCCCACAGAAATTTACTTTGTTTTCCTAGCAACCTAGACTGCAAAAACATTGTAGTTCAAGAAACAAGTGGTACCAAGTGGTAACAGTAAAATTTTTCATGTCACAACTTTCCAATCATAAGGCCCACATAGACATAATTTGATTTGAAATGTTCCGCCGCAGTCATATTAAGTAGAAAAAATTATTTTCTAATGGGTGAATAGCCACATGAATTAAAGAAATTAAATCATCTACACCAAAAACTATACTTTTTTGTGCTAACTGAAATTTTTCTATTTTTATATGGTTCTACATATGTAAATTAGGGGTTAAGATAAGCAACCTTTTCAGTATCACAGACTTTAGCAAACTCTCTTCAAGAAAAATTCACAAAACTGCAGGAAAGATCAACAAATACCATAAAATTTAAGTATACACTACTAGCTTATGAACACTTTCGAGAGTTAACATATCTAGAAAACAGTAAAGGGGTTATTTTATCATCTCATACTCATGAGCTTAATCTGTTTTTAATTAGAAATTTTCACCATTCTTCAGAATGTGCAACAGAGATATTTTCAGGTACAAGCTACCCATTGCAGATACGAAGTCATCTTTCTGGTTGGGCAAAACTTCCATACACATTAGACTTCAAATACATTAGACTCCCGATCATCCATGCGGTTTATCCGTGTTGCATCTTATCCATGCATGAGTTTTACGCTTCTTCGATGTTTTCTGCGGTCTTTATAAAAAAATTAATCGGACGCATAACCACTGGGATATTTGCATTTCAATGCAAGGCTACTCCAGGATTATTATTTCCATCAGAATCCTCTTCATAAAAGGGAATTATTTTATTTACTTTTTGGCAAGGAATGTTTCAAGTTTACTTGGACGTCTGCTCTAGCATGCAGACAACGATCAGCGGCAGGGAAAAAACTCTCCATTAATTTTAGAAGATTCTTGAATGGTTTACCAATTGCAAATTAAGAGAAATGTTGTCTACAATATATAAACATATACCTATATTTCATATTGAAAATACTAAATAATATATTGCGAAACTTCGTCCTGCATCAATTGCATACCGGGCAACTTGCGCGAGGCAAGTACGCAGCGTGGTGCCTGAAATTGTAGTTTCCGAAAAGTGTAGTTGTAGTGCCTGAAATTGTAGTCAAAATTGGAGTGGGGATACTGAATTCTCTTACATGTGCAATATGATTCAGACTTACATTGATATAATTAAATAATATAATTAACCAAATTCCAAGATTAAAATACCAAAAAGAACTAGATTTAATTCAACACGGAGACAAAATTGAAAATAAAGCAATGGTAGCCCAAATCTAATAATTCATGAATTGAGAACATAGTAATTAGTGCCAGGCTTAACACTGTATGTACTAAAAAGGTCCACACTTCTAGTGTTAATAGAATTATTAAATCAATTAACTTAAAAGCATTCCCACTTGGAATGTAATTATGGAGAGTTACAGAAGAGCGAAAATTGAGTGAAGACAAATCACCCAGCTAGTGTTTCAAAGGCCCCAGAACTGCATGCATGGAAGAATTTCAATGAAGAAGCGCTACTGGATTTTAAATCACATTCTGTGTATGGGAAATGTAAATAAAAGGAAAATTCTGTTCATAAAATAATCCATTAAGAAAAAGTACGTAAATTTTGCCAAAAGATATTGGAAAAAAGGGGAGGGACTGGGAAGTTCATTAAGAGAAACATTTATGTAATATATATTTAGAAAAATTATTAATTTGATGTAACATTATTTTACAGCTTCATAAGATTTCATAAATGCACAGCTTCAAAATACATTGCAATAAACCACCATTCAAAATATATTTTAACAATTCACAGTCATATAACAGCACAGTCATTTAAAGCATCCATCTAGGAATACTGTGGCTTACAACATTTACCCATTGCACGAAGAGCCAACTTAGCAGCTGCTCGTTTTGCATTGGATTTTTTTTCACCAAAGCCATAGAAAGTTCTTTCTAAGCTACTGGCTTTGTCTCTAACCTTAACTGCAACCATCACAACTGGTTTACTCAAACCTGGTCGCTCAACTTCATCACCAACCACAGCTGGTTTCACTTCTTCAGATGGCCTGAGAATTAAAAAATAAAATATGCCAAGTAAATCTTTAAGAATTTCAAGAATAAGTGTCACCATGAGTGCAACTCTACAATCTAAAACTGTAAAATAATCGCATCTACCAGGGATAGCTTAATGGAAATCAAAGTGATGATAAATGGATCTGAAATGGCAATAGCTCCTTATCATTTAAATAAAATTAAGTATTAATGGAGCTCTCTACAATTTTTAGCAACTAAAGACGTAATTTTCTAACAAAATAATATCTTTCAATATTATAGTTTGGTTTTGAAATCATCTGTTAGAAAAGTGAACCTAGCAAAGCAATTATCAACTGCCTAGCTCATGACCTCCAAATTCATTTGGCAGTTTCTTGTGGTCTTCCCATTGTCATAACCATCTGACGTCAACAACATCCACGTGTGAAACACTAATTCCTTGGCTGCTGCATCACGCAATCGAGGGCTGATATCGTCCTGATTACAGTAAGTCTTCAACATACAAACAAAATTTGTTCCGAGACCTTCTTCATAAGTTGATAAAACTATGCAAGGCATTGAAGAGTGTGGTTACCCCAGAGAATGCAGCACTGCATTATAATGTTGAGTAAACTCATGATTGTGATGAACTGATCTAGCTAAGCGTGCGATGCGCCTGGAACCACAAAAATTTGTTGTCCGCAGGAAGGAAGAACGGGCAATATGCTGAACCGTTCCTGACATCACAACAGAGTATTGATTAGAGATGGGTCGAATAGTAGATTTATCAAACTTGAATAACGAATTCGAATATTAAATCATTGCTCGGATACCTCGAATTTCGAATACATACATATGGATTTGAATTTACCATCGCGTGTGTTTTCGTTTCGTCAGTGCTATTAGTTGCGTAAGCGTTAATAGGGTAGTTTCCTTCATCAAAGAAAACGAAAGGCGTTGATTGTGATTCGTTACCCACCATTAGTGTATTCATAATATACAAATTATTTGGTTTTAGAAAACCCAGTTTAGATGAATGGCAATGGTCAATTTTAACCTCATTTTAAGAAGGTCAGATTGGCACCAATACGATTCCACTCCACATGACGTCACAGGGACCTAGTTTCTATAGGAGTAGATGGGAGTTTTACATTGTCTGAGATTACTAATGCATGCATGAAGCACAGAGCTCAGGGAAACATCTCTCAATAACCACACATTAAAAATACCTAAGTTCGGAAAGTTTCCTTTGTTTGATCGAGGAATAATAATCCTTATTTAAGCCAAGCGCTACCTGCTAGCAGGGTACTCAGCTACCTGCTGGCAGCCTGTGTCGCATCAAGCCTCGCCCCAAGGTCACCTAACACGACGACAGCTGGAACCAGAAATACGTCACACAGACTTATTATTCATACTAAGCCGTCGTGTTTTCGTGCGCTTGAAATTTTTCACTTTCCAATTAATCGCGAAAAATAGATATCGTCATTTAAAAATCTAAAAGTGTGACATGCGTACTCCAGGAGTAATAATCTTTCGATTTAGGCAATAAAAAAATAATAGGAAACCACCCTATTGCACAAAGTATATTAAATGTACATTTTTTCTTCTATTTCCCTTGATGAATGTATAAATAAAAAGGTAATAATAATAAATCATAATAAATTTACCCACCATACAGTGGAACCTTGATCTATCGTTTTTCAGGGGGGACGAAAAAAACGATGAATGCAGAAATGTTTGACTAGGTTGCCTATGCCGCAGGAAACCCAGGATTTTGGCGAGTAATTGTGATTTCCTTTAAAGGATTCAAACCGAAATTTAGCTGATAAATGGAATATTTTAATTTTATGGAAACAATTTCGGCTTAAAGTTGATTCAACTAACATCTCTTTCAAATATCCTAAGGTGACACACCACCTCGCGAAAAAATGATTGCATGCCATCTCAGCTTATACACTGCTACAATGGATTTCTGTCTGATATATATATTCTTATCTACCAAACACCATTTCAGCGGCACACCCATCTGATACTCGACTTCATCCAACTTCTTATTTTCAACAGGTAGCTCGCTCAACCCCCCCTCCTGCTGTCAAGTGCTAGCGGACAATCCAAGGCGTTTTGCAAAATACACACGGTTCTCCACCGGATTTTCTTCAATTCTTTTCAATCCATCTTTGAAAATTCTCACGAGTTAAGCACATGAATTCAAATTGCTAGCAGGGAGAAACCAAATATCTTGAGAAAATATCCCTTCGTCTGTGAGTGTGACAATAGAGATTTATAGCATAACTCATAAATTGTAACTTGATCTATATTTTCGAAAAAAAAATACCACATCGACTTCCGAGAAGCTCTGCTGCGAGGATATCGAGTTTCGCCAGAATGCTAAGCCTCCGTCGTATTTTGACGTTTATTTCCTAGCGTAAAATGCTTAAATAGAGTCAGAAATACGTCGTGTTTGGTCTCATTCTTTTTTAAATGACGCGCACATTACTAATATTTCAATCCAATAAAGGTGTAATTTCAATTGCCGAAAGTCATTGTTAGGCAACTTTTGGGCTAATAGATGACTCATGCAGCAGTTGACCTCCAGAAATGGGGAACTTCAAAGCAGGAAGGTAGAAAAAGGTCAGTGAGGAGAAAGAAAGGAGGGTGATACACGATTCTATTATTCTCCTGCAACTTAATATTTTCTTTTGAAACTTTTCATTTATGGTCTTTGTAATACGAACACTGTGCGAGCTGGGGCCTTTTGTTTGATTTCGGAGAGGAGGAAAGCGTCGGAGGAGGGGCCGAGGGCTGATGGATGGAGGGGGTAGGGGATTTTGGGAATTGAGCTACGTAGTTACCATCCCAAGGCACTGAGGTTCTCCTGGAGGGGGTAATCAGGGATTTTCGGATTTTTTCACCCGATCATTTTCGGTTCCCCACGTCGAACTCTTTTCACTCCTCTAATCCACGAATTTGATGTAATTCGTCAACTTGCCTAAAACGGTGCTGCGTGCACTAAACGACTACAGTTCTCTACATTTTTCCGAGTCAACTACCAACGACGTGCGTGCGACAGTGTATGACGCGAAATTCAAAGTATTCGAGGTATTCAAGACGGTACCTTTAGCATAACTATTCGAGACCTTGAATATCGAATACTTTCTAGTATTCGATGTATTCCAGAATTGGATACTATTCGCACATCTCTAGTATTGATACTTTGTTCAGACTGTGCCCAATGTGCAAGTTCCTCTACGCCACATCGCATCGGCCAACTTTTGTAACCACCAGGAGCGGGACTGAGGTTCATAATTTCTTAGTAATGTTTCTTTTATTATAGATTGTATTAGCCTTTTCATCAGGACCAATGATTTGCTTTGTAAAAACATGAACTTTGTAATAAGGTTGTTTGGATTAATGAGTCTACTGTAATGATTATATTTCAAAAATGTAACTATTACTTGCTATCTACTCAGAGCATTTTAAAAGTAATCGATACTTTTCAGCACATATCCCACATTAGTATAGGTTCCAAAAAAGCTTCATACCTAGTTCATCACAGTTTGGTGGCCATTTGAAAACTCCATAAATGAGAATTTGTACCGCAAGAAGCTGGCCAAGAACTCAGAAAAGTTTAATAGTACTGCCATGAAAAAATAGATACTAAAAACTATGGCATAATATTTGAAATATATGATTAATCTAGCATCTCCTGCTGTAGGAAAATCATAATCATAAGACTTACATGAACTCAACAATGTAATCTGATTCCAATAATTCTCTTACAGGCTGCTTCGGAACTCTTTTCAGGAAGGCCTCTGAAATTGTGAAATGAATGGTATAGCATTGTTCATAATGGCATTTCTTTGGTTATTGCTATTAATGACTGAGTTATATATATAATTACTACACAACATGTTTGCCTTTAATCTTACATTAACTTTTGATCATTAAAACTTTTGGGCTATGTCACCACAGGCAGACTGCATGTCACCCTGCATCTCGGCTAACGTGACCAACATTGGTCGCGAAACATTGGGGCCACCCAAAAATTGACACGGCAACATAACCCACAAGTTTAAAACCAACATGATGAGTATTCGTGAAAGTTTCCATGAATAATTATACAACATGAGATTAAGTATTTCAGTATGATTATAAAAGTATTATCATCTATAGTACACACTTATACCACCTCAAATTATATTTTGATTAGCTTTCACCACCTTCTGAAAAAACCTTTTCACTAAGATCAATAGCATTATTAAAGTGATATAAAAATGACATTCCCACATTATATACCTTTTTAATTATGCTGATCTTTCCCGTGAATGCTACATTTTTTTTTTAATTTTAAGCACCCATTATACATCCAAAGCATCTCGCTCTGATGGCTCATCACTAAGCAATTATCATGTCTAGGAAAACATTCTACATGTTCCGACCAAGTCCATGACTACCACTTTAATTCATTCTACAATGAATGTAATCAATATTCCACACATAAGGATCCAAAAAGGGCTTACCAATTTCATTCTGCATCATAGGGTAAAAGACCTGCCACACAGCAGTGAGAGAGAGCCCTGAATCGAGGAAAATGGCTCCAGCCAGTGACTCCAAAATATCTCCGAGAGCCTTTGGAACCTCAATAGCCTCTGCCAAGAAGCAGTCATTTTCTTCCAAGAGGACTAAGCACTATATGTAAGAACAAGGAAAATAATAACAAAATAAATAGGTAGATAAGGGATAAAATAATAATATTTAATTTCCTGTTGGCTATACAAGTATAACATAGGATTTAGTCAAAAAAGGAAGAAAAGTTTATACAAAAGTTACATAGAAATTACAAATAAATGATAAGCAGTTAAATACATACATAATGATATTAATTTGTCATTAAGATACTCATCAATGCTATAATAGCATTTCTTAAGTAGCAGTTCTTTTAGCTTATTTTTAAAAGTAATATCACTCACTGCACATTTTATTGAATTTGGAACTTTATTATAAACCATAGAGGCTGAGTGGTGAGGACCTTTTCTGCTTACATTAAAAGGCTGATTATTCTGATGGACATTGTCTTTACCACGTGTCCCGTGGTTATGGATTGACGAGTTGGACATAAACAGGTGCCTATTGTTTCTCACAAAAGTACAGCAATTCAAGATATAAACACAGGGGAGAGTAAGTATTTTAAGTTGTTTGAATAGGGGTCTTCCTGGGGTCCTAATTGAGACCCTTGGCATACTCTTGATAGCCCTTTTTTGTATTGAAAATGCCTTTATTGCAGCACTATTATTACCCCAGAATACAATTCCATAAACTAAAAAAGAATGGATTTTGGCGAAGTAGATGAGACTTAGAATCTGAGTTGAGGTAGTTTGGGCAAGTTTCCTGATCATATAGATCCCAGTATTCATTTTATTGATTAATTTGGTTATGTGAGGCTGCCAGTCAAGGTTCATATTGAGATATAAACCGAGAAATTTAGTGGTGTCACAGTGAAGTATAGTGATATTTGAGTCTGTTCTGAGAAGAGGGCTTTGAATTGGTGGGTTTGTTTTATTATGAAAATGAGTGAAGCATGTTTTGTTTTCATTAAGAAGAAGGTTGTTTGACCGGCACCATTTGGACATAGTTATTAAGGTTTGACGGGCTGCACTGCTAGCATCTAGAAAATTGTCACCTATGTTCAGTGTGGATGTATCATCCGCATATAATATAACTTCATTGTTTGGAAAGTTATTATGTAGATCATTTATGAAAATGATGAATAAAAGAGGTCCTAATATAGAGCCTTGTGGTACACCACAATTGGTTGAGGCAACATCAGATCTAAAAGTACGAGCGTTTGAATTGAGGTTGAGGTTTACCTGCACTAATTGTTTCATGGCCAAGCCAAGTAATAAGTTACCAGAAATTTTATTCCTTTGATGTTAATAAAGAAATAAATTAGATCCCAAGAAATTTAAAAATAATAGTAAGCATATTTTTGACCCACTGATTTTGCAAGTGTTTGTTGAACAGGCAAGTGTGCCAGGAATTGAAAAATTAGAAGTAAGAAGGAACAACAACATATGAAAGCAGATGAAAATGCTACTTATTGACTATGGCATATGGAAATGTGTTGCTGGCCAGGATATGGTTCCTGTTAAAGATCATTGTGTGCAGGCAAAGATCAGTTTGGCAGTGAAATTCATCTGTGCTTATCACATTTATCGGTGCTGCATATCTAAAGGGGCTGGGCAAAATCTTAAAAAAGCTATTGGTAGCTCAGGACTGTCACACAAACACACATTAGAAAGACAGTAAATAGGAAAGCACTATGAAAATTTTTTGTTCGATGAATGATTATGTTAATGGCATACTTTCTACTGTGAATCATAATCATTATCATAGTGGAATAAGTTGGCATTGTTGATTCTGATATTAAAGTTGAAGGATTTTTTTTAGACGTCAATTAGAGCCTTTTAAGACCGAGGTGCAAGGTTTTGCATCCACTCATGCTTAAGTGAAAAGTGAGGAAAAGAAAAAGCTTTCCACTGAGGAGCACTGTCAAAGAAAAGTCAACTAATGCAATATTCTCAGGCATCCATCAGACATCAATTGTGTTTCATATGCCCCTCCTTCAAACAAAAAAAAAATTCCCAACAAAATTATTTGTCATTTCTATATCAAAGAAGGACATATACACAGTGCACTAAGTGGAAGAAACTGAAAAATAAAAATTCCTTTCCAAAAAAGTTTTCAAGTTGCATAAAAAATTCTTAGAAATTTGACAGCAATAATGATTTCGTTCCTCTCACTGACTTAAGAATTCAAATGCCAAAAAAATCAGTGATTCCTCGATAGATGGGAAAGTCAACAACCAACATCTCGCTGTGATTAGATTGAAGACCTCAAAACTTCTGTAAATGCTGATATCCTAACAGCTTGCTAATGATTCTGTAATTTCTTGCTGAGATGTAGAAAATGTACCATTTACGTTAAATAGCAATAAGTCCCAGGGTAATGGTACAATTATGAAGATGAATGTTGTAAATGACATTTCATTCTTGATTTAATACGGAGTGTTAAATATAGGTAGCTGTTGTCAGTTTTACTTGAATCATCAAAATGATTCAGTCTTCTTTCTCACATTACTATCATTAGTCATTTGTTTGTTATTCAACCCATGTCATGCTTGAATCAGCTGTTTTCTCTCATCAGTCTTTTGGAGTGTATCATATGTCCTCATAATCTCAGTATATATATGTTAAAGAACTTGTGTCACCTGAAACTTGAGTGTTACATTCATTGCCACCATCCCTGACAAAGACCAAGCTTACACATAATATATAAATATTCACAATTAATCCATTCAATTAGGTAAGAATGAATTTAAGTAATGTTAACTTTTAGAATAGACATTAAAAATGATGTTAACCTTTTCCTATTCAGGCAGTCCAATAAAATCCTTGATTTTGAATATTCCAACAATCTTTTAACAGAAAAAAGTAATTACAACACTTAAAATGTCAAAAGATAAAAAAAAATTGATGTCATAAATTATGCATCTATTACCATCTAATGAGCTGCTGAGAATGTAATAGTCAACTGAAGTTGAAATTTGCTTTCATTCATTATATTAAACTGAAAAAGAAATAGAACTCTCAGCATTTAGCTAATCGGTGTATGTTTTTCTAAAAATATACGTATGTACATTGTAATACATTTTACAAAGGAAGGGCAAATTACTGACTTAAATCTAAGAAACTTACATCTTCAGTGACAGCATTATCTCGCTGAAGTTGGAATTCAACAAAGGTGTCAATAGCCTCCATGAGACTGGGAGATAGATGAAGGAGGTGGCGATGAAGACCATAGCGTACAACTAAGGAAGCAAAGGTGATATTATTCACCAATGCAGAGCGCAGATCAGTCAACTGCCCAGGACTAAGATTTCCACCAGTTTCGTATATGTGGCATGTGATCACAAAATCTGAAATTGGAAAAGAGAAAAAATATCTAACTAGGTAATGATTACTCATTCTCTGCATAAAATCCTTTCAAAGAGGCTTCAATTCACTTTAGAAAAGAGCTGGACTGAGGGAGGATACACTTTGTAAGACGTGCCCAAACCACAACTGCTACTCATAGTGCATAGCCTTTGACTGAATGGGATAAAGTATTATGTAATGTTTTATACTATGCATACATTTCTCAGAGTCGATATTTCGGTGTTCCATGCTTAGAATAAGCATGTATTGTGCATCTATGTTTTAGCATGTTTCAGCCAATGTATCAGGCTGCCTGTGTTTTAGTGTGAGAGGAGTTTGGTATCAGTGATTGAATGTAAAGTTTCCATAATCTGACAATCAAGACATCAATGTTGACGTCTGTGTTTTACTTTAGAAATGCTGTATATTTGCTTGCTTGTTTTGCAGATATTTTGGCAGGCTGGTATTTCATCAGGGCTATTCTGTAAAAGATACATCGCGGCTGCGCTATTATGACGAAGATGCTATTTGGGGGCAATATTATGACCCCTATGGTTCTCTTTCTCAAAATAGTGGCCCTCAAGCAGAATTTGGGGTCGCTTCATACCATACAAAATAACACCAGCATTTGGCTGGCATAATTCCAATTGCGACCCCCAACCTGGCCATTTTTAATGCACGGATCGTCACACTCGATTGTTTCCATGCAGTTGCTAGGATGGAAAAAAATGACCCATCCATTCTATGATTATACATCGTGCACAAATTTGCATGAGAGAAAGGAGAAAGAGATGCGATGCAACAGGAAATATTTAAATTGTAGAGCTGACATGGAGAACTCCAAAACTTCTTTCAAGACCAGATTAAGTCAATATGAAATTTTTCATGTATTTTCTAATTCGTTCATGAAGATACCAAAAACTATTTTTACTGCTACCCTAACAAGGAATACATATGTAAACTAATTGTGAAGAAAAATCTGACGAATACAAAACGTGCTTTACCACGTAAAAAATTGACTGATCCTCAATTAACATTTACATTTTTAGAATTGATCAGCAAATGTATTAAATAAAAATTTAAATGCTACAAGGGAGTTTTAACAAGTTATTTACAGTTATTTTACAGTCATAACAGTTTATTATCAGTGTATCATGATACCAATATTCTCCTCCTAGTAAACCTAGGTCAATATTTACTGTAAAAATTTTCAAGAAATATATTATGAATTATTATTATACCAACATCAAATTATGAATCATGAAGTAAATAATTATATACTCACTATTTCTATGTATGTTATGGTTACGGTTACTTGATATAGAAGGCAGAGCAAAGACTTTCACACTCACCTAAAACAGCATCTCCAAGAAATTCCAACCTTTGATAACACTCAGTAATTCTATTAGGATAATAGCTAGCATGAGTCAGAGCTTGCAGCAACAAGCTTCTGTTCTGAAATTTATAATTGATGGCTTTTTCCAGCCCTGAAGCACCACTCAGCAATGAATTAATTTTCTCCATGGCATCAATATCATCCAGATCATGTTCATTGACCTAACAATTTCAACATAAAACAAAAATTAGCATGAATACATTAGCCCTTGTCACTTTAAGTTAAGGTATCCTGATGTTTCTACAAAGTCACTCAGGTCACATGATTAATTATCTACGTAACAATTAAAAAAATATAATATGAATTCTTCTTTCATGTTATTACATAAATATCCATCTATGAAACAAAACATGAGTCAGAAGAATAAATATTCCACATGGAATATCTCTGCCACAACATAAATGGACATTCACAGTAGAAGAGACATAACCAAAACCTTAAATAACCTTGAAGCATAATCTAATACATACAACAAAGATCAAAGATAACTCAGTCTCTCACTTGAACTACATACATGCATACTTCATTGCTAAATAACAATGCAAAACAGTAAGCAGCACACTGAAAGAAATAATTGTAGCAAACAGCTGTTAAAGGACGTGCTGTATGCCTTATGTGAGACAAGGGATAATCTGTTGATACATGCTCAAACATCGACCACATTTTATGATGCTATTAATTAAATGAAGTATTTTGGAGCTATTAACCAAGAATGAGTTTTCAAATACAGAAAACAAAATAAAAAATTGTGCTGGGTAAGCGTTCAGAAGAGAAAATTCACTATTGGGTTGGAAAAATGAGAATGCATATGTTGGTGCATGCCTTGTTATATTGCCTGGTCAAGAAAATACCATACCCAACTCTCACGAGTAATTTACAACATGACTCAATACTCGACTCAAGATCAAAAAATACTACTCGCACATCCCTACTAAGATGAAATCCAGAGGACACTATCTAAGGAGAACCTTTGGTTTCTTATCTAAAGATTTTTGCCCTCAATGAGTGATTCTATTTTCAAGACACCTTATAGTTCCAAGATCACTCAGTACATGTTGGAAAATCATCTGGACTAATGGAGCTAAAGCTACCTGAGCACATACTTATGCATTAAAAATCGAAGTTTTGAAAATCACTCTTGATAAGAGAGGAGCAATTTTTGGTTAGGCCATCAAATACAATTTGTAAACAAAATTTTAAGAGAAAAATGAGGAGTGAAGGGTTTAATGGAAAGCTCAGGCTCACTGATTTTATAGTGTATAACCATTACCTCAAAATCGGTGAATAGAAAGGTTTTTCGCTTTATAACAGTTGAGCTCTTATTGGCATTAATATAAAAATCTTTCACATTACTGCTGCTATCAGCCACCTCACATTTTTTATAAATTTCACTTAATTCATCTCTTGATGAAGAGATAGCTTCACTCTGGAAGGGCCAAAAAAAACATTAAAAATGTAAGTTCACAGGTCAAGGATTTAGCAATGAGATAAAAAATTCACGAGAAATGATAATAGATGACTTTACTGACATTTACTCCAGATATTTTGCTGAATTTTCTTCGTTTAACTGGACAAGAGCACAAGTTGGCATGTTCCCCATCCCTTTTATAGCCTTTTTCCACAGAAGAATTTTCCAAAATTTCTACGTTTTCATAAAGTCTTCTACCATCCCCTTCTTCTTTAACATCAGAGATGTCTTTCTAATTTTCATTAAGGTCCCAGGTAAAACCGATAACATGTTGAAAAAGGGTTACACAAAAATAATCAACTTTTGAAAAAGACTTCTATTTCAAGTACAGTAAGTCCTCATTTCACATTAATGAGTCAGGTGCAGCATGTTATGTTAAATGAAACTCTTCAAAACAAAAAAAAATATTGTAGCCATAAATCTCTGTAAATTGTAGCCTATCCATCATCCTTTCATAGCATCAAGCATCTAAACATAAGGAATTCAACTTAATGGAGAGAGCATAACAACTAGAGAAAATTTATGGGATCAGAATGACTAGAGGATCAATCACCAATTCTATTTTATTGCTGACTATGATAGACTTTGAAAAATAAAGAAACCCGAGTACGCATTTTCTTTTTTAAATTCATATCCTACTTATCAATCCCTTCTAAATGAAAAATCAACATCCTTAACCCTTTTTCAGATAAGTTTGAAGAGTCACAAACTCATGCCTAATGGACCACAGCTTCTCCCTTAATCCTCAGCCTTAATTATAGGTGCCTCAGCCTTAATGTGGTTCATTGCTTCTTACATTCTTGTGAGTGATTCCTTTCCTCACTGAAAGGTGGATTTTTTTCATCACAACTCATCTTTCCCATCTATCAACCGAATTGCATTGATGGATTGCAATTTTAAGCCAGAGCCAGAGGACTTTTCCAGATACAAGCAATATAAAAGTACTGCTCTACTTCCGCTCATTTTCAAGATTAATATAATCAAAATAATTGAGTCCAGAGCTAGTCTTTAGGTGATTCGAGATCTTAGTTGTAGTGGATGTCATTTTTTCGACCTTGTGATATCATGCAATGTAGTTAAGTAATATTAATTCCATTATGCTCAGGTGACACTTTCAAACTGTCACGCCAAAATTATCATGATATCTTAGTTCTAGCCCTTGAATCAAGAAGATAGCATAGCTTTGATGCATAGCATAGATGCAGAGAACCTGCTAAAAATGGATGCACAAAACTTGCAGGTATGAACTTGTAGGCCACTTCTAGCACTCACCTGATAAGTTAAAACAAGATATTTATGCGTTGATTTTGGCCTAATCTAACTGTCCCAACTGCATAACACAATTTCCCACATTGAAATTCTGACCCATCTCTAAGATATTTGTTGCGTTAGATGCTGATACAACTGTTGTTCAGTTTTTAATGAAACCTTTCCCAAAAAAAAAATAAAAATACCGTTAATTCATTAAAGGGAATGATGAAGTAATCGTAGTGGGATTCTGCACGCTGTTTCACTGAAAAAACTGCATCCCATTAGTCTAAATTCCCTGATTTTTAAGTGGCGAATTTTAATCACTTTTATTTTACTTTTTATTTAAAAAATTTTTCCTTGGGGTAACATCCCAACGCTACATTGCCTAATCAAATAACCGTAACATTCTCTTGATGAAATGAGAACTTGGGCTAAGTACACACGAAATTACTCTCATTTTATGCATATTTGCAGTATTGCTTGCCTTAAATCTTATTCTTGGTTATATATTTGAGGAAATTCATTGCTGCACAAAGGTCAAAAACATTAATTGTTATGAGGTCCAGATAGCCAACTTACAGAGGTAATTCATCTTCTATACCAAATGACATTAGTTAATTTTAGGGATGGTCGAATCAGATACTTTGGATCCAAATATCCATGGATATTGCCCTTCATCGGATACCTACTTTATATCCAAATTGGCTGAAGGTATCGGATCTGAAATTTTAAATTTATCCTTTAATGAATGCAGCGTCCCATTAGAGGGAGTGGAAAGACTTCCCTTTGCATGCGTTGTTGCACAGCAATGCTTGTCATACCCATGAACCATTTTGTTTTATAGCTCTCATAGGGGTTATGCCAAAGAATTTCAGCTGCGGAAAACTTTACTGTAAAATACGATGGGCACATAGTGTGACACTTACAAAGAAATTGAACAACCATCGGGAGAATCTCAAAGCCATAAGTCACAAGTCACATGCATAGTCAAAGCAAAGTCACAAGTGACGTCGCAGATTTAAAAAAAAACCATTGGCATCTCCCCAAGTCTCTGATAATTTTTTTTTCCCTTCCTGAGATCACACAGTCAATAAATGATTATCTTTGAAGGAAAATATCAAGTTACACGAGAGCAATGGAAGCGAGTTTCATCCGTTCCGCATCTCAGCAACTGACCTCTTTCATCTTACTTGCTTCAATTCTCTGTTTCTGGAGAACAAATGCTAGGTGAGTGACTTACTGCACCCAAAGATGTCTCAATAGCTTTCAGCTATTGGCAACAATGTCACAAAATAGAAAGATCTAACATGTTCGTCCTTGACTCCCTCATTAGTAGTGTCGTTCAATGAAAGATGGAGGCATCACGCTCCTTTCCCTCCACCTCTCCTTCACACGCTTCTGCTACCCACCCCTTCCTCTCGCTGAGCAGTCGTCTCATTATGTTACTGCAACTCATTGCACATAACTCTAATTTTATTCTAAACATTGTTAATTGTGTTGCAGATTGTGCAGTTGCAATTTAATTAACTGAAATACCGATACAAATGTCTTTCATTGAGTAGAAACATTTTTATTGATATAAAGAGAAGCATGTGCTTGCATGGTGACGTGAAACTATCGCGAGGAAGTGCAAAATCCACCTCACCACAACTAAAGCATTTGTGGGTGAAACACAAGTCAGTATGCGGTGAGAAAGTGACAAAATTCAGGGGAATTAATGTGAGGAATATCAAAATACAGTCAATGGTTAATTCCTTAATTAAAACCTATTTTCATTTCCAAACGCAAGCCTAACGGTTTACATCATGAGCGTGACAAAAATTTATAGTTTTAAAAAAATAATTTTAAAACTTATAAAAATTATTTTTAATCAGTAAAAATATTAAAACATGCATGTAAATCTAAAAAGAAACTTGAATAATTACTTCGTTTAATAGCAGACAATTGAAAATACTTAAGGATTCAAAAATATCTGAAGATCTGGCTCCAAAAATCAAGGATCCGATCCAGATCCGGGTTCAAAAAAAATCCTGGATATGTCCATCCCTAGTTAATTTAGATCATCAATTAGGTTTGGAGCTAGTGGAAATGAGTTTTTGGAAAGCAATACCGTTTGAGATGTCATTTTTGCCATCATAGGTTATCGGGCGAATGGGGATAACTGACTTCCGCGTAAAGGGTCCACCTTAAAACCTTCAAGGTCATCGATATTCATAGGGTAGAAATGGAGCGGTGGCTGAGTTGTGCATGAATAACATCAACATGTAAAAGGGTCCGGGAGAGACAATGGCTTCATTCCTTCCTAGCAGTTGTAGGCCCTATGCATCTCAGGAAAACAGGGTGGCAGTTGTTCAGTAGTAGAAGACGATTTTGATACAGCCATACAGAGTGCTGATAGCAGACTGCATACCAAGCACTGATAGCACAGTCGCCGCAACATTTTCTGATAAACACGAAACTATGATTACGAGTGGCTCCTTTCCCCCTCAACTATTTTTCAATTTTTAGGAGACAGGATTGTTTTGGATGAGAATGCAATCTAGTTCATTCATTTTCAGAGAAGATAAACCTGGGTCAGGTTTCAAGGCATTTAAAGACCGTTTCTTGTTGTTGCTTGGTGCAAAGGCCTCAGGGGACTCCAAATTAAAGCCAGTGATGATATAGCATTCAAAAAATCCACAAGCAATAAAATGGTATCCAAAGTAGCATTTGGATGAGCAACCCAAGGGTCTGGGTTGCACAAGAATTATTTTAAGACTGGTTTGAAAATTCGTCACCTGCTGGCAACGCATTGCAAACCCCTGAGCTAGCATGTTTTTTTCCTAGATCTTTGCCCGCCCGCAGATAAGGAGGGAATTTTGGGAGCATGTACGAATTATTTTTTGCGAGAAAAAAGTCTTTGAGTGCGTGCTGACCATATTTAAAGATATTTTAAACTATCAAAATTTAATATAAATAAGGTTTTCTAAGGCTATTCACAGAAATATAATATGGTTTAAAGTAAATTTGATACCCAACACCTATGCTACCTAGATACCCAACACCTATGCTACCTAGATACCCAACACCTATGCTAAGTAGATATTGAGCGTGGAATCAATTCTGTTACATCATATAATGATTTTTTGCAGCACATAAGTTTTCAAAATGATCATTCACTATTCACAGTTGAAGAATTCACGGACAAAATTGAAAATAGGTGGATATAGAGCTAAAACTAAACAAGCTAAACAACAAAACATTAACAACAATCATAAGACACACAAGTATCTATTCAGTACTAGTCAGCTAAGATAATTTTTGTGGAAATGTACTTTTAAGGACAGCACAACTTGAGCACTTACTGTACATGAAATAGAATAGAAGAAAATGGTCTCAAATAATTAAAAAGGTCACACTAAAAATAACAACATTGAAAAAGAAGAGGTAAAACAGAATGCACAGTTTTCCAGAGCAACCTATCAGCGAGGATATACACAGTAAACACCCACTTTACAATGGGTTCGACTTATGATAGATTCAACATGCAAGTTGAACTGAATTTACTTTTTAAAAGTTCAAAATTTTCCGTTCTTCCACTTGCACAAATTGTCATCAATTATGTAATTCCACAACTCATTTTTCAACGAAACACATTTTGAACGCATCAACATTTTCATTCTCTTTAAAATTAATCCTGATCCAGAAATTACACCAATTTAACATACATATTTTGAAATTCGCTCTATGATCGGTTCTGTGGGACATATCAATATCGTAAAGTGAGGGCTATTGCTCTCCTTTCTGATACAAGTAAAGCACTGCACTGCAAGCATCACAATAGAAAAATAAATCTTTTCATAATTTGACCAGGATTTTGATAAATTAAATTACATCAGGAATTTATTTTTTTAACAGAAAGAAAAGGTTATTTAATAAACAGTTTGAATGAAAATTTGGCAAATAATGGATTAAAGTTTCCCACTCCACTAACTGTAACAAACTTAAACAAAAAATTCTTGAGATAGTTATATCTACCTCAGAAAGAAGACATCACAAGTTTTTGTCATAATTTAAAAGTAAAAATCAAACTAATACAGAGCCACATTTAGAAATAAAAAGCATTCTGAACTTGTTGATGATTATGCCTTCAAATATTTTATGTAAGCATTTTAGACTAATGAATCAATCTTAATCTGAGAAGTGAAAGAAATAATAAGAAAAATCTACATTTAAGACAAAATTAGACTTTAAAAAATCTTCATGAAACTATAAAAAGGGTGTCTCCAATTCTAATACTTCAACCAAATTTTTTTTTCATCCATTATACTTCCTCAATTTAAAATTCCCAATGAGCATCATTTGGTGCTCAAGGGCAAGAAAATAACACTACATTAGCAGCCAAATCTATGATAAACCAGATTTAGAAAAAAAGGAAAGAAAACTGGAATATAACCAGAATGTATATGCTTGACTTGTGAATTATGAAAAAGCATCTGCAGGAGTGGGCTTAGTATCTGCAAAAATATAGGCATAGACTGGAAAGATAGATGACTCTATCATAATCTGTACACGGCTAAGATTGCACAAATGAGTGTAGCTGATAAAGAATTAGAAAAGAACTAATGATGACAATTGTCATCATTAGTTCTTTTCTAATTCTTTCACAAAATTACTTCACCACCTAACTCCTAGAAGAAACCATAAAATATAGCTGAATGTTAGGCTCAGTAATTAAATTGCTTTTCAATAGACCACATTAATACTAACACCAAGAAAACTGCAGATTATTTCACCCAAAAGCATGTGCAATTTAACAATACAAAACAAACACAATTCCAGCATTACTTCATCAGCAACAAATAATACAGGCAACTAACACGCAGACATGCTAATGCTAATCGCAACAAACAGAAAAGAATTAACCCCAAATACAATTCATCAACTTTTGCAATACACATGAAATTTGGTGATAATTAAGTATACAATTTTAACAATGAAAGTCATGTATTTTGCCTAGTGACAAAATGAAAAACTCACAAAAACAACAGGCTTTCAGAGCTAATTGAAAAACTACAACAGGATCATTTCATCAGTATTTGACATGCCAATCAAACCAACCCTCCCTGTTTCCTTTAAAATTTAATTACTAATTTTCATCAGATAAATATTTTTACTAAAATAATTATATGAAAGCTGAAATAATGAACACAACATGACAGTTGGCTACATCAAAGTTGTTGCTATGGAAGGGCCTTTGTACTATCATTTGCAAAAGTCTTGCAACAAATCGAGCGGCGCCACTTTCGCTCCATTGTCGATTGCTGGCCACCATTAAGTTTGAATGATCACTATCTAGGTATGAATCTTCATGGTAGCTCGGGAACGACTCACAAACGGGTCGTCGTGACACGTGAGACGTAGGAAATCATTACGATGTTCAGTTGAGTAAACGAGCGTAGATGTTGTTAAGTCATCGCGGCGTTTGAGATTATTTTTGTACCCATAGTTGACTGGAGTAGATAATTGAAAATATTTACCCGTTAAAAGAGTGGGTATAACCTATGACGCCTGGCTTCCAATGGTAAACCCCATAAGGCCGGCTGGGGGCACGATTTCGCCATTAGGAACACGGAAATCAACTCGCTCGTAACCCTTTTTTTTAGGGATTCAACGTCGTTCAGGAGACTTTATATTAAGTTGTTGAAATATTTGTTCGATATAGAAGAATTAATAAATGAAAAAAATTAACTGGCAATTTTCCGGAAAAAAACACGACTCTGTCGTCTCCAGCATATTTAATTGATTGGCATTAAATAGTTCTTTACGTAGGTTGAAGCTGATAAAGATAGCTCCATAAGCTTTCTTCTTCATTAATTATCAATTTGTTAATTGGATATATATATTTACACCGATGGAAATGTTTCTTCCGAAAAAAATGGAATTTTGATTGCCAAAAAAATCGCTAGGCCTCATTGTTGCTAGCAGAGTGCACGATTAAGGATTACCATTACATAGGTTATTCCTAGGATTGTACTTAGTAGATCAGCTAGTCTCACATTCTGTCCCTTTCCAACAAAATTACTGTATTTAAAAAACACTGATTGTAGAATACTGAAGCCTAAAGTTTAAAAGTAAAAATCTTCACTTAATTTATATCTTTTTCTATCCCTAAGAAAAGTTTCCGTCACTGCTCATTTACGAAACGAAAAAGGGTAAAATTGTTCTGAAAAACTTTACTGGATAAATTAACTTGGCAGGAAATGGCGAAAAGTTGATGACAAATAGGCAGCATATTACATAGATGGACATCATAATCGCTGCAAAATATCATTCATAATTATCTTTTTAATCAGCTAAAATTGATCTATTTAAGAAATTACGTATATGGAACCTTAGATTATTACGATAGTTCTCATTCCAAAGGTTAATAATGTTGAGCAGTTACGGACCTGTAAAGGAAACCATATAGTACTAGGAATTACATTCACCAGTGATTCTGAATGGAGTTCCTTCAAGAAAACGCAATTGATTCGTCCTACCGCGCTAACTACGCATGATTCCCGTCGCACGGTCATTTAAATTAGAAATTGTTGCAAAAAATGCTCAAATTCAACAGCTGGTACCCTCTTAACATAAATTTCAAAAATAAAAAAACTTTAAAATAAAATACGGCTGAGCGGAGGATAAAAAAATTTTCGGCCTCGGGAAGGACTTGAACGCGGGCCCCTCCTCTTACCAGCCCGAATGTTTACCCACTAAGCTACTTCTAGTTCAAGGTCATTGAGCGGTAATTTTGAGTATTTGTTGCTATTGTAACACTGAGCTCCTTCATGTGCTTTTCCTACGGCTTCTCACTTGAACGAATTTGATCAAAATAATCACTTTCTCGGTATATTAGTCTTTTATTCTTTTATATGATTATAACTTGAGCACGCAGGCTTTCGCATACTCTATGTTTCGGCTGGTTAGTATATACAATAAGAATACAATGATGTTGTCGCCTGGGACTTCGGTATGGTATCGTCTTTTTAAGTTATTATTATTTGTTATTATTTTTCAAACTCGGTATTTGTATTTCTAATGAAGCAAGCGTATACATTCATTACAAACAGAAATTCTGTTAGAATTTGCTTACGTCCTTTTAACTCAACTTGAAAGGTTTTATGAAATGAGCTGCAGTTCCACTGATGCCTTAAACATAAAACGTATTGCCAACAAACACATTTCCTAATATGTACAATGTAACCTACTTAATGCAAGCAGATAATTCAATTAATAATGTTAAGTAAGTATCCTACATTATCCCGAATTCATCAGTGTATATGTAAATGATTGCATCTAAATAAGATAACTTAATCATCAACGACATAGCAGCTTAGAGTTATTATTCGCATTCACACTAATTCAGCAGTAGAACATATTATCAAACAATACCTGTTGAAATCCGACAATCATTTAAAATGGGACTTTTACCTGGAATTAAGTTTTCCTCGTCATACTTTGAATAAGTGGAAAGGAATACATCTTTACCGATTGACGGACGTCGGAGAACTCTGTTATTACTTACGCAACGATTAATGCCGATCAGCTTAACTAATTCATATTTTACGTGTTTGCTCAGATATTTATATGATGAAACACTGGGAATTTCAAAGCTGCCTCGTATCATATGTCATAGATATTGTATTAAAACATCAACCCGAGTCGATAGATGTAAACAAAAGTCTGCCATGTTCACAGTGAACGACTCGTGATTTCCAGCTCTCTGAAAAGAGCTGAGATCACTCAAAAAGAGCCAAGCTACCAACTTTTTAAAATCTCTCCGAGGAATTACCTTCGATCTTTCCTACTGCATTAAATGCTACAATGTGTTTAGGGGAATATCATGAACATTAATTTCACTTAAATGGAAGCGGTCAAATCCCGAGACTGAAAAGGATGACAAAATACCTCAACCACCCAATGACAGGTTCTCCATGCATTGAACCATGAAAACTAGTATTGGATTGTTGCATACACCCGAAAACCATACAATTTCCGGGCACAATCTTTGTGGAGCGAAAGTGGCGCCGCTCGATTTGTTGCAAGACTTTTGCAAATGATAGTACCTGATGGCTCACATAGCTGAAATATGTAATTAGTCCATTAAAATGACAGGGAAATAGCCTCAGGTATTTGAGTAATTTTACTACAATAAAGCTGAATCTGTTGAAATAATTATGAATTTAAATGTTATAACCCATTAAAGTGATCATTCTTTGATAATCTTAATTAGGAACTAAAATATTTTGGAATATGAAGCCAATGAGAAAGTAGAATAGCGATACCCATTTAATTTCATGCTTTCCTAGCTAATCATATTATTGCCAGCTTACATTCTCAAAAAACTCTAGTACAACAACAGTCACATTCCTTCAATAAAATTTTTCAATACTTACACTCTAAATATGAGCTTAAAAATTTACAGGGCTTGATGTATTTACTACTTACAAGCAAAAGTTTAAAAATAGGTGATTAGTTGACTAAAGGCCGTATCACACTAGCGACTGCGACCGCGACTGGCCCGTCGACCAATCAGAGCGAGGCAGTCGACACTGCGACTGCGACTCAGAAGAATAGCCGACCGGCTATTCTTCTGAGTCGCAGTCACAGTCGCAGCCAATCAGAGAGCTCTATTTCAATCTCGCGCGCTTGCGGCAGACGTGTTTGTTTTGGTTACCGTAGCGAGGGAAGTTCAAGATGGTTGTGAGATAACGCTGAGATAATTTCGGATTTTTAAAGTGAAGATGGAAGCCCAGCATATTACATATTGGACCCGAGTACACAGGTGAGTAATAATGAAGTGCGTTTTAACATATTTTAGGAACAATTTCAACAATTGCTGCTCTCTATCCACTCTTTGGGCTTTCGTAAACAAACAAGCCACAAGCAGAAATGTTCATACGTGCGCATGCGCGACCGTGGCGTCGGCCGCAATGTGTGATCGGGTGCAGTCGTAGCCACAGCCGAAATCGCGGTCGCAGCGGCGGTCGCAGTCGCTAGTGTGATACGGCCTTAAGATTACTAAACTCTGACATCATTACTTTAAAATGCCAATCATAATAACTAAGAGCAAATAACAATCAATCAATAAGATTCACATCCTCATTGTCAGTATTTTGCACAGGATTAGACATTTTTAAAAGTAAAAGCATATTATTCTTTAAATCTATTACTTTATCATAACAGGCTCTTAAAATAAATCAAAATGATCAACTCAAGTGCCTAACCACCAATATTTACACCGAAGAAGTCTAATAACATATTTCGCTGATGAAAATAATGAGATCAATATTTTCCCAAAACAGCCTCCACGAAATACGTCATAAGAAAAATTTGATGTTTCGCTCCTATCACATGTTTTTCAATACTTCATCACAGTGAAATATGGACAAGGTCAAAAAAGAGTCAGTTTACTTACCCTAAACAGGCTGATATCTTTTATTTTTTCTGACATCTGCTGCACAGAAGAAGAAAGATTCTTAGCATCTCCCCAGTCTACAACTCCTCCTATTATCTCATACTCGGCTTGGTCCTTGATGATTCCCTTTCTGCCTATTTCGAGGGCTTCCGTTCCCACGAGTTCTTCCCATTTTCCAGCAGGACCATTTTTCCCAAGCGGGAACACTCCAAACCACCCCAACAAGCGAAGAGCTGCTGTACAGCCACCACTGATCAGCCATGCTCCTATTAAGGACTCGACACAATCTGCCACACTTTTATCTGGAACATTTTGAGTGCCAAGGAGAGCCTCAAGAGTAGTTGAAGAAGTCCCCACTGTATTGTTGGTAAGACTCTCATACAAAGATTCTTCTATGTCACGCATTGTATCTCGAGATAAAATACCAGACCGGCGTTCTGTCTCAGGAATGATCAACTAGAAGGAATAAAAGAGGACGTGGAATTTAACCAAATTATTTGGCAAGTAAATATAGATATATATATAAGATATATATAGATATAGATATAAGATATATATAGATATATGAACACCTAAAATATACAGTTAAATAAATCTGTAAAATAGTACCCTAATATTTTAAATACTAATCTTCTACTGTACATATTTTGTTTCTGGTACAAGTAATGTAGCATAATACTCACTTGAAACAATATATTTTTTGTAATTCCTCCACTTGAGTTTAACTTTTCCTTCAGGAAGTTTGGAACAGCAAAGCCAGGGGGAGTCCAATCAGACTGAGGAGCCAAAGCATGCACTTTCATTCTCCCTCCCAAATTTCTAGCCTTGCCACAATAGAAAAGGTGTCTATTACTGATCATTTTTCCTTTGATCATGGTCAGTTTTCCTTCATCCAGAGTTGGATACCTTTAAAAGAGAAGTAATTGTCAAATAATTCTTCTGGCTTGATTATTAGTTCAATTCTAAAAAAAATTTCTCTGCATTCCTTAACCATTTATTAAAATAAAATACTAATGAGTAGATATTTTTTAGCGTCCTAGTATAGGGAAATAGGCGTCCCTGAGGAAAATCTTAGTTTATGGTTACCATTACTCAGGTCATGGAAAAGTTTTCCCCATTTTACAAAATACACTACCATGAATTTACAGAAGAATCTAAAAATAGCTACCCAAAATGGGTGAGGCGTGTTCACATTGTTAGAAACCTGCAGAAGCTTGGTACCTATACTACATAATGATGACTCAAAATCAAACTTAACAGGGCAGGTACTTGAACAAAGTCTGTTTATTTTCAACATATTAGGTTCCAGTATTTTTCAGATGTAAGTTGCACCAATCCTGCACTTCTCAATTCAAAGGCCTGAGCATAAGGGATTTCTTGATATTTTGTGGTATCAAATCAATGAAAATTTCATACCATTGCAAGGGAATTACTACAACTTTACTATGTCGCACAATATCACAGGGCCCAGAAAAATCACATCTGCTAAGATAGAGATCTTGAGCAATCTCAAGACTTGGTTTTTTGAGCAAATAAATCTCAGCATCAAGTGGGAGTCAACAGCAATTTTTTCTCACTCAAATCTAAAAAATTCAAGACTCAAACTACCTTACTTTTCAGTCATCATTGCATCTTCATGCCACCACTATGTTTACATCATGAGTTTGTGTTCCTCTTCCCCTACTTCAGATTCTATTTTTTTATGTTTGTACATGCTTATGCAACTTGAGTGATTGTTATTTTTTATATGCATGAGACCAAAATGGTTGATTTCTTCTTGTCAGGATTAGCTTTCCCTGAAACGAATGAGCTATTTCTATCTCACTGTCTGAGAGAGTGAGTAACTTTCATTTTGCCTTCTATGTATTTCTTCCCTGGTGGCGGGAATCATGCCTGGAGACTTATTTTGGCGAAAACATTGTGCTCCATCTGAGGGGAATTGGTGGAATAAAATTCCTGCTGATGATACTGGTGATTAAAAGCATTCTCGGCAGCTTGCTGCTCTGAGCATCTGCCCAGTAAGCAGGCCTATGGTTCGATACACAGTCAAGGTGAAATTTTTTCCATGTGTTTATGGCAATCACTTCATCTCCACACCACTGCTATAACAAAGTCATGTGTTTGTGTTCCTATCCTATATATTTTGTAAAGACTTCTAGCTACATTATATCATAAATATTTTAGAAAACAAGATGACACACACAGTTTTTCATGAATAAGCACCATTTGTATCAATTTTTATCGAACTCTTAGGGGGTTGGGTCAAGAGCTCCTTTTTTGAAGTAATATGACCAGCATAAAGGATTTAAAAATACAGCCTACTTTTTGCATACAAAAACCCAGGTGGATATTTTCTATGCCAGCCAATCTTTTAATTTTTCCTGCTTTAATAAGCATGGATTCACATACGCAAAGCCTTATACAAATAATGGACTACCTATGCAGACTTGCCTCTGACTTTAGACAGACCACATTATGATCCTACAAATGCATAATAATAAGCTCTTCTTGAATATTTTTAATGCAATTTGTACTATCTCCATGTTGGTAGCACTGCAAATAAGTGAGTAGTACGGTGCGCAATGTAAAATGTAAGAGTGTAAAGTAACATTGGTTAATAAACAGTTATTAAGTACCATGTGACCATGTCTGAACATAACAGTGGCGACGAGGATGGGATACACAACGATTCATTAACTGTAATGGCTAATCAAAAGTTTTCCATCAACATTAAGCCTTTTAATGAATCTGAAGTGTCATGGTCAACTTATGTTACGGTACTAAAACATCAGTTTCGCGCGCAAAATGTTCCTCCAGAGAAGCAAGTGGATTTATTCCTTGGACATGTAGGATTTAACACTGTGGAGTCGCTGATAAATATTTTACATCCAGTAGAACCAGGTACGAGAACATTTGACGAGTTATGTCGTGAGTTGGGGCGCAGATTGGAACCCGAACCATCTTCAATTCGCTCTCGAACGGTGTTTGGTCAGAGGATGCAGCAACAGGGGGAAACAGTAATGGAATACATAAGCGCTTTAAAAGTGTTGACCAAGCATTGTAAGTTCAATGAAACTTTAGAAGATCGCCTCAGAGATCAGTTGGTGGTAGGTTTGAAGTCAGAACGTATCAGGCAGAGATTGTTTGAAGAAGGTGATAATTTGAGGTGGGCCAGGGCTTCTGAGATAGCACTTTCCGTGGAAGCAGCAGTGAGATATGCTTCTGAAGTGAATCAGAACCAAAGTGTGAATAAAGTTCAATTTAAACCTAAGTCAGCCGCTCGACGGCAAGATGGAGTGGTACGTGAGAAGGCTGCAACTATGATCAATCAACTGACGTGTTATTGTTGTGGTGAAAAGGGGCATACCAGACCTAGATGTCCCAAGAGGAAATCTACCTGTGAAAAGTGTGGGAAAAAAGGTCACATTTCTAAGATCGCAACATTACCCGGAACAATAAGGCGATAGTGAACTCCCTGGAGGAACAAGGAAGTTCGGATTCAGAAGAAGATGACAAGGACAGCTTATTTTGTGATTATGTGGTGGTAACTAATTCTGGTAATAAGAAAACCACTTCAAAAGGAAACCACGTGAAAGGTATTTCTAATTGCTGTAAAGCTTCCAAGGTTGGTCTTGTTTCTGAAAGTAAGGTAAATCCAAACATTCAAAATCGATATAAACGGAAAATTAAACAAAAGGATGCGTGGTATCTAACCATAATTGTTGAGGGAAAGCATGTTCCATTTGAAATTGATACTGGTTCCGCAGTTACCCTAATGTCAAACTCTCAGTTTTATGAAACATTTCCTGACAAACTCTTGAAACACAGTAATGTGCATCTGAAAACCTACACAGGAGAAAGAATAATTCTTGTGGGGGAATGTCTGGTAGATGTTAGAGTTAAAAATATCAAGAAAACCCTAATGCTATATGTTGTAGAAAATGATTGTAAACCCATTGTGGGTAGAGATTGGTTAAAAGAAATTCCTGTGGAATGGGAAATAGTGCAAGGAAAGGTAAAGAAAATTGAGAGGGTTGGAAACAATCTGGCTTCATTGCTGGAACAGTATGAAACATTGTTTGACATCAAACCAGGGGTTTTAAAAGATATTGAGGGGAAACTCTGGCTAAAAGAGGATGCCAAACCAAAAGCAATGAAGTTCAGACATCCACCCTATGCATACAAACCCCTCATTGAAAAAGAAATAGATCTAATGGTAAAACAGAACATCTTGGTGAAAGTAGATAACAGTGAATGGGCTACCCCAATTGTTCCAAGACCTAAGGGAGTGGATAGAGTAAGAATATGTGGGGATTTTAAGGTAACTGTTAACCCAAATTTAGTGGTTCCCCAATATCCATTACCAAGAATAGAGGACATTTTCAGTCATCTTGAGGGTGGGAAGAAGTTTACCAAGTTAGATCTAAACTCAGCATATCATCATCTAAAGATGAACAAGGATTCACAAGAAATTCTAACAATCGCAACCCACAAAGGACTGTATCAGTATACAAGGCTAGCGTTTGGTATTGCTTCTGCTCCTGCCATATGGCAACAATGTATGGATCAGATACTTACAGGGATACCGAATTGTTTCTGTTTTCAAGATGATATATAACTGGTAGTTCCGATTCTGAGCACTTGAAAAATTTAGAGTTACTCTTTCAAAGACTACTAGAAAAGGGATTGACCATAAACAGAAACAAATGTATTTTTATGGCTGAGTCTGTAGAATACTGTGGACACATTATCGATGCCAAGGGGATACACAAAACAAATAAAAGAATCAAATCAGTAACAGATTGTCCTCGACCACAGAATGTATCAGAGGTAAAAGCATTTTGTGGTTTTGTTAACTACTACAATAGATTTCTGCCTAAAATTGCAGAGGTTTTGACTCCCATGTATAAACTCTTAAAAAAAGGAACCAAATGGCATTGGTCTCATGAATGTGATAAGGCTTTTAAGAAGGCAAAACAATTGGTGGCATCTGACAAAGTTTTAGTACACTACAACCCAAATTTAAATGTAGAATTAGCATGTGATGCCTCAAGTTATGGCATTTCAGGGACATTATCCCATGTATTTGAATCAGGGGACGATAAACCCATCTCTTTTGCATCAAGGTTACTAAGTGACAGCGAAAAAAAATATGCCCACATTCATAAGGAGGCTTTGGCCATCATATGGGCGATAAAAAAATATGATCGCTACCTCAGAGGTAGGCACTTTACAATTGTAACAGATAGCAAACCGCTCGCTTCTATGTTTAATCCTGCTAAAGCTGCTTCTACCATTGCGGCAGACAGGCTGCAGAGGTGGGCATTGTTTCTAGCCAACTATGATTACAGTGTGAAATACAAACCAACACACAAACACGCCAATGCAGATGGGCCATCGAGGTTACCAGCAATGGATGAGGAGGATGATATTAATTGTGATGTTGAGGACATGTGTAAAGTAAATCTGTTGGAAATGGATTTAAGTCCTGTAACCTGTGAGGAAATTAATAGGGAAACTAAGAAAGACAGGGTATTGTCCAAAATATTCCATTATGTTATTTCAGGATGGCCTGAGACTATTTCAGAGGAAACTAAACCTTATGCCAGGAATAAGCATAATTACTCAATAATAGATGGTTGTATTACAATGCATGGAAAAACTGTAATTCCAAAAGTATTACAGGGCAAAATTTTGAATGAATTACATGAGGGGCATATGGGGGTAGTGAAAATGAAAGCGGTAGCAAGAGATTTTGTATGGTGGCCTGAGCTTAGAAAAGACTTATAGAATATTACAAAAACATGCACAGGTTGTCAAATCACGCAAAATTCTCCGAGTTACTCAAAAAAACATCACTGGGAATGGCCAGAATATCCTGGAATAAGATGGCATTTGGATTTTGCAGGCCCTTTCCAGGGTAGTATGTATTTAATTGTCATTGATGCGCATTCCAAGTGGCCTGAAGTGTTTAAGATGAAAAATATAACAACAGATAGCACAATAGATGTACTGCACACACTCATTGCTAGGTGGGGCATTCCAAAAACTATTGTCACTGATAATGGGCCTCAGCTAACTTCTAGTGAATTTAAGAAATTTTGTCATGAAAATGGTATTCGTCATTTATTTACAGCACCTTATAATCCATCCTCCAATGGATTGGCTGAAAGAGGGGTGCAAACTTTCAAAAAGGCTCTCACTGCAGCAACTAATGATAAAGGGTCAAATAATCAGAAGCTGCAGAGATGGCTTCTCAAGTATCGTTCTACCCCACACTGTTTCACTGGGAAACCACCTGCAGAATTGCAAGTGGGGAGACAACTTCGAACAAAATTAACTATGTTGAAACAAAGTTTCTCTGAGGTATTGAGTAATAAGAAACACACAGATGTATGTACTTATAAAGTATATCATCCTGGTGATTTAGTGAACATCTTAAACTATGGAAAAGGGGACAAATGGATAAATGGAGTGGTTGTGAAACCCATTGGTAATAAGATGTATGTAATATGTACTAGTGAAGATGTATATTGTGTTAGGAATTTAAAACAGATCCTCTCCAGAGAGGAAGGTGACGGTAGAACCCCTATGAAGAACTTAATAGACTCAAAGACTGCTCATACTAGTGGAAGTCAGGGTTCAGATCGTGAGAACTATCTAAAAGGGGATGGAGTTATAGATTTAGGTTGTGAACATCTACTCAAATCGGCTGTGAGTCCACAGCCATCAGCTGGTGATAGTGGTTCCAAGGAATGCATGGATACATCAATAACACAGGCTGATTCATGTATGGATTCTGAATGTAAGAGCTCCCAAAGTGATCTAGTGACCCCTAAAACTCCTGAAGGTGGGACTACCCAAATTTCACTCAGACGTAGTCAAAGAGTGAAGAAACCCAAGATAGTGTTTGATTTGTGACTTTAATTTTTGTTTATGCTGGTATTTGTAACCAAATTTTGTTTGAAGGTATGACATTAAGGTTTTTCTTTTTTTTTTGCAAGGAGGGAGGTGTACTATCTCCATGTTGGTAGCACTGCAAATAAGTGAGTAGTACGGTGCGCAATGTAAAATGTAAGAGTGTAAAGTAACATTGGTTAATAAACAGTTATTAAGTACCATGTGACCATGTCTGAACATAACACAATTAATGTGTTAATGGGATATATTTTTAGTTTCTGTTTACACATTGGAAGAAAAAAAACGAGTTTTGTGTTTAAAACAAAATTTGTCAGCACAATACCATGCAAATTCTGCATATACCAAGTTGGATGGTGCTCAGACTTAATTCATGTTAACACATTGCGTACCGGGGTAAGCTAATGTTTAGAATATAACTTTACCCAATCAAATGTTATGAAGCATCAATTCATTATGAATAACAAACAACGACTGAAAACATACTAACGAATACGTTATTGTACATATATTTTTTAACCTGACGTGTCCTATATCAGTGTACCCCTTGTACATCTAGATCTCTGGACAAATAAACATTATTATTATTATTATTGTACGCTTTAAAATTGTTTAGGTTGACACGCCTAAATGACGAGGATCTTCGTCATCCATCCGGAACGTTCGGGAAAAAAATGACGAGAATTCTCGCCATCTGTACACAACGTGTTATATGGCTCTCACCTCTCAAAATAGAATTCAAATCTAATATCTAGTATCCTAACCAATTTATATACAGTTGAGGACCTTAACACTTTGCGTGCCATGGACGTAATATTACGTCCTGCTAATCCTTCTGAGGATTGCCATGGACGTAATATTAAGTCTTTCCATTTAATTGGCTTTGTATGCGTGAAGCCGTAATATTTCGCCCGTGGTACTTTTCCAGTTTACTGCTTAGGGGTCTGGTTTTTTCAAAAATCAACTGCTCGATGGAAAAAGAGTTCACTTTATGACTTGAGGACGAAAAGTCCTCCATAGCTACCGGCATCCGCATCTTAGGCCACTTAGTGTGACAATTCTTTGGGCCAATTCGTTGAGGGTGCATTGACCCTTTTTGTCATCCAGGATTTATAATGCTTTGCTTGGAAAAATGATTTTTTATGATTTCCATGCTTTAAATAGTTCAAATTGAGCATATTAAAAAAATTATTATGCATGTTATGGCGGTACATCATATGTTGCAACTTTTTTATTTTTTAAAAACAGTAGGTTTTCATTGTTAAATTATAATTTAAAAATTAGCAATAAATGTTACTAAACTCATTTATAAAGAAGAGCAAAGTCCATTTTTATTGAAATGCACATCGATATAAATATATTTTTGATGCTAGTGTTTTAAAAAATGTACGAATATAGTGAAAATGGCTGGATTTTTCAGTAGGGCTTTAAATTTAACAGCCGGCACTCAAAGTGTCAAATCCGGAAAGCCTGGGACCAAAGGGTTTCTGAATTTCCGGTTTTTCTGGATTTCTGGTCTTCAGGGCCTTCCCAAAGGTATTTCCCATTTTTATTAACTCCTCTTTGATTTAAAGTAGGACACGTGAATTCTCCATTTCTCTAAGTCATATAATCAAGGAGAGTGAAGCTGATGACTTGTTTCATCACTCGTATTTTTATATAGAGAAGGGTGTACATTAGGGCGGATCGGAAAAATCGATTTTTTTCAAATCCATCTGGCCCAATGAAAAAAAGTCTGTATTTCTTATATAAGTGTCATTCCTAGTCTTTCGCTGCTGTTAACAAAGTTTTGGAGAATATTTTAGAGAAGCGATGAAATATTTTTTCATCCGAGAACACAGGAAAGTAGCCTACGGTCTATGAAAAGGCCTCTCGAGTGGCTATAAAGGCGTACGAACAATGCTGACGCACTTCTCTTCCATTATGTGTGTTATTAAATGGATATAGCGGTACCACATGAAGTACTAAAACTTACGGAAAATGCGAGTAGACCAAAATTAGGGTTTTATTGAAGTACAAAACTGAAAAATTTTTAAAGGAAAATTTGAAATTATGCGATTTTTTTGTGTGTGTGAGCAAGAAGGAGCATAAGGTTCCCCCTAATGAATAAGTATTTTGAGAGACAAGCGGACGAAACGAAAGATGATGGCTGCTGGATTGAATCCTGAAGAAACTCGACAAGTGAGGAAAAAAAGGGAATCGTAAGAGAGCGTTGAGTTAACATCCTCAATACTTGAACGGTAAAATAGCATCAAACATTTTCTTCATCAATTCATCCGAAGAAAATTAAACGGACGAGGAATCAGCCGATTTATATCTCTACGTTCCTCACGAAATAAACATTAAGGACTAAAGTCAAACTGGAACTTCTGCGGGGAAAATGAGTCTGCCAACTGTGATAGAGGTATATGCAAGAACCAATCAGCAGCAATAATCGCTCTCGCAACTTTAGCTGACGCAAAAATCATAACTTTGTAAGATACATCCAAGGTAGTGTACCAGAATTACTAGGCAGAAAAAGATGCTAATTACCGAGAATACGAAAAGAGACGTATCAAACGATGTTATCAAAGGGTTCCATTTTGATGGAATGAAAGACTATACTCTTGTCTGATAAAAAAAGGCAAGACGACTTATCAATCCAAGTGTGTGGTGCTAGTTGAAGAAACAGGGTCCCACTTTTGCGGGTTCACCTCCCCCGTCGGAGGATTAGCAAAAGTTATAAAATCTGCGATTCTCGAATCCTTTCCGAATGAAAAGTAGATAAACAAAATTAAAAAGGATGTGAATGCGATGGTGCCAAGTGAACACAGTCTAAAAAGGAGGCATCATCCCTCTGCAACAAGCATAATTCCAACATCCCTTGCAGCGTGGGTGAACTCTTCTCGGGATTCCCACCGTGTTAATTTTTCCATAATGACCAAAGTTTCAAGCTCCGAATTGGGGCTCATCCTCAGGGGTAAATGTTTTGTCTCCCGAGAAGAGTTTACCCACGTCATTCGCGGGGAAAGCATAAAATCATATTTCATCCTTGCAGTGGTATATTTGCTAATTGCACTAAGTTGACTTAGAATTGCGACATAAACATTGGGAGGGCAATCTAGGGACCCAATTGTCGTTGTTGCAAGGATGCGTTTGGCGACCAATCCGAGATTTTTTTAATTGCTGGATTAGAATATCGATGTAAAGGACTACCCGCTGATGATATATTGGAGAGAGACCACGGTACCTCCGGTTATATCTGACCTAAGCGCTGTGGAAATTCAAAAATCTATTGATGAACGTTCAAATTTGAAGTTAAATATTCCTTTTATTAAACATACGGACGAGAGATTCGTGAAAGAATTCTCCAAAACTTTGTTGACAGCAGCGAGAGACTAGGAATGACACTTATATAAGAAATACAGACTGGAAAGGAGATAATTGAGTAATTCTTTCGTGATTGTTCCTCCACCGACGATGCTGAAACATCAAATATTAGTTAGACTAACGAAGAAAGACGCACTTGGTGTGAATTTTGGTGCATTTTGGGCGTGGGAGAGGCGAGCGGGGAGGACGCGAGCGGCCTTCAACCAAAATCCATTTAGTCGCAGCTGTCGGACAATACCAGAATAGAAGCGCATATCCAAAGTTCACACATCTTTATAGCCACTCGAGAGGCCTTTTCATAGACCGTAGACTCCTTTCCTGCGTTCTCGGATTTAAAAATATTTCATCACTTCTCTAAATGTTGCTAACATCGATTTTTATAATGCCGACGAGGCGCAAAATATAAGACAAGTCGTCTCACTAAGCATCCTTTTTTATCTTCTACCATCTTCCGATTTATATTATCAAAGATGAACGCCCTCCTAGCAGCACACACGGGATGAATTTTGCTGTATTTGAGGCGTGGGAGGGGAAGGGATCGGCCTGCCGTTCTTGTATCCGCGACGCTGCTTGGGCGTTGGAATATTTTCTTCGCGGGCGCGGACTCAAATGAGGCATTTTGTGGCTAAACGGTGGCAGATACGTCAAAATGCATGAAAAGTTTGCCCTAGAAGGGCAGTAACTCGGCAAAATCTATAGGGAATGACCATAAAATATTACATTTTAAGAATTTTGTCCCTCCCCCCCTAAATCGCATTTGAGCGAGGGTCAGGGGTTCACCTAGAGGTCTCAAATTTTTCAGGCCTTATTTTTGATCGGTCCCACAACTTTTTTTCATTGGGCCAGATGGATTTGAAAAAAATCGATTTTTCCGATCCGCCCTAGTGTACATGCGGTCACTCATCATGACACATATACATACATATGTGGATGCTTATGTAGCAAAGCAAGCCGTGAGCCGTTCCCGATTTCTGGTCTTCCAGGTTTCTGGATTCCGGATTTGAGGTACTCAACTTTATATTAAGAGTATGGATAATAGTTACAGAATAGAAATAAAATCAAACCTTACTTCAGATACAAATATGTTGAAGCAGCAAATTTGAGAAATGAATCTCCCAAGGTCTCAAGCCGCTCCAGATTGATGACATCACCAGCAGTTGCCCCAGTCAGTGCACAAAGGGTATCAGCAAGCTCTGGTCCTTGGCAATCTCCATCATCTTTAAATTTGAAAACAAATTTTTCTGAGATCAGATATGAAAAAAATGAGAATGATGAGAAAATGAGAAAAATTTCGGATTCAGATTCAATCTCTTGAGAAAGGATTGGAACCATTCAAATCTACTTAGATGATGAAATTAAAAAGGAAAGAAGGGCAAAAGGTCATTAAATACCATGGTTATCAAATTAACTAAAATGACAAGAGTTTTTGTATTAAAGACGCAATTGCTAGCAGCTCTCATTGGTTTCCAAGTAATAACCTCATTATATACTGTATAAGCATGTGTAAGAGGCGCACCTTTTTTCTCAGAAATTGCAGGCGAAAATAAGGGTGCGCCTCTTACACAAACTTCTTGTTTCCCCCCTCCCCCTCCCCTTCACCGGTCGCAAGTCCAAGGGGAGCTGAGTGGCCTTGGTTTTCAGTGTGAGTCAGCCATCTGAAACCTTTGGTCAAAAACATGCGGCAGGCAGGGTAGTTTCTCCCTTAGACATATTTTAAAACTGCTCCGGTATGCTTTTCTTGCTCTTAAGCATCGCGCCGTCACGTCGGTACCTCAGAGGTTATCATGGAAAAGATGGCACGGGGTTTTTCGCTCCGGAGGGTGCACTAAATTTACTGCCACAAGTGGGCATCCCTCACCATTTATACTGCAATGTGTTATACGCAGTTTGCATTACCTGAAGTTTCTAGTCTGTCTCGCCTTGTTTGAATGCACTCATGCTACGCTTGTTACTTCCAAAATGGTCATGTTTGGACTATGCTGAATATTAATAGCCTTGTTGTGACTATAAATCTTTGGGTCAATAAATTAGAGCTTGATAAAACTTAAATTCTGTCAGATATGTGTCGTATTAGGTCTCATTCTTTTTTGAACCTCGTGCGAGTAATACAATTATTGAAAGCTATCAAGATATCTTAGGGCTCAGTAGGTGACTCACCTAGCATTTGGCCTCCAGAAACTGGGAGAATAGAACATGGTTGACCGAAAAGGTCAGTGGGTGAGATGGGGTAGGGATGAAACACGTTTCCATTGTACCCGTGTAACTTGATATTTTCCTTTGAGGCAAGTGATTTATGGTCTGTGGGGTCTCAGAAAGGAAAAAAATGGCAGAGGCATTGGCTGATGGATGGCCTCGTGTGGTTCTGTGAAATCTACGATGTGGTTATTATCCTAAGGCACAGAGATTCCCCCGATTATTGTTCATTCTCTTGGGAAGGTTCATGCTATGTGCCTGTCGTGTTTTGCCTTAAAATTTTCCTCGGCTGCAATTCTATTGCAATACTCCTGTGAGAGCTTTTAAATAAAATTATTCGTGAGTAGGACAAGCATTGTAGAGCAATGGCTTATGCAAAGAGAGGATCAGAACTCTTTCTTACTCAGTCTTATGGGACATTGCATTCACGAAAGCATTGATTTAAAATTTCGGATTCAGATTCAATTTCTTCGACGAATTTGGATTCGGAGTATAAGGTGAAGAGCATTATCCGTGGATATTTGGATCCGAGGTATCCGATACGACCATTAGTCCAGGAAATGAAGCTCATAAAAGTGAAAAACCTTGCAATTTTTTCAAACTGAATCGATTTGCACCAAAATTTGGGAATAGACTAATTATACCCCCTACTTCAAAATCTATATCATGCCGAAGGGCGCTTTTTATTTTTTAGGGGTAAAAACTACCCCTAAAAGCTAAAACTTGAAAAATTATATTTTAAAGCTAAATACGGGTAAAATTTTGTTTAAATTATTTGTATAATAATTTATTTTTGTTTGGAAAATAATTTTAAGGCGTTTCAACCCATAATAATCAACCCTTATTGGGGGTTAATGTAAAAAAAAAATATTTATCACATTGTATCTTCTTATTCACTTTCTTACTCCTTTTATTATGTATTCACTTTTTTCTCTCATGATTTTAATCACTGCACAGAAAAGATATAACAATAGGATAAACAGAACAAACTTCGTCATGGTAACATAAACAAATAAATGTACATTTATGTAGACATTACATGAAACACAATCAAACGGAGACTGTATGGCTTCCAGTCTTCCCACCACATGCATGCTCACAGGTAAGCGAGAGCTCACATACTCACACATGTGTATGTATATA
This sequence comes from Ischnura elegans, assembly GCF_921293095.1. Lineage (NCBI taxonomy): Eukaryota > Metazoa > Arthropoda > Insecta > Odonata > Coenagrionidae > Ischnura > Ischnura elegans. The sequence continues at coordinate 107,502,233 of NC_060249.1, forward strand.
TACATCTTATGGGTATGTGTGTTTATTTTGTAGCATATTTGAGTGTGTCGTTAGCTTCTAACGTAAAGTACAAAAAGTATATGCTGATTATGAGGAATATTATGCTCTGAATTGTGGATTTCGAATTTTTCGAAAATAAATTTGATTGGTATTTCAAACATAGCTCCTTTATTTTTTATTATAGAAAGTTCATTTAAATTGTATTTTGTAGGGATTTTATTGACTAGAAGGTCATATGAATTAAATTTTTTTCGAGTCATTAATTTTGAAAGGGGAGGGATTTAAGGGTTTAAATAAGGTGGAGCTCCCTTGGAAAAAGAGGTTTTAATTATCAATATCTCACCAAATATTTATTGAATAGAAAATTAAAACACACTTATATATTTGAAAATAAAGAAGCTACAATTTATTACTCTAGCATTTTTTCATATCTCCAGTTTTTTTGGAGTTATTTTGAAAAAAAGAGCATTTTTAACGAAATTGTAGAAAATGACTTTTCACTTTTTCCTCCAATTTTTTCAAAATTTAGAGTTGTAAATTAAAAAAAACTTCTAGGATCAATTAACAATACTTAAATAAAGAGAAATACTGAAGGGCATTGATCAATTTTGTCTAGTGTGGTAATAAGGAGTTGTTTTCACTGATTTTTTCGTACAAAAAAGTAGGGACTGATCTTATTTTTAATGATAACTCGCTCAAATTTCATGATAAAAAATATTTGTTCTCATTATAAGAAAGTTTTTTAAAAACACTTTTAAACAGATTACATAATTTTTCCTCGAAAATTATATTTTTCCCGCTATTTGGTATTGAATCTTTCAAATTTAGCGTATGACAAACAATAGATAACCATCAACAAGTTGTAGCTCGGTCCGAATTGGTCATAAAGGTAATATAAAATAAGATTTTTATTTAATATTTTACAAGCTACAGTTTTGTAATTCACAATTTTCTAATAAAATTAATACTTTTCAAGTTATTTGCCTATAATCGATTAAAATCGTTGATTTTTTCGTCAAAAAACTGTTACTTTCAATCGCTAATAACTCGAAAAATATTAATTTTACGCAAAAAATGGATAGAACATTTTATTCTTAGAATTTATTTTTCTATCGATTCCTGTAGTCAAAATATAATTAATATTTTCCACCCCCGAGATGGGGTGGAAACCACCCCCAGGGTAAAAGCGCCCGTCGGCATGATATAGATTTTGATTCTTGGTATATTCCCTACTTATTGTGAAAATTTCAAGAAAATCGATTCAGTTTGAAAAAATTGCAAGCCAAAATGCTTCATTTCCTGGACTACATCCCAAGTAAGCATCATAAGGTTAAGACTACAAGTTTTCCAATTATTTGTGCCGTCCCTCCCCATCATCAGCCCTAATAATCGGGAAGTATAATGGAACGGAATTATTAGATTTCTGTGTTGATTACTGCACCACAGTTAGTCTAGCCACATATGCAAGTATTTGAGTTCAATGAGGGCAAGAGAGATGTCTGCTTGATGAGCTGAATTAATGATCACCCAAATAGAAACCATTTATGTATAGGCGGCAAATTCACTTGCTACTACAACATATTGCTTTTTTCAAAATCAGTCCAACAGCATGTTTGCTTCTTATTCTCTGTGAACGACTCACTCCAAAGAAAACCTTGGTCAACATTGTCATAGAGAAGAAAAACTTTAGATAAATTCATATCTTTCAAATTTCCAAATTTATCCATAGCATGGCAAAGTGATCAAATTAACACATAACTTCTTTAAGCTCCCTGTTACTCAACTTCATAGGAGTTTGCTGAAATTTTCTACTGTTTTAACAAAAGACTTTTTCCACCCACCATTAAATCTATGGGAGAAAGGTCTAGCATTAGGCTTTTGGCTGGTGTTTTGCAAATCTCCTCTCGGAGAAAGGTGGAATGTTGGAAAGCTCTCTATAGAGCTCTAAAGAATACCGGTTGGAGCTAGAGGAGCTTGTGTGAGCACTGAAGAAAGACGTAGCACCTCTATCTCTTTTGACTGTGATAGAGAATACAGTTGGGAGAAAAGAGTTCTTCAAAGCAGTTTTGTCAAGCTTCACAGAATTCCACTCCTAACACCATTTTATCCCACATAATCAACCAATGGACAAATATTCCAATAAAAAGCCGTCATAAAAAATATACTGCTGTATTAGTCAATACTGTAACTTACCTCTGATAGCCAATCCTTCTAGTCGCTTCAATACATTTTCAGGTATCAAAGCAGGCTTGATTGGGCTCCATTCTGATTGATGAACAATCTTGCTTTCATTTTCTTGAACTTCAACTTTGTGGTACTGGACAACATCCAGTAAACACAAAGAATCAATGTCATGATCCAAATCTGGAGCCTCTATTTGGTTAACTTCCTGCTATAAATAAGAAGCACATCAGAATTATAACGCCATATATTTAGCAATAAATTCCCAAGGGAGGGAAAATTTATAGAGTAAGATATATTTTGCTAAGATATGATTAGCATTGGACGTACATAGTACTCAAAAAGGCTAAAAGAGGGAACCACTCATGACATCAAACAAGGAGAAAAGCTGGCACTGTCTGCTAAAACCTAAAAGTAACATTTTTTCATTGAAATCTTAACAATTTTTACACATTCTCTCGGCATTTGAGCAAAGAAACTAGTGTAGGGTATAAGAGTATTGTAAAAGAAAGTATGAGCGATGCAGTGGTCGTCTCTGATTACTCCAAATACACTGCTGGATCGGAAGACAGACGTCCCTCACAGCTGACAAAAAGACATGGCACCCACATTGACTTTTGTAGTGGTTGACTACTACATTTACAGCAAGCTGAAACTCCCAAGCCAAGGCACATAGAACCACTTATCAACTTTAAAAACAATATAATTACATGAATTTCTTGATAGTCCCTCCTGTCAGCAGATTTCTGAACTTACTGGCCTTGACAGCTATGCAACCAAAAGTACTCCACTCGACATTCGTAATACCACTCGAAGCACTTGAGTCGAGTACCAACTACACGACTTGACTCTTCTATTTTTCAAATGAATCATGTCGTAAACAAATAATAAGTACAAAATATGCAGTTATGACAACAAAAAATTTTAACTCAACTTTTCCTTAATTGGCCTTTACTTTTAATTAGCATTAGCACCCATAAGAAAACTATCAGACAAGTTTTACTATGCTTTCTCGCATGGCAAGACTCACCTTTGAAGTCTTAAGTCTTATGAGGAAGCACATTGAAAAAAGGCCTGTCTCATCTAAATTGTAAATGCCTTTTTGGTGCATACCCTTAAGAATGCTGACTTAAGGAATGTTCCCTCCACTGAGCAACTCTCTGTTAGTTAGACTATTCACAAATTGATTTGTATACAACCTAGTACCTAGTTTTAAATAGGCTTAACCATCTGTTTGAAGCCTTCAGGTCTTCAATTCCTAAACCCATTGGAACATGATGTGCCTTGACCTTAAAAATAACTCCACTAATGGGTATTTTAGATGCTCTGGTGCTCTGAAACCATTCCTTCAAATTTCTTCCAGTTGATCATATTTTGAATACTTGATGTATTTTTGCCTATTTGCAATGGGTCCGCTTTCTAAAGCACTGGTTTCAATGGTTTTGCATCTTTTTACAACAGCGTTCAATGTGGATGTTGGAATGACAAGTTCTCTGGCTAGGGAAACCTACATGTCACTCAACTCTTACCAAAACTTTTATAATGTTTCTATCAACAAAGTTTTCCTCTCTTGTTTGAGGGCAATTTTTTTTCACATCATTTGACATTGTCACAACGTAGGGCAAAGTTACAGTAATTCAAAGGTTTTTCGCTAGCAAATGTCCCAAAACTACCACTAATTTCCATTTCATTCTTCGCCCGGTTGTGGTGCATCATGTTTCTTTTGGCGGCCTACCATAAATGGAGCACCATTTTAAATTGGTAAGCATAAAAACGGGGAGGGCATAATACTGTGGATATATAAAAGTCATCGGGACTTGACGAAAATGTTGCAAATTGCGGGAAAACGCAAATAGCAGGGGTGTAAAAGCAAGGTTTTACTCATGTATTTCGTGAAAGGAGATCTAACATTTTCAGTTAAAAATATAATTTCCATTCCAAAAGCCTCATATACACAAGGAATCTACTTCTTTAATCACCTTAGGAACAAATCATGAATATTTTTCAGCAGCTGTGAATTGAATAAACTTGTTTCCAGCCATACAATTACAGTGTAAATAAGCGCAAATGCATAAGTGCAAAAGGATTCCTGACATTAACAGTCAAGCCACTAAAATTGGAAAGGAAATATCCTGGCATCCAGTGGCGTAACTATGGGGGGAAGAGGGGATAGATCCCTCCCAATGCCTCAGACAAATAAAAAAATTTTTTAAAACAATAGTCTAGTTTTGTCACATAATATCTATCTGCTTCAGCTTAAAGTTAAATTTTAAGTGCCAAAATGTATTTCCAGCCTTCCCGCAACCCTGTGGCTGGGGTGGGGGGGGGGGAAGATCGCCACTTCAGGCCATCCCATCTCCCCGCAAAGCACATGCCTAGTTACACCACTGCTGGCATTCATCATTAACTTTTTATGAAAGCTCAAGCAAAATAAGGCAAACAATTATTAAAATTTACACACTGTTTAAATTATGAATTTCATTGATTCAACTCTGATAATCATATTGTTCACATATATGAAGATAGTACCTATAATAATTGAAAAAAAAAATATCCAAGCACCTATTTATATCAAATGAACATTTAAATTGGATAATGTTTTAGCATTACACCCATGTCTCGTATAGCGCAAGGGATGCGTTCCTTGGGGTCTTTGCGCTATACGAATTTGCGTTATAAGAGAGCGTTTTAACATTGGAAAGATAGGGATGCGTTCCTGGTAGCATAGGTCTTGGGTATTGAATTTCCTCTAAAACATATACAGTGGAACCCCGATTTATCGTTCCCGCATTCATCGTTCGCCACTCCTGGTCCCAAATTAAGTTCCATAAAGACAATGTAATTTTTTCCCGCATCTATCGTTCCCCGAAGTATCGTTTTCCCGCATTGATCGTTCGAAGATCGCGGTCCCGTCGTATAATTTTCCCGCATCCATCGTTTGACAAAAATAAGACGAAGTGTTTACAACGTGTTGTTTATCGCTAATAACGACAGACACAAAGTTTTAATCTTCCCCAGGAGATTTGAAATACGATAGGGAGAAGCTGAGCGCCGTGGGATAGTTACATTATCGCGTTTCCCAAGATCCGGTATCCCCCTCCATTCAGTTCTCGCCTCTCCCCATCTGAAGCTTTCCTCTTCTCCGAAATAAAAAAAGGTCCCTGCTCGAGCAGGGATCGAATTACGACAACCTTAGCTTCGAAAGAAAATATCAAGTTACTCGAGAACAAATGAAACCTTTTTCACGCCTCCCCCTTTCTAGACCGCTGACTTTGTTTTAGCTGACTCGCTTCAAAGATCCCCACCTCTGGAGGTCAACTGCTGCATGAATCACCGATTAGCCCAAAAGGTGTGTAAAAATGAATTTCGGCAATTGGTATTATACTTCTATTATATTGAGATATTAGTGATGTGCACATAATTCAAAAAAGAATGATACCAAACACGACGTATTTCTAACGTTATTTCACCATTTTAAGCAAGGAAATAGTTGGAATAATACGATGGTGATTTCTGGCGAATATCGATATCCTCGCAGCTGATAGTGAGCTTCACGGCAGTTGATGCGGATTTTTTTTTCGAAAACGATGCGTCTGGTTACAATTTACGAGTTATGCTACAAGTCTCACTTGTCTGAGGTGCTAACGAAGCGATGTCTTCTCAGGATATTTTGTTTCTACCTACTAGCAATCTGAATTCATCTGCTCATTTAGAGCTACGCGACTTATTGTTAGAAATGAGTGGGTAAGTTGCCTTCTCTGTAGGATAAAAAATTTGCGCAGTCTTATGGTCATGCTTCACCTTCTGCAGTAAGCTCTGCTTACGCCGTACGCGATAGCATTAGTGCCGAATTTTACCTCGTACGAGTGGTTCCGTACTTTCCAGGGTGGGTTGACTTAAAACCGGCGAGTGTTTTCCGTGTGGGTTCTATAGAGTCCGGTTTCATTTTTATTAAAAAAAATCTTTATTATTATTATTATTATTGTTACAAGTCGACCATAATGTCGGGTGGTAACATAAAATCAGGAAGCACATAATACAGAGAAAAAGAACCAGAATAATAGTTTAAAATAGAAACGAATAGACAGAGACGAATTTCGTTTTATTCTATTTCGTCTTCGGACCATGGCCCTTTCGAAGACACGAGTGAGAACTTTAAAAGATAGACTGAAAATAATTGAAGATGAAGAAAAGAATCCGGGCTAGAAATGCGTGAATATTACAGCACGCCTCGGTATGTCCGCTAGTACATGATGGCAGCGGTAGGGGTAGAGCGAGATCCCTGGTGAAAACAAGAAGTGGGATGAAGCCGAGGATCAGTTGGGCGTGCCGCTGACGATTAACGCCACATTGCCTCAATCATATTAAAAATTTAATTGCAAGAAAGGAACATTTCAAATAATAAACTATTTTTGGCCTTCTTGATCCATCTCATAACCAATTACTGCGACGGCAAAATCGGTTGTTTGAGGCATAACACGCACATTTCTCTTGTAAATACGTGTACTTGAAATGGCATTTGATGGATAAGAATTTTTACATCGGACAAAAATGCATAATAGCAGTGAAAATTCCGAGTGGAGAGAAACATTTTTTAGACGTATTTTAGGCGTGTTCCTTCAGGATATTTGAAAGAGATATACTCCGAATCAACAATATGACCTAAGTTTTTCGATAAAGGAATAATATTCCTGTAATCAGCTAAAATCTTTTTTAAATCCATTAATGAATGTCATAATTTGCAAAACTCCAGCGTTTCCTGGGACATAGGCAACCCGGACAAACAATCCCGCATTAATCGTTTTCCCGCATTCATCGTTTTCCCGCATTCATCGTTTTTTTCATCCATCCCCCTGAAAAACGATAAATCGAGGTTCCACTGTATATTCCCATAAATAGCCATAGAAAACGTTATTTATATAAATGTTTTTAGTTTAAAACATCTTTAACACTTAGAAGCCCAAGCCCGAGCACGGCTCGGGTTGCACATTTCCACCCAGGGACCCGAGCCTGAGCAGAGCTCGGGCTGTCGGATTAAATTACTTAAAAAATATTCCGTGTGATTTTCTCGGTCCCAAACAATGTAACCTATTCATTTAGCTGTCTGCCCTTCTTATATCGACGGTACTGTCATTTAGCGCCTTCTAAATGCACTTTTTTGGATTAGGAAATGACTCCACAATTTTCACCAGTTTTCGCTCTGCGGGGCTGTGAGTTCTTAGCTTACGTGCGACCGCGTTCAACGTTGTGCGACGTATGTGTACATTTCTTGCTGAGATTGGATATTTTTTCATTGGAATATGGCAAATAATTTAGATGAAAATGATATTTTAGAGGCCTTAGAAGAGCCTACCTTGGATTCTGGCTCTGAAGGAGAGATTGATGAAATTGCCGAAGATCCTGAATTTCCTGAAGTGGAGAGACACCCGTGATGTTTTGCTCTTATCGACAGAACATAGATGACATCCAGTTCGGTTCTAGTCCGAACCAAGGAAGGACTTTTGATGAAAAACAAACCAGATGCCATTTTGGACTACAATGTGAATAAAGTAGGAGTGGATAGAAGTGACCAAATGATTGCTTATTACCCTTTCAAACGTAGGCAGCTGAAGTGGTGGAAGAAACTATTTTTCCATATGTTCACCATGGCCATAACTAATGCCTATGTGCTATTCAGGGCAACTCGAAGCAAGGAGCAGAAGAAAAATTTGCATTTGTCAGATTTTATGCTGAAGATTGGAGAAGGATTACTTGAGAAAGGAACAACATTAGCTAAGGAGACATGCTCTACAACAATTTCTTCAAACAGACTTCTGGGTTGACATTTTGCGGAAAAGATTCCAGCCACAGAAAATAAATCACGACCCACTAGAACCTGCAAAGTATGTGCTGACAGGGGAAAAGCCAGTACAGGAAAAGTGACAAAGGAGAGAAAGAATTTGGTGGCGTTCCTGTTGTGGTGTGGCATTATGCATGCCAGATTGCTTCAAACTTTACCACACAAAAACAAATTATATCTTGGATATGAATGAATAACTTGACAAGACACAGTGATATCAATGTCAGGACTTGTTATTTTTCTTCAAAAAGTGGTTGTATTGTATAAGTCATATTCATTTTATTTATGTTACAGGAAGTTCGATCTTTTTTTACATTAAAATATAAGATTTCTTCTATAAAATTCTTGCAAGATAATTTATTTCTCTAGTTATCCAAATAAACCATGATTTTATAAAAAAACAACAAAACCCCTGGGTTTCTGGCAACCCGCATATGAAAATACCCTGGGCTTCAAAGTGTTAAAGATAGTATGCACGCATTTGAAGACTTTTATTCACGTTTAAAAAAATTCTTACGTGCTTTTGAAATTCCCTCCTGTCGTGCGGGTGGGCTAACATCTGCTATCTCAGGGGTTCGTAATGCATTGCCGGCAGTTGTCGATTTTTCAAACCAGTCTAAAAACAACTATTGTGTCACCCAGGCCCTTTTGTCGCTCATCGAAATGACAGGCAAATGCTACTTTGAAGGCCATTTCATAGCTAGCGGAGTTTATAAATGATAAATCATTTTAATTTGAAGTCCTCCGAGTCATTAGCAGCTACGTGAAACAGTCTTTAAATGCCTTGAAACCTGACCCAGGTTTTCTTTCCCTGAAAATGAATGAACGAGAATGCATTCTTTTCCAAAAGAATATCGTCTCGTCAACACTAAAAACTAGTTGAGGGGGGAAAGGAACCACTTTCAATCACAGCTTGGAGTTCATCAGAAAATTTTGTGGTGACTGCGCTATCAACACTTGCAGATTCACCTGATATCGCCGCACTGAAAATACCTGCTTGCCGTTTAAATTCTGGAACCAACCGGAGCTTTCACTAAATGTCTCGGAGCGATTACCACCCTCGTCTTTTTGTACTGATTCACTATGAACTTTCCGTATGTGTAGACTGCTTGGTTGAAGTTGGTGCGGCTGAGGTCACTGATATTTTAACTTCGTCTTTATTCAGAATAAGGCATCGTGCGTTTAAACTTCCGCGCAATACCGCTTTGACGTTCTCCATTTTTAAAGCAATTGACCTCTTTCTATTTCTCTTCTGGGTTTATGGTTCTTCTTGATAACTTCTTGATTTTTCTGCCCGCATTCCTATTTTTTGGCATTTTCTCTTGGTTTTTACTCTGCATGGCTCTATCGAAATCACCACCTACTGCTGAACTGTATTCTTGAGATGCAGAGGGCCTACGACTGCGGGGAGGGAACGAAGCTATTGTGTTTGAGACTCTATAGTGGACCCTCTTATATGTTGACGCTATTCATGCGCAACTCGGCCACCGCTCCATTTCTCCCCCGTGAATACCGATGACCTTGAAGGCTTTAGCGTAGACCCTCCACCTGGAAGTCAATCGCCCGATAACCTATGACAGCAAAAATTACGTCTCAACCAGTATTGCTTAAAAAAAAAACTCATTTCCACTAGCCCCACGCTTAAATTATAATCTAAATTAAGTCATTCTGTTAAGGAGACGAGATAAATTACTTCGGTAGGCCGGCTATCTGGACCCAATGACGAGTAATACTTTTGGCCATTGCACAGCAATGGATTTCGATTAATACATGAACAAAAAAGAAGATTTGAGGCAAGCAATAATATTAATATGCATTAAATGATAGAAATTTCGTGTATACTTAGCGCAAGTTCACGTTTTATAACGAGAGCGTTTAAGATATTTGATTAGGCTGCACTGCGTTGCAATGTTTCCCCGCGGAACGAATTTGCGCTATATCGAAATTGCGCTAATCGAAATTGCGCTATACGAGACATGGGTGTACATATTTACAACCTAATAATCACTTCAAGAGGAATAAGAAAAGTTAACTGCATTGATGATTAGTAAATATTACAGCAATAAATTAAACTCTTCATAACAATTAAAAAAGGCAATAGGCACTGATGATATAACTTCAGACATAAAAAGATAAACCAGAAAAATTTCTTCTACTTAAACGACTACAAAATATTTTTTATGTTACACATAATTTTTGCACTACACTCACCATAGTGTCTTTGAAAAAATTTGCTGGGACATCTAACGACCGGTTCTCTTGTACTTCAACAGTGCAATCAACAGGCAGTCGTTTCCACTTTCCTTCAAAATAAATAATACCGTGGAATGTCAACATATATAAAAAATAATGAAAGGCAAAAGCAATGCTAACAATGACTAAATTATCATATTATTAAAAATACACCTCATTCATTCAAAACTGAAATTCCAGATACAGGAAAAATCATACCTGACCAAAAAAAAAAAAGGTTAAAAAAGAGAACATTCATTACATCATTACATAAAATCATTACATAAAATTTTCTATGGTTGAATGATCAACTGAAACAAACTATGAAATGCACTCGGTTAAATACTTACACAGGAAATAATTCCTAAAAAAATATTCAAATAATACCATAGTTAGAAAATTTTGGAATACAGAGAAATTTAAAAATAAGTAAGCAAGTCATGAAAAAAATTAGTGTAAACACCATTGACGAATAAAGACTGGCAATTATCACCACTTTCAGGCTTAGGAACTCACATTAACTTCTGAAGAGAATGAAACATGTACCGTATATGTCTGAATATAGTCCCCCCTTTTTTTCCAAAAATGCCAATGGTAAAAGTAAAGAGGGGACTATATTCAGAGGGGGACTACATTTGGAGAAATACGGTATGTAGCAAAAATACAGTAAAACCCCATATTTGCGTTATCGGAATTTAAGTTTTCCCACAAATTGAAAGTTTTTTCAGGCTGCAACAAACTTCCTATCTCTCCAACATATGTAGAACCCTGTATTTATGCTGTGTTTTTTTTCTTTATCCCACTACCTGCATCACGATATGCTGACTAAAAAAATGATTTAACCACTAAAACAGTTAATCGTGTATATCAGCCGTTACAAACCATCTTTTGGCTTCCTTTCACACATTTGTATTTAAAAATACAAGAAAAAGAGAGCCATAATGAGAACTATTTTCAGCAAGAATTTGAATATGTCGGGACCCAACAACACTATAGTGTCGGAAATTCGACCTAAGTCATCTCGCTATCTGTCAGTGAGGAAAAGATTCACGATATGAAATGAATGTAGGGATTTTGGACTACCCAGTTATGTAATAATTATAACATATGAACTCAAGTTGGAATGTTTACAACATTGATAAAGTCCATAATTTAATATGATAATGTTTGAAAGGAAAGAAGATGTGATAAATGCCATAACTACAAAACGTGACAGACAACTAGGATCAATTGTGCTGACTTGATTCATCAGCTACTCCTGGGCTATTTAAATTATGGGTTAATTAAATAAATAAAAAACTTATTGAAACTTGCATTATCGCATGCAAGTCACAGTGCATTGCAAAATAATTATACATTCTAAAAATTAAAGCGTAGTTTTCCACAGCGTTGTCTAGATGATGTCTCCATGCTTCTTGGGTTCACCATGTTGATTTTCTTTGCGACGATCAGTCGATCGACCTGAAGACGCCAGTTGGAATGCCGGAGAAACTGTCGTCGCAAAGAAAATCCACGTGGTGAAACCCAGAAGCATGGAGACATTCTAAAAATTATTAAGTTGCTCGACAGTTTGCACTAGTAGATCAGTGAGGTAGTTCAGATACTGGTGTGTTGCCCAATAACCCTCAATTAGTATGAAAAATAGAATTTATCCTGCTTGAAAATGGTAAGGCGACGTGAAAAACAGACTTTTTCAATTGATGACAATATGAAAATTTTAAGGCAAGTGGAATCCCATACTGGTACCTGCATCAATCTAGCGAAGCAACTCAGATTGTCGGTCTCTACATTAGATTTAAACTTTTCTCGGGATTCCGGGCGGGTAAGATTTTATTATAAAAACTGCCAACAATTTTTTTTTGTCCTCCACAACAACAATCAGAACTCTACCAATCCCGCCCCTCCAGATGCTGAGCTTCAATGGTCACTTCAAATATTCATTCAGTAGCCATAAGAATGGGTAACAAGTCGGAACCTAAAATGTCAAAATTAGGGGCTCTTAGAAAATCTTACCCGCATGGAAGAGAAAAGTTTAAATATTCTGTTTGCCAGAAATGTGTAAAATCTTAGTCTCAACATTGAATACCATTGTGGAAAATCACCATAAAAAGACATTTGCCAAAAAAAAAGAGAAATATGAGAAGAATTCCAGGTATGAAGAATTATAATGAATGCTTAAAGAGTTTTTAGGTGCAAGATCATCCTTGTGAATGTCTCATTAATCACAAGTTTAGATGGAAGTGAGAAACTTCAGCTGCTAGTGATTGGCAAATCAAAAAGTCCTAAGTGTTTGAAGCATGTTAAACAGTTGCCAACGAGATACACTGCAAATACCCAAGCATGGATGACCTCAGAAATATTTCAGGATCAGCTTCATGCTCTGAATGTGAAAATGGGGTCACAGAAGAGAAAAATTCTGCTGTTTATTGATCAGTGCTTACCCCATCCACCAAATGTACACTTAAGAAATGTACAGTTAAAATATTTTCCTGCAACTCTACCAGTGTGCTCCAACCATTGGATTTAGAAGTAATCCACTCACTTAAGGTGCATTATCGAAGAATGATTTTACAGAAATTGATACCTCTGCTTGATTGTGTTAAGGACATGAAAAGACAATGAAATTGAGTGTACTGGATGCCTTGTACTACATATCATGGGCCTGGAAACAGGTTACGGACTCTACATTATACAACTGCTATAGAAGGGCAGGATTTCATGTTGACAGCATTGAAGAAATTCCAGCTGACTTGACTTTTGACAATGATACTCAAGACAACTAGTGTAATCTTCTTGAGACAAATTGTACATTTTCAGAGTTTGTCAAATTAGATTCATGTGTTGTGACAACTGCAGTAGGGAGTGTAGATGATGTTTTGGATAAACGCCTAGAGTAAGACGCAGATTAGGAGGACACAGAGGATGAAAAGGCTGCTTTACCTTCATACCAAGCCACAGTATATGCTGTTCACGCACTAAGGCATTACTTGTTCGGTGGAAACTGCAATGAGCAAATAATTGATGAATTGCAATAAATTGAAAATAAAAAGCATGCTATCAATAGACAAAGGAAGCCCAAGCATTTGAAAATATCACACCTTTTTTCTAAGTAATATGTTAAACAATAGATTGTTTCAATGATTCCTTATTGCAAGTAACACTGAAATGTCACTGCCATTGTAATTCTTGCACATGTTTGCAATATCTTCTTTCAGTATTCTCAAATAAATAAAAAATGCTAATCCTCTGTTTCAGTTGATCAGTCAGCCTTTTATTTTCAACATTTCCCAAGCAAATAAGTAAGTAAAAGTGAAAATTCTCCACTTCCCACTACTTGCATTTTCCTGCAATTTTCTCTTTTTTCCTGGGGTCACTAGAAAAGTGTAAAAACGAGGTTTAACTGTAATTATAATAGGGTGGTTTCCTATTATTTTTTTATTGCCTAAATCGAAAGATTATTACTCCTGGAGTACGTATTTCACGCTTTTAGATTTTTAAATGACGATATCTATTTTTCGCGATTAAATGAAAAGTGAAAAATTTCAAGCGCGCGAAAACGCGACGCTTAAGTATGAATGTCGGGAAGTCTCTCCGCGTGACGTATTTCTGGTTCCCCCTCCCGCCCTGCGAGGTGACCTTGAGGCGAGGCTTAGCGCTGATACGACGCAGGCTGCTAGCGGCTAGCCTAGTACCCTGCTGGCTGGTAGCTCTTGGCTTAAATAAGGATTATTAATAACTTATCAAACGAGGAAAACTTTCCGACCTTAGCCAGTTTTAATAAGTGATTGTTAAGACATGTTTCCCTGAGCTCTGCGCCTCATGCATGCAATGGTAACCTCAGACGACGTATAACTCCTATCTTCTCGTATAGAAACTAGGTCCCTGTGACGTCACGTGGAGTGGCATCGCATGGGCGCCAATCTGGCCCTTTTCAAATGAGGATAAAAATGGACCATTGCCATTCGTCTAACCCGGTATTTCTAAAACAAAATAATTTGTATATTATGAATGCACTATTGGTGGGTAACGAATCGCAATCAATGCCTTTCGTTTTCTTTGATGAAGGAAACCACCCTATTGCTAAAATTCCCAAATCAATTCAGAAATTTATGAATAATTCAAAGGAATTTTCCTGTCCTGAAAATTTTAGAATTAATCTTCAGATTTTAGAGTTTTCAAGGGCCCATGGATACCCTGCAGGAATTCTGGTATGTATTATTTTTTTACGAATCCAGTCTATGTATCAAATGAACTGAGCAAAATTGGGCATAGATAAGTTTTAATCACTTTTTAAAAAGACACAATTTTCCTACTTATTATAATGAACATTAGAAAAAGAAATAAAGGAACAACATATATAGTGTCGTTTTCTGATTTATTATTCTGCAATTTTAACCAGATATACTGAATAATCGATTCCTGCAATGGGCAATTACGGAGAAGGGTTACAAGGGGGGTATATGAGAGTCCTTCCAAGTCTGTGGTATGCACGCAATGACACTGTGTGGCATGTGGTGGGCAGAAAGGGGCAGGTAATTTTCCCATAAAATGGTTATGTCATAATAATAATTTATGAGATATTAGCGATGAAACTGGTTGTGTAAATTAATTTTTTTGTGGAAAATTGCAAATACGTTTAAATTTACAATTTCCTCAAAATTTCAATAGCCATGGAAGTTTGTCACCATTGACAGTAATTAGGGGATATGAGATGTGTTAGTTATCCCCCTAATTTTGAATTTTCCCATAGGTTATGTCCCATCAAAATATTTCCCCCACTTCTAACTCGTAATCATTATTACTGATCATCACAGAAGGTATTCAGTGTGCTTAGTCTGTAGGAAAGTACTGATTAAAGTAGGTAACTTGTGGGTGTTTTAGTAGTTCAATATACAAAGGTTTATTTCATGGAGGTTTTACACGGTGATTTATTTTTTTTACCAAATAAGCAAAGTGATTGAAGTTTACTTACTTGGGAAGACTTAAAGTTAAGATTGTTTGTTATCCACATTACTCACCTTCTGGAGGGTCCAAACGAGTAATGTTTGTTTCCTTGCATATCTGGGTTCTTAACTCAGATGCCAGTTGCATGAATGAAAACCTGTGAAGCACTGTGGGCAGAGTGGTTGCCTTTAACCACAGCGTAGCAGGGAAGAGGCGTTTTGTGACCAGCTCAGGTATTAAGTGCTCTTGAAAATCACCATTCTTTAACTGCATTTGCCGTTTACTCAGTGGAATCACAGAAGGAGTATCATCAAAGGGTTTGGCAACACCTCTGGATAAAAAAAAATAAAATTATAAAAATGTAAGATACGTGGTTATATGTAGATTTTTTTTCAGAAAATGTTATAAGAATGCTTTAAATTCAGAACTAATATACTTAGAAACTCATTAGAATCATAGACATTTTGGCAATTTTGAGATTGTACTAACTATTAAAATAGAGAATATGCATTAACAAGAAGTCAAATGCCTATGTCGTGCATTACCACCCTGAAATTTTAGCAACTTTTAGTTGGCTTAAAATATATTAACATTATTATTTTTCTCAAATCCTTTTGGGTTTTATTTTTCAAAATTGCAAGATAAAAGAAAACCTCACTCGGTTTTTATCTGAAAGTACCAAAGTGACTCAAAAGAGCCAAAAGCCTTAATTAAAAATGAACAGCTAAAAAAATCATGGTTTGGAACGTGTGAACATATATGACGGGGTGTAGCAAAAATGATGACTCTGCTATCAACTTTATAAGTTGATATTCATTTCTCAGAATTTATAGATCAAGATCTTAGGTATTTCTAATTTTAGGTCATGATTAGAGATACGTGAAAATCGCACTTTCATTTTTATTTTATCGCACTTTCAATAACAGTTTATCGCATTTTGTAGCGTCTATTTTTTATTTCCATAATGAGGTAGATGTCAATGAAATGTAGTGAAACACAGTTATAAAACAAAATACAGAATATTTTAAATAATTATGTTGTATAACAATAATAATTAAGGAATAAGACGCATAGTGGCAGAGGTGTAGCTTGCCCGCGCCCACTTGTAGTTTGCCGCCACGCATAGTCCCAGCCAACTAGCAACTGGCCAGTCGCTCACATGCTCTAAGCGGTGAGTGTCGGCGGAGCATTAAACTGCACAAAATGCAGGAATTTTGCCGTCGAAAAGGTAAATTTACGTAAAAATATCATAAAAGTCCAGTCATCGCATCTATGTCGCATTTACAGTAGAACCCCGTATTTGCGTTATCGGAATTTACGTTTTCCCGCAAATTGCAAGTTTTTTTCTGGGTCCCGTCATATTTCCTATCTCTCCAATGTAAATAGAACCCTGTATTTACGCCATGTTTTTTTCGTTTTCCCGCCATGTGCATCACGACGTGCCGGCTAAAAAAAATTATTTGCCTACTAAAACAATAAATCGTGCATATCAGCCCTTAAAAACTATCTTTTGGCTTCCTTTCGCGCATTTGTATTTAAAAATCCAAGAGAAAGAGACGCAATGAGAACTATTTTCGGGAAGAATTTGAATGTGGCGGGACAGAACGCCACTAACGTCGGAAAGTTGAACTACGTCATCTCGTTTTCTGTCATCGGCGGAAAGATTCACGATATGAAAGTAGGTGTTTTGAGCAATCGAGCTATGTAATAATTATAATGCAAGAACTCCTGAAGCAATGTTGACAATAATCATGTAGCCTCTAATTTGATACGAGAGTTTGAAAGGAAACCAGACGTGCTGAAACGTGATAAATGCCGGAACTATAAAACTTGTCATCATTTGCGCTGACTTCATTCAACAGTTGCGTAGCGTAGATGGGTTAATTAAATACTTAAAAAAAACTTATTTAAACTTGAATTATCCCATTCACATATAAGCGTATCGCAAACAACTGTAACTTTAAAAAAGTATGAAGTCGCACGACAGTTTGTACTACGCACTTGATCGCTGAGGAGTAGTTCAGACACTCGTGTATTGGCAAGTTATCCTCAATTAGTACGGGAAATAGAATTTATCCTGCTTGAAAATGGAAATTCGAGGTGAAAAACGGACATTTTTAACTGACGAGAAAATGAAAATTTTAGAGCTACTGTCTGTAAAAAAAAAGCAAGATACTCGAGTTTGAGGAGCTCTAGCGTCTAAATCAAGCAATCGATTTCAATCCATAAAAAGCATATTAAAGAGAATCTAGTTCTACGTCATATCATGTACTTTAAAAATTCTTCGGCTCAATAGTATTTCCTGTACTTAATTTTTTCTCGAAAAAGTACCCGTTTTTTGCGCGTAAAATCAAGGTGCCCAACTTTGAGCGCTTGGCATTCCTGTAGTTTTCGTTCCTACAACTTGCAATTTTGATAAAAAGAAGCCACATCTATTACTAGCAGTTTACCGAAAACAAATTGTTTATACTACAAAAATTAACAGAGTTGTTGTAAACAACGCAAACCTCTGCTAACTTCGAAACCAGTGAGTCAATTGAAAATTGATTGGTACTGTTGTCTTCCGTAGAATATTAGTAATGTATATACGTAGATCATACACGTTAAATGTCAGCAGTATATTCAATATCTTTTTATATTTATTTTTGTTTTTAGCTTGATTCAGATATTGCCTCAGGTCAAAATTTGATGTTTTATAGAACCATGTTTTTGACGCAAAATTTTCTAAAATCTTATGAACCATATGAGTTTAGAAAATTTCCAGCATCCCTTAGGATATTTTTTAATTAGTTTTTGGAATCCTCATGACTTCTATAGT
Source organism: Ischnura elegans (assembly GCF_921293095.1). Classification (NCBI taxonomy): domain Eukaryota; kingdom Metazoa; phylum Arthropoda; class Insecta; order Odonata; family Coenagrionidae; genus Ischnura; species Ischnura elegans. Next base: position 107,520,247 of record NC_060249.1, read on the forward strand.
AAACCTGCAAATTTTCATAAGAATCGGATGAAAACTATGGCTGAGACAAATTATTTCCCTCTGGAGGTACAAGTGCCTCTGGAGACCGCATTCATTGAAAAACGGCAGTTTCACCAAAACTTCAAATGGTCGTGAAAAAAAGCTATTAGAGATAGCCAAGAAATATTTAACACCGTTTCATTCCTGCATGGAAGGATGAAAATTGCCAAGTTTCATCAAAATCCGAGTCGGTGGGTGTCATGCCTGGATGAACTGACATGGAATGACCCTACAGGAAATACTATTGAGCCGAAGAATTTTTTAAAGTACATGATATAACGTAGAACTAAATTCTCTTTTGTATGCTTTTTATTGCATTGAAATCGATTGCTTCATTTAGACACTAGAGCTCCTCAAACTCGAGTATCTTGCTTTTTTTTACAGACAGTAGTTGATTCCCACACCGAAACCCGCATCGATTCAAACAAATTCGTGGTGAAAAATCGCGATGCCATTGTAAAATATGCAAACCAGTGCGGACATTTATCAAAAAAGAGAATATATGTGAAGAATTCCTGGTAAGAAGAAATAGAACGAATTCTAAGAGAGTAGTTTTTAGGTGCAAGATCATCAAATGTTCCTGCAAATGGTGTCATCTAAAGGCCTGTTTACATATTAAATTAACCGGTACAAGTTAATGTCTAAATTATGAACATGAAAATGCACCGTGTATTCACCCAACTTGTGCGTATGCATGAACAGAAATTAGAACCTGTTCAAATTTGATTCATGCATTCATAGTCGTATTTAGGAGCGGGGGATGTGCCCCACGCAGATGCTTAAAAAATAGACAAAATTTGAATACCGTTATCACAGGAGGATCTATGAGGGGCATGTGCCCCCCCAGACACTTAAAAAATATGCAAGATTTTTTATACGGTCCAGTTATCATTGCGTTCGTTTTGTATAACATGGTATCATTGTGCCCCCCTCGAGAACAAAATCCTGGATATGGCCTTGCTTGTGCCCCCCAGAAAGAAATCCTGGATCCGTCCCTGATTTCCGTTTCCATTCGCTTTATTTTGTGTATTACTCAAGGTGGCTCAATCATTTAATTCAATAAGAATGACTTTGATATAAAAATAAAGAGAATTTAGTAAAGTCATTGTTATATCTTGTTTTTAATCTCAATTAAGACAAGATCTTTTGCCTGTCAGACCCTCTGTGCCCCTCCCAGAAAGAAAAATCCTGGATCTGCCCCTGCCTACATTTGTACATTTCCTGTCCCGTTCCGGTCCACAGAAATCATTCATGCAAGCAGACATTAATGCATCATGTAAACAGGCCCAAAGGCCCTTGAGAAAAAGTATTTCCCCAGAAGATTGGGAATCGAAGATTCCACGGCATTTATAATGGTTGGTTGGATAGATTCAAAAATAGGTACAGTCTTGTATACAAGATGGTGAGTGGTGAAAGCAAAGATGTTAACATAGAGACAGCAACTCAGTGGAAAGAATCTGAATATATTCGACTTCTGGAAGGTTACAGCCCAAAAGATGTTTTTAATGCAGACAAAACAGGATTATTTTTTAATTTTGTTGCCAGCTGTGCTTCAAAGGGAAGCAATGTTATGGAATAATGCTTAGTGAACAATTAAAAAATTAACATTTCCAAAGCCAGTATGTGAATAAAAGTGAAAATTCTCTATTTCCCACAATTTGCATTTTCCCGCAATTTGCACTTTTTTTCTTGGGTCCCTAGAAAAGTGTAAATAAGGGGTTTTACTGTATTTGCGCACATCGCATCTATATCGCATTTGCGATTTTCACGCATCTTTAGTCATGATGAATGCCGGAAAAAGTATACATCCAAGAAAATAATGAAGCAAACTCCCGATTATCCAGGCAAATGATGGGGAGAGGCGGCATGAATAATCCGACAACATGATTAATCCTAACTTTCTCTTTAATATCTTGTAATTTTTATAATTTACGTGCTCTCTTTTCCCCGACTGCAATCTTTTTAGCAGAGATAACGTGATTGTACTTGCATTCCTACTGCTCCACATAAGACCTGGTTTCTAAAAACCATGCATCCGTGGCTGCGAGATCACAGATTCAGAGAAGTGATTTGCAAGAATGCTTCAAAACCGCAATACAATGTCAGAAGCTACACTTTCAGATACCACGCCGCATAATCGCATCTCACACAAATTGCCTGGGATGCAACTTTTGCGGGACATGGATCTGTGATCATTGAGTCCAATTGAGCACTGCAATGCTTGGAAAACAGGAGCACAGAGCTTCCATGAAGGCAAATGGCACGCCATTGTGCAGCAGTGGTTATATGAAACAAGGGCAAACTGTCTATGCAGGCGAGTGCCTTGCTATGATTCATGCTATCACTACTTCCACTTTCCTCGCTGCTTTCACTTCTATTCCCTTCCTCTCCGGTATGACCTTGACTAGTCACGGCTTAAAAATGCCCAAGTGCAACAAAATATCTGGTTCACTTGCCCCATATTCAACCGCATCGGAGGCCACGGCAATAATTGCGAATTTGGGATATGAAATATACATTTAAAGATCATAGATACTATTTTTCTAAATTTAAGAATGGTTAACCATTGAAGAACCTTATAAAATTAACCAAGAGGTGTTTTTTCCTGCCACTCATCGTCATTTGCAATGCAAGAGCAGATGTCCAAGCACACTTGAAACATTCCATGTCAGAAAGTAAAAATAAAAACATTCCATTTTACGAAAGGAATTCTAGAGATAGTAAAAAGTCCAGTGTAGCTTTGCAATACAATGCAATAGGGTGGTTTCCTATTATTTTTTTATTGCTTAAATCGAAAGATAATTACTCCTGGAGTACGTATTTCACGCTTTTAGATTTTTAAATGACGATATCTATTTTTCGCGATTAAGTGAAAAGTGATAAATTTCAAGCGCGCGAAAACGCGATGCGTAAGTAGGAATGATGGGAAAAAGTCCATGCGACGCATTTCTGGTTCCCCCTCCCACCTTGTGAGGTGACCTTGATCAAGGCTCTGAGCGCTGATAGGACGCAGGATGCTAGCGGGTAGCCGAGTACCTTGCTGGCTGGTAGCACTTGGCTTAAAAAAGGTTTATTAATACCTTATCAAACGAAGAAAACTTTCCGACCTTAGCCAGTTTTAACAGGTGATTATTAAGACATGTTTCCCTAAGCTCTGTGCCTCATGCATGCATTGGTAACCTCAGACGATGTATAACTCCTATCCTCTCATGTAGAAACTAGGTCCCTGTGACGTCACGTGGAGTGGAATCGCATGGGCGCCAATCTGGCCTTTTTCAAATGAGGATAAAATTTGACCCTTGCCATTCGTCTAAACCAGTATTTCAAAAACAAAATAATTTGTGTATTATGAATACACTAATGGTGGGTAACGAATCGCAATCAATGCCTTTCGTTTTCTTTGATGAAGGAAACTACCCTATTATCCTGGTGCCTTTGCGTCTGATTAAAAAAAAATAAGGATCAAGGAAAACATCGAAGGGGAGTGAACTCAAACTGCAGCTGGCTAATTGGGAATCTGCTGTAGTAAATACTAGGGATGGTCAGATGAGATACGTCGGATCCAAAGATCTGCCGATAATGCACATCACCTCATTACATAATCGGATTTGAAACCACTGAAAAAATTGAATCTGAATCTCAAATATTAAACTAATACTTCAGTGAATGCAGCATCCTGTTAGAGGGAATGGAAAGAGTTCTGATTCTCTCTTTGTATGCGCCAATGCTCTGTGATGAAAAATTTTATTTAAAAGCTCTCGCAGGAGTTACACAATAGAATTTCAGCCATGTGAAATTTTAGGGCAAAATATGGCAGGTGCAAAGTTGAATCTTTCCAAGAGATTGAATAACCACTGGGGGAAGCACAACAACGTAGGATAGAAAATATATCGCTGATTTAACTCCCTCCATCAACCCTCAGCCTACGCCTCATATATTTTTCTCCTCTCCAAAACCACACAGATAATAAATTAGAGGAATGAAAGTGGGATGAAGTTTACATTGTGCAGATAACATCTAGAAGATCTACAGCTTTATGAAAAATGTGTGGTGTATGAATGACAATAGATTTTCCTCCTTGAAATACGATTACCAACTTTTTCATCAATTGGGCTCCAACCGTCATGAAGAAGAATTGTACCAATGTCTTTTATCTACGTGCACTCATTTTGCAGCAGTGAGATCAAAATTTTGTTTAAAACATGTTTCTTCAGAAGCCGTTCTCCCAACTGAAGGCACTCTTTTCTGATCAGAAGTTAATCTTTTTTTGAAAATTAATGAGTGAAATAGCCAGTTGTTTCAAAAGATGAGTCTTGCAGTAGTTTTTATAACTGATATGTCAATCCCTTTTCACAAGTAAATGTTCTCAAAAAAATTTTAACCCTTTCTAATGGTCTGTGTATGAAACCTGGGATTGAGATAAGCATTTATTTGGGAGAAGTAAAAGGCCACTGTGCATTAAATTCTCGAGTTGATCATTAGACGGGTGACCCCAGCCATGTGGGCCGCAGCCTGAAGGGCCTCTCTTTCCATATTACTCACTTAACCTGCAACTACTAGTATTAAATTTAAGAGTTAAAATTCACTATCGGTTATTATTAACAGTAAGGTATTGAAAGTGCAATTACCTTCAATTGTAGGATTTGATAATTACCGATAATTTTATGCTAGTAGTTGTGAAAATGACATGGAATTTGCGACAGGTGCACATTGAAAAATATGAAGGGGCAAAATTTTGATATTCTAGAAAATGTTGTGCCATTTTCCTTTCATTTACAGGTGGGCTCATCAAGAATATTTTCATGACTTATCTACCTTTGTGATTTACGGACAAAGAACTTTTTCAAGAATCTTTTTGATCACCTCTTTAATCACAAATTTTATGAATTTGATTGAGCTATTCTCACTACTTGATCTTTTACTCAACAATGCATCATTTCAACTGATGTCAACACAAGTAACAAAACGGAAATAAATATCTAATCTTGTGTTGAGGTGTTGCCCACATCTCGGTAACTATTCACTGGAAATATCGTTAATCTAGAATACGTCTGTCCCAAGTATTCTGGATCATCAATCTTCAACCGTATGTTCAAACATCATATTTTAATTGAAATAATAACACTTTCCAACCCATAAAATAAATAACAGGCTAATAAATGAATCTATCTAAAAGGGATGAAAAGTAAAAAAATGGCAACTTCATGAAAATGATATTTTGGGCACACACATGGAGTGAATTTCTAAAATAAAAAATATAAAATGTCTAAGACTGTCACTCTACTGTTTATTCTATAATTATAAACAATGCAAGTCAAATGTAACTAACTTGGGGTGGATGCAATCAATGCGGCTGGATATTGCCTTCACTTCCAGCAAAGGCTTATCAGGATGATTCAGACTCAGATCATACTTTTCCTTGAAATAATCCTCAAAAGATGAGTATGTTGTAGAAGGGAAGGGACTTGCTGCATCCATGTCCTGGCAGATTTTAGTCACTACATAGTGCTGCAAATAACAATTTTAAAAAATTATTAAAATTAATTTGAAATACCAATGAAGATTTCCATTCAAATGACAAGCACAACACTTGAAGTTTACATAAAATGCAAGTGAACTGATGAAAAATATGTATTTACATTCCATTATGGCAGCACAACACAAACACTGTCACATGAGATGGTTCATAGAAAAAGGCTTAAAAAAACATTACAAAGAATCTTCACAATGCTCTAAGAATTAGAAAAAAATCAACAATGATTGCATGTCATCTACCACTCTAATAAAAAATAACAACAACTGTCCCATGCACATTGTACTGAGATTGGATTTTTCATTTCCTATCTTGATTGCTTGTTCCGGAGCTAATTTTTCCAATATCTATGGGCCCATTCCAACGTTATGTGCCAGGTTAACCACACCATGGCACCCGACGACTTGGATTTTGAAGAAACTTCATTCATTTGGAGTGAATTTGAAGTTTCTAGTTTGAAAAGTTTGAAAAAAGCTAAAATATTTTGTATGTAGCTTCAGTAGTTTTTCAGTAACAAATTCTCAAACTTTACAAGGCATCTCAATTTCTCACTATCTCAGTTTACACTTCTTGAGGTGTACCGTTTTATCCAATAAAATTCTTTCTCCCTTTTTTATGCATTGGTTCCTATGAAATTTGTCACGTAATACTGTAAGGGTGTGAGGATTACGGAATAAATTACATTAGCACATCAATTATTTTTTCAGCCCTATAAAAAATTCTTAAAATATGTATTAGCAATATGTTTATAACAAAAACATAGTCAACTATGAATCCCAATATCCAGAAGTTGGCATTAATGAAAATAAATGTTTTTGAATTACATATTTTCGATACTTTTGCAATTTTAATTTTGTATTAAAAAAAAAGATTTCAAAAAGGTTGTTGCATTTTGTAACTAAAATACATTTTCGAAATATCTTGTACTTTCAAAATACATACATTCAAAATCAAAATGCACAGTTTAAACCAATCTCAATTACTTAGCAATGGCTGCCCCTCTGGGACCCAGGACATTTGTTTGGCCAGCTACACAGACAATTTTTTGGTCGAATTACATTTAATGTCGCTGAAATTCCAGCAAATATGTAATAACTAATAGAGTAAGATAGAAATCACACGCTGGGAAGAAAAAAATTCATAATTTTCTTGTCCATGGTGCAATTTTATAAAATGACAGTTTTCCATCAAAAATGGTAAACACCCAATTAATGGTATGATAAAAGTTATGCCCATTTGCCATTATATGGGTACAAGAGTGCACATATGAACTTCCCAAGGATCGGCACACCACGAAAAATGTCACACCACACGCTTTCTATGATATATGTGTAAAAAATGGGGCAGAATTTGAATACATATCAACAGACAAGATCTTATGCAGTACATCACAAGAAGGTCATAGACGTTCATACCTGTGATGGAATTTTTAATTGTACATGCAAGGCACAGACAAACACAGGAGATTCGAATACAGCACAACTATGACCAACTGAAATTTAAGTAACTGACAAGGAGATTATCAACAAAGCTTTATTCAACCAATATATCAGCCCTTACACCATCTTCCTTGCCACCCCACCTATTCTTTCCAATGCCATCATTGAGGACAACAGGATTTCTATGCCACAACCAAAGAGCTTCAATTTGCTAACAATATAGTTCTACAGGGTGTAGAGCCAAACAAAGCAAAAAAATTCATGCATAATTCTAGGTTATTCTTACATGATTACTACAATAGATGAGAATTTTAAAATGCCCAAAATTACTTCAATACTTTTAATAATATTATATTTATGTGCTATTTTACATACCTAATTTAAAGACATACACCTAGTAACAGAAATTTTACACTTAATTTATGAACGTTTCACTCGGCTTCTCAACACATTTGTCACAATTTCAAGTGTTATAGAGATAAATATAAGTTTTTATAAAGAGCTATTTTTAATGTAATCAATATATTTTAAAGCTTACATGCAAATAAGATAGTCTTCACTAAAAAATATTAAATAAAAAATATGAAAAACAAGAAATGGGTGCTGAACTGGTGAAACTTTACGTGAAATGAATTTGAATAAAATATTTTGAAATTCCAGATTGGAGCAAAAATTCAAGAATAATTTATGATAATTCCGGGGATTAAAAATTCATCCATAGTTCCTGATTCTCCTGGTCACCAGAAACCCTGTTCGAATGCATCAGGAAATATTTTGTGTCTCTGAAACTGTTGCCTCACGTCTGAGCCTTCTGCCATGCCATTCTCCTTTCCATTGCCATTTTTCATGAATGATGCTATCATCTTGAAAATTTCAGGGTTGGCAAGTTTTAAACAAATAAAATGTCATAGAAATTGTCAACTATGTTGAGTGGTAGTCATGAATCATCATAATGGTGCTCCCACATCTATTTGATATTAGATAACTTATTCTCCACATAATTATCAGCACAAAATTTCCAACTCTTCCCAAAAGTTAGATATTTCAGAGATCTAGACATCCAAGTTATTGGAAGATTCCAGCATCTGCCCACTCCCTGAAAGAAGGCACCTTCACTTGTTCATTAAGGTGAGCAGTTGAGTAGAAAATGGGTGCATGAAGCACCTTCATTGTCATGGAAATGGGTTCCCCACCAGTTCAGTATTTCCCAGCATATTTAGAAATAGGGGTGGACCTTGACCCTGACTTGTTAACTTAAGAGATGCTGATGAGTAAAATGGGTGAGATAAAGAGGGCAATGCTCAAGGTTGTTGTACCTGTGGCTGAGGGCCTGAAGGTCTTGGCAGTGATTGAATTGTCTACACAACTTTGAACAGGGGAACTAGAACAGGAGATGGGCAGCTGTGCAACCACCAACTGCTGGAAAGACAAATGCTAGTTGAACTCATCTAATGAGATGGATTTTTCTGAATGACAGTGGCCCCAGTTCCCTGGTATGTGAAACTTTTAGGCCATGAAACTGGAATAATCACAATTGCCTATCAAAAAGTTGAGATGTGTTGAAGTGGAGATGGGACACAGAAAATTTCTTCGTTTGCCCACTTTAAGAAGTTATTAAAGAAATGTAAAACCACACCCATTTTTCAGTGTTTTATGAAGGGAAGGAGGAAAGTTGATGACAAGTTAACGTGCTCCAGTTGGAAATTTTGAGGTGCTGTTTTCAATTTACTGATTGGGCAGCTCACTATAGATAGATTGGGCGATAGAACCACTGGATTTAATAAGACAGAAATGGAATCATACCTACGGACCAGCATTGTATTTCATAAGACAATAAAATGAAGGTTTTACAAACTAGAGGTTCATTTACTTAGTTTTCCTTACATGTACGATTGGGACCAGGAGAGAAGTTTGTAAGTTAATTAGTACATATTAAGTTGTTAAGTACAGGTTTTGTAAATGAGAGATTCTAGTGTATTTCATTTCTGGTTTTTCAACAAAACATAATTTATATATTCCAAATAAAGTATAGCAACCTTCACAAAATGAACTTAACATTCTTTTGAGAAGGAATTTAAATTCATAAAATCTCAGGTAATGGAATTTTACAATGAAAAAATAAACACAGCAACTTACCCTTTCAACATAGCTTCCTCGGTACCATGGAGTCACAACTTCATATAAAAAGTTATCATCATCCACTTGTAAATCAGAATTTTCTTCTGGGGAAGGGTTTTCAACAATAGGTAGAGTTGAAAATTTCCTCACTACGTCCCAGTCAATGATCCATTTCCCATTAGAATCTACAAAGCATTCCAAAATAAATGTTTTTAGAAAATTATGATAAAAAAGGGGATGGGTGAGTTTGAATACTAGTTCCTTTTCTTGAGATTGAAACTTGAGCCAATTCATACAAGAACTATAAGAGAAATAAATGGCAGGAAAACCAGTTATATATAAAATATAATAAGTTAAAAGTAAGATTTACAAACAAAAAGTGAGAAAGGGTAGCTAAAGAAAATATGATAAGGCAATGTTATTCTGAAAATATACAAATAGGCTTCCTATGAAGCTAAGATGGCTGGCCACTCCAACACAGAGCAACAGCAATATCAGCCCAATTAAGTCCAATTATATTCTACTATTTCCTATCTCAGTTTCTTAACATGTAATGATGACACTTTTTTCAGATACAGTGAGTCCTTGTTCTACATCACCCCGTTTAACGTCATTTCGCGATAACGTCACGAAAATTTTACGACCGTGATTCGTTTATCGCCCCTTCGCTTCGCGATAACGTCACGAATTTTAAATTTCGCGCAAGAAAAAAGGCGAACTGGCAGGCGTTACAGGTTGTTTGTTTCGTGGGCGGTAATACGGTCAGTCTATTCAGAATGTAAAACGATGTGTATTGTTAATTGTGATTACGGTTTTGGCAAATTTTAGCATCAGAGACATTTCCACGACAATGTCCAAGAAAACAATGTTCACAATAATTTTGGTTCCTGTTACTGCGACGATGTTTCAGCGATGATGATGCCCAGGCGACGCCCGCCCGCCTCAAACCATCTCTTCTATTTCATAATCCCAGTTTGCCCGCCCTCGCTCATTTGCGCCATTTTGATTTCGTTCCTGACCGGTCCGAAAAGAAATTCTCGTAGCAAGGGTAAGGCCATGGACCGGAGCACCGGATCCCCGGTCTGTAGCGTCTGGTAGCATTCATTGGACCGCGAAGCCGAAAAGCAAGTGCGGGCAGATACAAAAATGGAGAAGGATTTACGTCACTGCTGCTATTGTCGTCGATGAAGACAGGAACTCGTATTTATGCCATAGTTTGGCATTCCCATCGTAAAAAATGCCCCAGATATGATACGGTAAAATTTTTTCGCGTAGGAATTGTGAGGTCTAGGAACCGATATTCAATTTTTACATTGTTTTTATGGGATATTATGCTTCGATTAACGTCATTTCGTTTATCGTCACATTTTTCAGGAACGGTAGGTGACGTTAAACGAGGACTCACTGTATTCCAATACAGAACCTGAAGTAAATTTATAGGAGGATTAAATAATATACTCTCACCTGTGCAAGTTGGTGCAATTAAGTAAGAATTAGCAGTATTACTTTTGTCAACAACAAAATACTGCTTGCAAACATTCAGCAAATCAAGAAAGAGCATTACATGAAACAGCTCCAATTCTTTAATTTCGTCGGCAGAAAGAATAACTCCTTCTTTCTCCTGTTCCGGTTCTATCCTGACATCAATTTCACCAGAGCTCATGAAGATTGAGAAATCACATACCTGAGACCAAAAGAACAGTTTCCAATTGATAATTCAAAAAAATACTCCATTTCATGATTAATCAAAGAAAATTAATATACACTCAGAAGCAACCCCACAAATGTTCATGCCATTGAAAGAGATACAAATTTTCCTATACATATTGATAACCTCTATAAAACTAATTTGTTGGGATCAGAAAAATCATGACTTTGCAGAAGGGATTTTGTTCCATGTAGTGACAGCAAAGTGCTTAGCAATGTAAGTTGAATAAATTTGTCAATCTTTCTTATAGCGATGATAAATCATTGTTATTTTTAACTATCGAATACCATGGCTCTAACCGCATGATTTGCAATCTGTGTACTTATAATTGAAATTGTTTTTCTCATCCGTTCTGCCCTATACCTCATTGCTTACTTTAATTATGGTCTGAAATGAAAGGAACACCAAAATTAATGTTTGTGGATTACACATTTTTGAAGTCCTCCATAATTTTTCTGATTATCAAATCAATGCTAACGTTGGAGTACAATTATTTAAGTCCATATCAATTGGCTGTTTTATGCAGCAACTTTGCTTGAAAGAATACATATTGCCTAAAAGACTTACAAAAAAAACGCATAAAATATTCCTTTGAATTCCATTGAAATACCAATAAAAATCTGTTTGTGACTGGCATATGATGGAAATTAGGTGGAGTGAATTAGTTACCATGATTTGAAACATGGCAGTCGGCAATACACTGAGGTCACAATGGCAATCTCAGATGATAATTCATTGACGATGCCTTCATAGAAGCTCAACACTATTAGGATTATGTTGGTGCACCTATTTTCTGATGTGCCAAAACGTAGAACCATCCAAACCATAGAAACATGGTATGCCAGGTAACATTTGAATCCACTGTTCCTCTAGTAATTACCTCTTCCAACTAGAATAAAATTTTAAGCTAAGTTTGCCATTTTTCAGTCCTTTACAGAACGTCTATCATTTAGAAATGTGCGCAATTTGCTGGCTAAAACTATAAATCTGGAATAATTAATCACTAAAGCAAAATCACATAATAAAAGATATCTAATGCTAGCAATTAAGAGCCATTTTCTTGTCACAGATAATTGTAAAACACCCAATAAAGAGTGCCATAGAAAGAACGCCACTACAAGTTAAAGGGGTCAACCCCATTCCTGGTAAAACCTGCAGGAAGAATTGCATTGGCAAAACAGGCAAATCCATGAAAACTTGCCAAGAGGAACACAAAAGAGCAATTTGATTAGGGCACTCAACAAAATCCACTGTAGCCGAACACGCAGCACTGTGACACGCAATCTACTTGCACAATGCAAGAATTGTCACCTGATGTCTGGGATTGGTAAGAGAAGCAATAGAAATATAAGAGGACAATAACCATTGTACTATGGACAACAGCCTCAAAATTAGCAGAATGTGACAGCCGGTACTTACCATATTTACCCGTAGAAGCCACGCACCTTTTTTCCAGATATGCCGGTGAAAAAATGGGTTTGCGCAGCTAACACGAAGCCTCCAAATTTTAATGTAAGCCGCATTCCATTTTCCCTCATATTCTTATCATTTGTTTCTCCAAAGTTTAGCATTAGACCTATGAAACCTTCGCAGGAATTACATTTATAACATTATTTAACCTTAATGACCATGGAAACATAACTTTGTAAGAACCCCGATGCTCGAAGGGGTGTCGCCGATCAATTGGCAGGGATTTTTGGAAGGAAACTCATGGATTCCGCAGAGATGACTTTATTCACCCGTTCACATTATTCGCCGTCACAGGTCTCACTCCGCGACGTTCGTCTCCCAGCGGCCCCCTCCGCTCACCTCCCCTCCTCACCCTTCCCCATCCTCAGCCATTGTCTCTGCCTTTCTCCTAGCTCTGCAGTTTCCCACGGGAGGATGGAATATGGTCACAGGAAGTGAGGGTAAAGCGACCCGACTCATCGCAGAGACAGAAACTCATGACTCGGGAAGGAATATGAAGGAGAGTGTAGGTGATGGCTGGGGGTGTGAAAAGGATGGGAACGGAAGTTGAGTCTGCTGTTTCTGTCCCTTACAACTTTATCAATTTAGCAACGAATCACGAGTTCTTATATTAGACTGCACCCAAAAAGTGTTAGGAAGTTTTTTTTTTCCTCACGGGCCGGACCAAAAATGGGGGTGTGCGGAATACACGAGGGCGCGGCTTACACGCGTAAATACGGTATGAAAAACAGAATCCACACAGTCAACTGTTCCCTGTTCCCACCTTCCTCCCCTTCCACCAGGTACAACACCCATATTTGTATAGAAGCGAAGAATAATCCCTACCATACTAGAGATTTTGATTACCTTGATAAAGTGACCAGCTTTGGTCATGAAATGTTGGGGCCACCCAAACATTGACACGGAGAAATGGCCTGAAAAGTTTTTGATCCCCAATGTGAACCAAAATGAAAGTAATTTTCATGAAAACCTTTATATATTTCCTCAGTGTTGTGCCCCCCAGATGACTGCACTGAAAGAGCGGGCTTTCCATGCAGTTGGACTTGACATGGTATGCCTCAAATTACAAACAAATGATGATAGTTTTATCTAACTAAGTATTAAACAGAATTAGACAAATGCTACTCACTTGAGGAAGCTTTTTAGAGGATAATATGGCGTATCCTCTTTCCATACCCAACACCTTGTATATGGCACATCCCCGTGAATCCTTGGGGGATGGCACATTATATACCGGTGTTTGTTGTATGTGGTAAATGTAGGTTGGTCGGTAGGGCTTCGGTCGACAACCGCTTAAGCCTGTTGACACCTAAAAGAAAATAAGGGATAACATAGAAAGTAACTTCAGACACAAATCAACCCTTAGATACAAGCACCAAGGACACAAAACAAGCCCAAAAACACATTTATTGGCAAAGGATGAAAAAGAAACTTTGTGTTTTCACATTAAATGTTTAGTTACACGACCAAGGTTTCAACGTAAGACGTCATCAACAGGTGAACCCTACAGAGATCCATCACATCAATTTATACCAGAACAAAATCACTACTAAACTCATTATTAACTTTTTGGTATTCCATAATAAGTTTTCTTGGATATTTCCCTATTACTTACACCACTACTTTTTTACATAATGCGACCCGGGCTTCAATGAGTTATCATCATCTTCAGGCGTAAATTATTTTAATTAAAAAATTTCAAAAACTCTACAGTCATACGATGAGCACTCACCCAGCCACAAAGAGGTTGATTCAGCCCACAGTGACTATTAAGCAGACTAAAGTTTTTGCTAGTCCTTATAATTTAAGTTAGCTAACAAGGTTAAAGTTAATTACTTAGAGTAGTTCTTCTTCACATTTAATTCAATAAATTCTATACCTCTTTATTACACATCCTTTTCAATTTCTTTGATCCAGGTACACCATCAATTTTCTCCTCATTTATCCAATTAGGGAACAAGTTAGCATCATCCATGGCTTCTGGTTCATGACACACAGGCAGCAGGTCATTTCTTCCAAGCTCTCCTCTCCGATGTAGAATCGCACATGCAATGAGTCCCACTGCTCTCTTCGCGTAACGTTTGTTATGCATTGGAATACCCTAAGACCATAGAAAATAAAAACAAATTAAGAACTGTAACTTAACTGCATTAGATTGTTGCTAAAAACTCAGAAACTGTGTCGTTGGCCTTAACTTGAAGTGAAACTTTTTGTCATATTTCTTTAAGAAAATAGTAGTTATCAAACACATTGAGACTTACTTTCAATACACTGCACTCTGAAATAACACCTTATCATGCATAAGTTATTTCACCATATTTTTACTTTTGAAATCTTAGAATCCAGATCAAAATTTTCAATAGTACACTTAACAAATCAGAATTTTAAGTTAGGAAGAGTAGGGCTAAGGGAGTTATTTTTCAGATCCATAGGTCAACCAATATATATACAGTAGAATCCTGATTTAACATTTTTCAGGGGGGACAAAATTTAAAATACTAAAAGAGGACCTGCCATTTATTTCAGGTTTTAGGGACTGTAATTAATGGAATGGCTTTTTATGAATAAAAAATATTATTTTAAGTAAATAAAAGGTGCTGCATGCAGCAAAAAATTCATTTATTAAGTGTTCTCCGCCCAATGAAGGTTGGACAATACTATTCAGGAATCAGCTAAAAAAATGGGTAGTAAAAATAAGTAATGAGAGGATGATAATTGTTTTAATGAAATACTTTAAGAAAATTATAATATGCATCAACTTAAAAGAATTCCCACATGGAATATTATTATGGACATTAGTGATTCCATTTTTACGCAGATTCCAGTGGTCTTGAGCTTTTAAAATTTTTTCGGTAAAAGTGACATGTAGGTGACTATAGCATTTCTAATATAATAAGAAAAGGTGTAAGTAGGTACTCGAAAAATCGTCTCGAAAGTGAAAACTGCTCTCAAAGGATGCCAACACAGAACCCTGGATGCCATTATAGCATCTTGTACACATGCTCTGAAGGATGTTTCAGTTATTAACTTCTAGGGAGCGTACAACACCTGGAAAATTAGCCTGCAGAAGTGTGATACTAGAGGTTTTCAGTGATATCTCTTTTAATAAATTTCTTTAAATAATTATTTTCGTAACTTAAAACAAACACAGTAAACAACCATTCCAAGCTATGGCAAAAATTATTTTCATTTGTCCTCAAAGTTTCTTCAGCGATGTTAATACGTTTGCTCTTTTCTACAACACGGAGCTCAATATGTAATACCTACCATTAATTCATACCACATCCATTTTTTTGGCTAGTAGTTTTCATAATGTTTCATTTATTAGTAATATTGCTCTAGTAATATTTAGATTAAGAAAGAAGAGAAACACAACGTTTTAGACTAGATTTTGGCCTGTAGATTATTTAATACCTGGGTGCAAACATGAATGTCATTTCCAAAATACGACCAATCTTATCTAATACCAACTTCTTAGAATTTATATTTATGTCGGGGAGTTCTGTGACTTTAAATGGAGAAACATATCAGTGATTCCAACTTAAGACTTAACTACGATGACAACAAAGACATGACAATTCCGTACAGCAACTCAGGCTAAAAATCAGAACTTTTACCCAAACTAGATATTTACCTTGATAATATTTCTTATTGGGGCATTGATGGGTAGCTGAAGATAAGCCAATTTATTTCTTGAAAAAATTTGAGGGTATCCGGGCAGTTGTTTCATAGGTGAAGACCTTGGAGTTAAAATCTCTTCCATTACCCACAAGGGATACAGCTGCGTAAATTTGTCTTGAGGCAACAGAGCACAATACCTATAGAATTCAAACTAAGTATCAGTTATAACCATGATGAGATACACTGAATGACACTGAACATAACATTGAAGACTAAAAACATAATTTTCTTAGCTGGTATTTTACAGGTACATATAGGAGATAAA
Organism: Ischnura elegans; assembly: GCF_921293095.1. Classification (NCBI taxonomy): domain Eukaryota; kingdom Metazoa; phylum Arthropoda; class Insecta; order Odonata; family Coenagrionidae; genus Ischnura; species Ischnura elegans. Next base: position 107,536,500 of record NC_060249.1, read on the forward strand.
GAAAAAACTGAACATGTCAATCAACCCAAATCATTTGACAAAAAATGGGTGTCACTGCTGTTAATTGGAATATTATCACTGGAAAAAATTTCCCTAATAAACTAGGCAATCCTTATCATACTGCATGGTTTGAATTCTTAATGACAATTGATACACTCACATATATTTCATAGCCTTCAATGATTATAACATCAAATTCTATTTACTCAAACTTCCTAAGCCCTGACAATACTACTAATAAATGGAAAATTTTAGCATGCATGAAATATTTTTACTATGAGGCTACCCAGGAAAATATATAATACTAGAGATGGGTCAAATAGCAGATTTCTCGAACTCGAATACCGAATTCGAATATTAAATCATTGCTCGAATATTCGAATACCTCGAATTTCGAATACCTCGAATACTAGAATTGCGCAAAGCATATTAAACGTACAATTCTTATTCTATTTCACTTCATGAGTGCATAAATAAAAAGGTGTACAGTGGAACCTTGATCTATCTTTTTTCAAGGGGATGGAGATGGACGAAAAAAACGATGAATGCGGGAATGTTTTACTAGGTTGCCTATGCAGCAGGAAACTCAGGATTTTGGCTAGTAATTATGATTTCCTTTAAAGGATTCAAACAGGAATTTAGTTGATTTATGGAATATTTAAATTTTATGGAAACAATTTGGGCATGTAGTTGATTCAACTAACATCTCTCTCAAATATCCTAAGGGGACACACCACCTCGTGACAAAATGATTTCATGCCGTCTCGGCATTTACACTGCTACGATGGATTTCAGTCTGATGTATGCATTCTTATCTACCAAATGCCATTTCAGCGGCACGCCCATCTGATACTCGGCTTCATCCAACTTCTTATTTTCAACAGGTAGCTCGCTCAATCCCCACTCCTGCTGTCAAGTGCTAGCAGACAATCCGAGGCATTTTGCAAAGTACACGCGCTTCTCCACCGAATTTTCTTCAATTATTTTCAATCCATCTTTGGAAGTTCTCACGAGATAAGCAGATGAATTCGAATTGCTGGCAGGGAGAAACCAAATATCTTGCGAAAATATCCCTTCGTCTGTGACTGTGACAATAGAGATTTATAGCATAACTCATAAATTGTAACTTGATATATGTTTTCGAAAAAAAAAATACCACATTGACTTCCGAGAACCTCAGCTGCAAGGATATCGAATTTTGCCAGAATGCTAAGTCTCTGCCGTATTTGAACATTTATTTCCTTGCGCAAAATGCTTAAATAAAATCAGAAATACATCGTGTTTGGTCTTATTTCTTTTTAAATTATGCACACATTACTAATATTTCAATCCAATAAAGGTGTAATATCAATTGCCGAAAGTCATTGTTAGACAATTTTTGGGCTAATAGATGACTCATGCAGCAGTTGACTTCCAGAAAAAGGGGAACTTCGAAGCAGGTAGGCAGAAAAAGGTCAGTGGGGGAGAAAGAGTGGGAGTGGGTGAAACACGATTCTATTGTTCTCCTGTAACTAGATATTTTATTTTGAAGCTTTTCATTCATGGTCTTCGTAATACAAACCCTGCCTGAGCTGGGGCCTTTTGTTTGATTTGGGAGAGGAGGAAAGCATCGGAGGAGGTGCCGAAGCTGATGGATGGAGGGGGTAGCAGATTTTGGGAATTGTGCTACATAGTTATTATCCCACGGCACTGAGGTTCTCCTGGTGGGGGAAACCAGGGATTTTAGGATTTTTTTCACTCGATCATTTTCGGATTCCCTTGTCGAACTCTTTTCACCGCTCTAAAGAGCGAATTTGATGTAGTTCGTCAACTTGCCTAAAACGGCGATGCATGCACAAAACGACTAGAGTTCTCTACATTTTTCCGAGTCAACTACCAACGACATGTGTGCGACAGTGTATCGCACAAAATTCCAAGTATTCGAGATATTCGAGGTCGTACCTTTAGCATAATTATTCGAGATGTCGAATATCGAATACTTTCTAGTATTCGAGTATTCGCTGATACTATTCGCACATACCCTTACTAATACATATACATAATACCCTTATATCAACAACACCATGGCTCCTTCCTTACTTAATTATTGGTTCACAATTACCTGTTAATCAATACTGATGCAGATACTAGGTTAACGGATGCACTCTTATCGCAAGAATAATAAGGTGGTATTTCTTGATTATAGAGCTTATCCTTTACCTCTTCATCAGATGGTCCAAATCTATTTTCATTCTGACCCACCAAAATCTGTGAAGAAATAAAAAGAATATGTCAGGGGAGAATTAAAAACAGCAATAAGTGGAAATTTACCATGTAGATGAGGTCAAGTGAATCCAAAAAATAGAGACCACATTAGGCATTAGGAATCATACGGAAATCTCCAGTTAACCATAATTTTAAAGTGATAAGGTAATTTTAGCAATCCTGAGAAATATTTGAATCTACAGTTAATGATTTATTGATGCATAAGTACTACCTCGAATGTACCCTGGAATATACTAGCAACTTTAACATAAATAAATGTCATCATTCTCCATGCAAAATGCCATTCTTGGTGTCTCTCCGATAAATCTCTGATACTCTTTGAAGTTCACTTAAGTGATCAAAGAAATGAATTGCTCTTAGCACACTCTCAGCATGCAGCACAAGGTGACCAACATTCAGAAAGACTTGGACAGTTATAATCACAACACCCTGAGGCAGTTAATTTTATGAAATTAGGAAATTTTTCCCATTTTATCACTTACTAAATTCATTATATAGCTACTCATACACATGGGGAGACCATACTGCGATAAATAATGTTTTTTCCCCCGAAGAAGAGCATAAAATACCAAACAAAGTAGGCGACACCAATGCCACCTTGCGCTAAGATATTGTAATCCAGCAATAGCAATTGTTGCCGACAGAAATAGGAAAACCTTTTAATTCTACACTCTCTAAAATGAAGTGGGAAAACATTAAGCCACGGGCCCCTAGTACACAGGCAAAGGTAATCCCAAAGCTAATAGATGGAGGAGACAATAGAGCATTTTATTACAATTGCCAGAGTTGCAACCTTGACCCTTTGGCTTTGGTGATTCAACATTGCTCTGGTCGGATGTTGGGTAGGAATGAGGAGATGCCACAAGTTTAGATACAAGGCTGCTTTTTGGGGATAAAGAGTTTGGGAAGGCTGAGGCCCATTTAAGTATTTATCTGATGGTGCAGCTAGAATTGCTTTGCTTTGAGGTAGAGAAAAAAATATTAATATTCTATTCATGAGAATTATCATTTATTCAACCTTGAGATCATTGTATGATTCGCCAGGAAATTCAATCAATCGTTACCCTGCTGTGGATCTTGTGGAAGATCGTTTAATGTGAGTGCACATTAAATCATCATTTAATCATCACATTAATTAAATCATCATCACATCATTTAATTGTTGGTGATGTGATTGTGCAAGATTCTTTAGGTGAGAGTGAGTGCATGTGAAAGACCAAGGATATCCATTAGGTAACAGATAGTATGATTGGCACCAGGAAAAGAAAACAGTTATTGGTGGAAGCTGAATCTTACCAGAAATATGATCAAAACAAGAAATGGTTTTCCTGAGATTTTCAAAATCTCAGGAAAACCTTTTCTTGTTTTGATCATATATTGTTTCATAGCCAAAAATATGGATATATAAGTGGTTTAATTGCTCCCTCAGAGCCTGGCTGTCTTCACAACAATCCTGCAACAGATAGTCATCTAATTTGCCGTTTTCTTCTGCAAAATATTTTGTGACTTGGGATACCCAGATGTGATGATTTCGTGGAACATAATTCACGTCATCAATGTACAATGCCTATTCCTAGAAATTTCCAGACTTAAACAGGAGAGGAATGGAAGTGGGTTGAAATACACATTGCACATGCCACACACCCAAAATTACTTAAAATCTGTCCGCTGAAATCTGTAGTTTTATGAAAAATGTGTGGTACATAAATAATAATTGCTTTTCCTGCTTGAAATATCATTACCTACTTTTTCATTCATAGAGCTCCAACCATCATGAAGAGGAATTTGACGTCTTTGATCTACATGCATTCACTTTGCAGAAGAAAGAACCAACATTTTGTTTTAAGTATTTTTTTTTAACCCACAAGTGAAATAGCCAGTTGTTCCAAGAGCCTTGCAGTAGTTTTTATATTGGATATGTCAATCCCTTATCACAATAAGGTGTTCTCAAAACATTTTTAACCATTTGTGTTTGAAACCTGGGATTAAGATAAGCAGAGTGAGGGATTAACATAAGAGGAGGGATAGGCCACGATGTATTACATTCTTGAGTTGGTCATTAGATGGGCGACCCACACTGCGAAGTCAGCAGCTTGAAGGGCCCCTCTCTGTATGAGACATGCGGACTAAATGAAGATTGTTTATGCAGTTAATGCCAATCAGTTTTTCCAAAATGATTTCTCTTAGATAAGCTGTGACTACTAATATAAAATTTATGAGTTAAAATTTACTTTAAGTTATTATTTATAGGAATGTATTAGAGGTGGGATTACCTCTGATCAGAGGATTTGATAATTACTGAGAAGTTTACATTAATGGTCGTAAAAATGAAATGGAATTTGCAACAAGCACGTTGAAAAATATGGAGAGGCAAACTATTGATGCTCTAGTCAGATTGCAAAAATGTTGTAGCATTTTTCTTCCATTTACAGTACAGTTGGTCTAACCAAGATTACTTTAATGACTTATCCACCTTCATGACTAACGGACGAAGACCTTTTTCAAGTGTTGTATATCTTTAATAATCACGTCTTTAATCATAAATTTATGAATTCGATGAAGTTTTTCTCATTACTAGACTCCTCACTCAAAAATGCATTATTTGCACACCACCCATCACCAATGCACATACAAAAAAAAAGATAAAGTAAACTCCAGTGTTGCCTATATCTAGGTAACTGATCTATTCATAGGAAATATTGTTAATCCAAAATGCATCTGGTCCCCAGCATTCCAGAATATCGGTCTTCTACTACATTTGTGCCATTTTACTTGTATTTCCACAGCTTCATGTGATGGAGCCTACTCCTAAGTTTCAGTACCTAGCTATGAATTGTGTGCTACCTACTTCCGACCACTACAAACTACCTACCACCAATTCTACTCCCAAATTTCCATTTTACTTTGATTAATTGTGGCATTGTGACAATTTCTATAAGTCTTATACACAGGATACTCAATGCTCAGATGATGTCTCCCTTGAGCCAATTAATTTAATCAAATCAATTTTCTATGCCAGTTTATCTACATACTACCACACAAGCTATCTCAATAGGCATGCGACATGGTGTAAAGACTGCCATTAAGAATTTAAAAAATGTTTAAATAGGAGGTACTCGACTACTTTGTCCCATCTAACATTTATTAAAGTTCTTCATTTTTTCGGGGGAAAAATTAATTGCTATACCTGTTGGACAAAACATTTCTATTTTTTTACCACAATGCTATGAAGATCACAGACAAAAATGCTTGAATCTTAAATCTGTCCCTTTCTAAACCTTTAAAAATATGTTTAACATTATATTAGCAACTATTTTAGGCCTAAAACATGTTTATATGTACAAAAATGCTATTACCACGAATAGTATTTTCATAACTCTAAACATTTTTTCCCATAATTATCCTGAAGGAATATGATTTCAACCTTAAAAAATATGAGGTGTATTCAGAAAGTAAGCATTGTTTGTTCAAAGAGCCCTCAGTACTCTGTTCATACACACAAGTCTCCTTGGTTCACTGGCTACAATTGACAGCATAACAGTGGCTTTCCCAATTGAATTTTGTCTGCGTGCACTTAAAATGCTTGAGACAATTACTGAACCTACCAACTGTGGGATTTGTTCATGATTTGGTTATTGAACTCATGAAACATAAGGCTGGCTGAAATTTATTATCAACTGCAGAGGTTTACGGTGTGAATGCCATGAATGGACTGCACTGAAAATGGTGAAAAAGTGGGAAAGAAAAGAAATGATGGGCAAACGAATATCTACAATGAGACTTGCAGCGGTCAGTCTTCTGTTGCCAATGATGGTCTTGTAGGGAGTTAATTATAAAGTTTGTAAGAACACACAATTTGGAAAGATAATGGTTTATGACAAATTTCCTGAAATTTCAAGATCTGCTGTGCACAACGTCATCTCAAACCATCAAGGTATTCCCAAGTTTTGTTTCCAAAATTCTTTTTGATGTTTTTTTTTGGGTGGACCTCTCATTCTCACTCAACTTGTTGCCCCAAATTTTGTGGCAGTTACTGGTGACTTTTTCTAAGGGAATAAGCATAGTTTTTCCATAGGCAAAAATAAAATGAAAACTCCTTCACCTCTTCCCTCCATGAACCCTTATACCCTCCACAGAAAAAAATATCCTAATTCCCTAAAAAAAAGGGACCAGCAACAGCCACGAAATGTTGGACAACAAACCAAATAAGTATGTGGTAAACATCTGAAAAAACATCACCCACCATCACCCCCAAGAGCTTCAATGACGAAATGCTTATTGAAGTCAACAAAACCATAAACCTTATTCAGCAGTTCTGTTAAGAGCAGTTCAATCATCCACCATATAGTCCAGACATGGTATCATTTGATTACCACTTGCTCATGCACTTGAAGCTTGAACTAGCAGATGTTTCCAAACTGATAAGTAAGTGAAACACTTCATGCTGTGATGCCTGTCATGATTGGCTGCGCTTTTCTATGAGGAAGGACTAGATATGTCGATCAATTGCTATGAAAAGTGTCTCAACAAACTTGGAAAATATGTGCAATGGTGTTGTGAGATGTGTCCTTTCATGTACCACGAGAATTTTGATTCTAAAAAAACTGATTAATATTTGATTCAAAACAGGGATTACTTTCTGTATACACCTCATACAATAATACCTTTTCTTCTTCTTTAATAAAAATTAGTGTAATTCTGATGCCACTTATTCAAAATAGCTGCCGACACACATTTTTCATTATATAATTAATGGAAAATGAGATTTTCTAAGGAAACATTACTGATGAAACTGTATGATATAAAGGTTACATTAAACATACAGAGCATTAATAAGAACTTGGATGCATGATACAAATCATGACTAACTGCAGGTTGGCATGTTTAACACAGGTACAGCCACTCAAGTTGGTAGAGGCAAACTGATCTCAAAAAACAAACAAGATTACAAATGTGACTTTATGCCATATTTTAGGTTTTTTCAAGTTTATGAAATGATCAAGTCTGGTTGTGAAAGATATTATTAAAGAAAACTAAATGCATATAAAATACTGTTTTAAGAGTAATTGGTGCAATGCACAAAAATAAAAATATAGCTATAACTTCAGGGTAGCTACATTTTGTTTTTAATGAATCCAACTAAACAACCTTCAACTCTACTTTATCTTGACCAAATATAGCCCACTTATTGAGTTATCACCATCATTATCAGTTTTCCACTCTACATACCTTTTTCTCTCTCAACAAAAGATCACAATGCTTAGTAAATTTTTAATATTAAATTTCAAAACTTATCTAGATCCTTAAATAAAGTGCTTATGTACATTCATAGTGTCAATCCAAATCATCATTTTCTATCTGGAGTGGCTTCCATATTTTAGGTTAGCAGAGACTGGGATAATACCATTAATGGTATACACTCAGGGAAAGCTAGGGTACAGAGAAATTTTGGGTGTAAATATTGGATGCCCATTGATAAAATTTTAAGTGTCTTTAATGCCTTACCATTTTAAATATGAAATAACATGATATTGGGAGTAATAATGACGAATCCAATTGTTCTCCGTAGTTGTACCCTAGAGAACAACACAGTAAGCATTAAAACTGGTTGAGTTAAATAAACATTGCGTGGAAAATTACCGAAATCGTTATTACTCCCATTATCATGATAATATTCCACTAAGTTGAACAAGCAATGATTGTATAATAATGAAACAACTTGTTCTTCATTGGCTGTATTGTTTTATATTTCTACGTGGTTTATAATTAGTTCTACTATATTTATCTCACAGCTCAAGTTTGGATACTTTTTCCCATTAAAAGCTTCTTTTCTTCCATGAATAATTCTAATTTTCCATTTTTTTCTCTTTAAAATATCAACACTGCTAGGGCATGAGGAATGGCTACTAAAATGAGGAAGTATTGGCCACTAGTGCAAAAATGATAAATGTGCATTAATTAGACAATTGTTTTCATAGAATGGACTCATTTTTATATTGAGGCGATTACTCATCATACAGATTGAGTGACCTATATACAAATGGGAACTAACTTTACATGAGGCAATAGAAGCAGTATTACCAGGCAAGGGATATATTGATAGTTTTCTCTAAGGATGAGTAGGTCCCTAAATGTTTTCAATTCTAGGTACCGGTTCAGTTCTCCCCCATAGCTTCTCGATACTCGGTTCCAAGGATGAACTCTTATTATCTGAATTAATGGCAAATTTAAATGAAGAACCACAAGAAGTGAATGAAAATAACTTCACGAAAGATGTAAATTAGCAGGAGAGCTTTGAAAAAAAAAATTAAGATCGTCTCCATAATTTTAATGGCCAAGTAAAAAAGTTTAAAAAAACACGTAGTTAATGAATGCATGATCGACCAATGTCACATTACATCAGGCAGCCACTGGTTCTTTCTCCAGGTTTTGATTTAAAAATTTCAAAAAAAATACCCTATCTATTCTTTTCTTGGCAAAAATAATTGCCTTCAGTATTGAACAGGCATCCACCGAAAACAGCAGCGGTCGATGTTGATTTTGAAGGGCAGCTTGGAGCACAGTTTACATACAGCATAGCATCATGATCAATAGTGAAACTCCCCTAACTTCTGGCAACATCATCTATTAGTTTGTTGTAGCTTGTGAGTCAGTTCAAAATGTATTCTGTATTCTTCGATGTAGCTAAAATTGCTGCTTTAATTTACAAATTATTCGCATGCTTCACTGTCACAGTTCTTATAACCTCAACAATAAACTGTTCAACGCGCCCCACGGTACAGCGACACCATGGATAAACTGAGCGGCTGCGAGTGAACAAAAATTGTTCCGCAGTGTTGCATTCTGCAGGATAGCCACACTTTTCGATGCCTTGTATAAGTTTATCAACTTAGGAACAACTCTCAGAACGCATCTCGCTCGTTTGTCGGAGATCAACTGCATATATGTACATGATTCAATCGTAAGACCACTTTCAGATGAAATTACTTTTCCACCAGCCGCCATTCACGGCACAGCACACTACATTGCAGAGAGTCTGAAAGCTGCTTGAATTTCACATGAACATCGGATTTCATTTAAATTCATAACTGTGCAATAGCTGGAAGTAATGCTCACCATGCCATCCAAGTAGCCCACAAAAGTAATTTATCTCATCTCCTAAACTGAATGACTCTACTGAGAGTGCATATGATTAATTAAATTCATTGCCACTGGAAAGGGGTGTGTGGTAGCCTAAAACTTGGCTGATGATTGAAGTGTCCCAGGTGCAAATCCTTCAGACACCCCAAGATTATATCCTCAAAGTACGAGGCAGATCAGGGAAATGAACTGGTCCCCTTACCCTGAATGTGTGAAATTCACATGGCTGGCTTAGTCTTAGGTACGCTCTGCCCTCAACAATAATCCTCCTGGTTGAATCACTGATTAAGTGAGGTGGTGAAAATGTGTTTTGTGAAACACCGCTGTAGTCATATAGCAATAGGACTTCTCCCATAAGGATCCTCACTATAGCCTTACAGGTCATGGGTGATCAATGGGGAGACATGAAGAAAATATTTCTAAGCATTTTTACCCAGATTTTTTATGAGATTTTCATTCTTTGTCAACAGTGAAAATAAATACATTAGCCTTCAGCTAAGCTTGACGTATCCCAGAGATATTCTCCGTCATTCCATGTATTTTTCCAAGATATCAGCCCAACCACATGAAAGGAGGGAATTCCAAAAATGCATATGACATTTTTATTACAAGAGAAACCAACTTTAAGTGAGAGGAGGACATATTTGTAATTTGGCCACATGGACCTGAAGAACTGCAGTGATTCCTCGAGCACCTCAACTACCAGCCTCCAGTCATACAGTTTACAATAGAAGCGAAAACAGACAGCAAAATTCCATTTTTGAATAAGATGGTAAAAAAGAGGATCAACGCAAGTCTTGGCCATGCAGTATAAGGAAAGGCCACCCGTACCGACTGCTACCCGAACACCTACTCACAACATCACCCATATCTGAAGGCTTCACTGGTGGCGACACTCCTGCATCAAACATACAAAATCTTGGATACAGAATCATTGGCCAAAGAAAAGGAAGAACAGAAGAAAAACCCTGAAGATGAATGGATACAAGGAAGAAATGGCCCCGAAAAGGACTGGTAGAAAAATGCCATCGGACACTAGACAAGGAGAAATGCCAAACTGAAAAGCCAGGAACCTACGCCACCATTCCTTAGTAGCCGGCACAAGAGAAATGATCTCCAGGGTCCTAAAGATTCAACTGCATGACAAAAATGAGCCAGATAATTCCAAGACCCAAAGATAGGATCCCACAAAATCTTCACAAAGGGGTATACTGTGTACCTTGTTCATGCAGAAAATCCTATATCGGCGAGATATGCAGATCCATGAATATCCACTTGCAGGAACACAAGAGGGAAAAACAGAATAAGAAATTCAGCCTATCAGCTGTTGCCAAATAAGCCTGAGGTGAACTCGGACGCAACATAAAATTTGACGAGGCCAAAATCATCGAGGAAAGAAGATATTGTCCCAGGCTGATAAGGGAGTCAATTGAGATCATCAAAACACCAAGAAACTTCAACAGAGAAGAAGGATAAGCTTTCTCACAAATGCTTGGAAGACAGTTTTCCAGAAACTAGCCAATCACAGTGCAGCAGCAAGAGAACAAGGGCTTCATGAACACAGCCAAAATGCCGATGTTGGCACTTTGACCTGAAGACCCTCAGAGGAATCCCGCCAAAACTATCATCAACCTCTGACAACCAATGTGGCAAAAACTAGGGAGATGGAGAAATTCATGAACCTGTACACTAGATGGATGGTATGTAACCTTGATTGGCTTACCTTAAGAGGGCAGACAGGACGCACTGAGGGTAATGGGATTTAGAACTCTGAAAAGTGAGCTCTTATCACCACTTGAGTGGCATGCACTGCAGTGAGTGGTACTTTCTGAGTCTCATTTGCCAATGATGATAATGGTAAGCATATTATCATAAAAATACTAGCCACTGTCGAGTGAGTCTACTAGTTTCTTCTTCATCAGCATTCTTCCACAAAGACTGTGCCGGAATATTCAACTCACCCGGCTGTTTTGCCATCACATAATATATCTTTCCCTCTCTCCCTATTCTAAAACCGGATAATTTTTGCATTATTACATTCAATCTAACGGTGCTACATCATTCCTAGGATCCAAAGAGACTACCTTCTTATGCTACATTATCCTTGAATTTCTTCATTATTAAGTGATGATTGAAGACATGAGCTACTCTCCGAGGGCAGTTATTATGATGGTTTGCTAGTAATGCATTGATGACCTAAGCCCTTTTCAACTTTACTCACTATGGGGAGTCTTTTATATACTCAATATTTACCGATTTTCTCCGCTTGCCCTTTTCTGACGAGGATGACTAATGTATATTGTGCAGTTTAGCCGAAGATCCTTCCCTTTAACAATTCCGAGTCTCTGGAAGAGCCTAGAAATTCTTAAATGTAGGCTTCCAAGGTTGAAATTAATCACAGCAATATCTCAGTCTTCAGGGTGAAGCAGCGTCTAGCTGCCACTGTTCACATACCTGGCTGACGTTTCAGAGGCGATGAAGCACTCCATCTTCAGGGCAAACCAAGTGATCAACTGAAGAGAAGTGGTATGCACCTGAGGTATGCAAGGGTGCAGCGGTTAGAGGGTGTGGGCGGTTGCTGGAAGGTTCCATGCGCTCCAGTCCAAATATGATGGCATGTTCTTCCGCAGTATTCTCACTCCTGCCTTTTTAAGGTTGAAGGTTACTCTGGCTGTTTAGCTTCCCAATTATCAGCTTCTAAGTATTGCTGAGATCAAATCCACAGTCTCTATTGAAGCTATATTAGTCTTTATCTATATTGATTGTAGAATTTCCTTACAAAAAAATTCTTGATTGAGGCGAGAACTTTGACCGGGTGAAATTCTATGCTGTGTTTCATTTCTGTGGAATGGATCGCAACAAGTGAATTATTAAGCCAGAATTCTTAGTGACAAATGAGCACTTTAACTCTGGTGCTTTGCTTGAAATTTATTTACCCTGACATTTCTTTGATTGGTGATTGTGCATTTCCTTTTTTGGTGGATACATATCATTTGACATCGAAAAGGGGCATCCATTATTTACGTGAGGTGATTTTGGCAATTTTTGGACCCCCCCCCCCCCCCAGTGAGATTTGGTGTCCCCTAATCTGAGGTTGTTCAAAATGCATATTTTCAGTGGAAATACTTATATCTATGCTTCATTGCATTGTATTAGTTATGACTAGTATCTAAGGTTACTAAGATCGTAGTCTAGAATAACTTTTTACACTTTCTTGCAAAAAAAAGTGATACTTGCCCGGACCACCCTGAATTAGGTGAATATCAGCTTGACCCCTCCCCCACTAAACGCCTCATGTAATTAATGGATGCCCACTACCATAGATATTGCATATTCTGCATTAAGACATGTTGTGTACTATTAAAAACTTCACTGACAAAAGGATGTTTATCTGTTCCTATTTCAGATGAGAAGAGAATGAAAATTAAAGTTCTGACCACTAATCACCACGCAGAAGACAATTCTATCACTAAGAATGGAATAGATAACACATTAATTTGCCTTCTCCAGATAAATGGAAGAACACAGCGAAATACAACTATTCCGCAAGAATTACTTGTCTAATTTTTCCCATTGCTTCCACATCATTGAAGATTTTTTCTATATGAATAGTTTGGCAAATAATTATTCACGTTTCACCCTTATTTCATTCAAACCCAGATCCCTTGGGATAATAAGCGAGTCAGTTTTGAACAGCAAAATTAGCTATGTAACTTTCCCCAATCTCCATTCATCCTGCAGAGAGGTGGAATAAGCTAACAGGCTGTGCAAGCTGTTGTTGCCATTTTTTACAATTTTTTCCTAAGTCCCAACCTTTGGGGATGCTCAAATGTATTGGAAATTTAAAAAAAATATGTTACAATATCTTCAATTAATACGAAAGCCAGAGGAGGAATGACAATCAAAATTTATACATAGTAAAACCTTGGCTACAAGACCTACAGTTATATCATGACCTCACACACACATTTATTTTGGTCCAGTGAATTATGAATTCCATGAATTCCCATATGAACCCATGAATTTCCAACCTCCGTTATGAAAATTTTCATTTATACTTCTTCCACGGTCATTCAAGAAAGATAATCTTACTTCTAGTATGCACATGATGGTGATACAACATGATGGTAAACTACCTCAGTTATGAAACATATTTTTCCAGTCCCATGACATGAAGTACGTCACTTATACGACTTCTCAATGAGCTGTCCTACCAGAAGATTGTGGCAGGCACACAGATTTTAGTCACATGGGCAGAGGTGCTGCATAAACATTATTCAGATATGCTAGTAAAGAATATTAAGTTTTCTATTATAAGCCATGCTGTTTATAAGATATTAATTGTAATTACAGTAGATGGTTGTTAGTCAGGAATTATGACGTATCGAATATTTATCTCTAAAGGAAGTCGTTCTATAATTTTGCCAACGTTATTTTTTCTGTTGCCCCAGCAAAATAATGGCCAAATGAGCCTTTAAAAAAGCCTCCTGTACCATAATTTTGGCTACCAAGATCATTCAAAAAAGATAATCTTACTTCTAGTACTCACATAAGTTGAGTGATTCAACACGATGGTAAAAGCAGCATGAATTGTCTCTTTCTGCGAGCTAACCCCACCTATGAGGGATGAATGGAGCCAGGGGAAGTTGCTTACGCAGTGTACTGATTAAAACTGACTCACCTTGTTTCTCAGTGGGTTCAAATGAAACACGGATGGACCTTGTATAGCTACTAGAGCTTAACTATGACGGGAGGAAAACTTTAATTTTTAACAAAATGAGAGTTAATGAGATTGACCTAGGAGAATAACTTGCATTATCAGTCGTCATATAATCATTGATGTCAAATTTAAGATGTAAAAGATAAGATAGTCCCTTTAGACTTTATAAATATGTAGTACCATTAGAGTGACTGTAATACAAAAAGGGTCTGGTGTTGCGATCAGAAGGGGGAAAGCAAAACATTATGGGAAGATGAACCATGTGGCTTGTGAGTTGAAAGGTCCAGGCACTCCATTCACACAAGAATGCTAATAGAAGCTGTACCTGGTAGATTCAATCTACTCTTGCTAAAATTTTATGGGAATATTCTTTTTTAATATGCAAACATTATAAAGATGGGAGATTTTTCTGGGCTCTTAATGAATTATTGTTCATTCATCACTCACGGTCGTAACAGCAGTTCAGTGGTTAGTTAAATTGCTAACTTCAAAAAAAGGGATCTAAACACCGGAAAAATCTTAATTCAGAATATCTCGGTTCCGTATGCTCCGGATCATCTATGGTATGGTATTTTGAGAGAGGTCATTTGTGCCATGAGGTAAGGGTAGAAGCGATTGGTTGATGGAAATCCAGTGCCGGCAGCAAGCTTGAAATGAAAATTGGCAAGGAGACCACAAGTCCAATCTGCCAGAAAGAGTGTTGCACTGGAAGTGCCTTTCACATAACAGTCACCTAGAATAAGGCCATCACTGAAAATTTTTGTGCCACAGTAAGGACAAGAAACCAGGCCCACAGGGTATGAAGCCAACACTCTGGCCACCACATCAACCTGATCCCCCTGGATTATAATCTTCTACTGTATTAAATTACAGCACTAAATTCCTGATTATCCGGCTGCAGTTTTTCCGTGTTGCGGATTATTCGTGCATGAGCTCACATTCCGTCGATGTTTTCCAAAATCTTTATTTAAAAAAATTGGATGCAAAAGCACCAGAATATTTGCATTTTATTGCAACGCTTCACCCTACTTATTATTTCCATTACGATTCCCTTCATAAAATGGAATTATTTTATTTGCTTGCTGATAAGGAATGTATCTAGGTTACTTGGATGTCTGCTATAGCATTGAAGACAACAGCTATGGCAGGAAAACAACCTTGATTAATTTTACAAGATTCTTCAATGGTTACAAAATCGTAAATTTAAATAAATGTTATCTACGATATTTTAATGCACATTTCAATTCGTTAATGCGCAATTATTGCCGTGACCTCGCATGCGGATAATACGGCCCATGGAAACCAGAGATTTCTTCGCACTCGGGCATGTTTACGCCGTGAATAGTCAAGGTCAAACTGGAGAGGAAGGGAATACATAGTAGAAGTGAGGGCAACGGGAGAGGTGGAAGTAGAGATAGCATGAGTCATAGCCAGGGACTCACCTGCATAGACAGTTTGCCGTAAGCCCTGGTTTCCTATAACTGCTGCTGCACAATGGGGTGTTCGCATGCCAATTGCCTTCTCAGGAGTTCCGTGTTCCTGCTTTCCAAGCATCGCAGCGTGCGATCGCCCTCACGGATCCCATTCCGCAGCAGTTGTGTCATCCCGGGTAACTTGTGCGATACGCGACTGACATTGTAGTTTGCGATGTCATGAAGTGATTTTCAAGCATTTGTGCAAACCACTTTTCTGAAACAGTGATCTTGCAGCCACGGATGCGTAGTTTCCACGTGTAATATGGAGGTAACCACGTTTATACGGAGCGGTATGAATACGAGTACAATCGCGTTATCCATGCTTAAAAGATCTGTGTCAAGATAATAAAGCTCTTTATGATTCTGGAGAGCAAACCAAAATAACAGACAATGTGCGTGAATAATAACAGATTGTTTGATGTACTTAATTATGAAATTTACAATAAATCGAAGGAAATTTTGGATTATTCGTGTTTTCTGATTATTCGTGCCGCCTCTCAGAACCGTTACCCCGGATGATCGGGAGTTTGCTGTATTAAAATAGCCCAACCTTGCAATGCATTAGTGTAATTTTACTTCACAATAATGGGGTTAACTTGGATTATTTTCCTCAGGTATCTCATTTCCTCAATCTCCAATCTTGGTTTGTCTCCAGGTGATAAAATGACTTGCCTGAAAACTGCTGTCAATGAGCCAAATGTTTTCCAAAATTTGCTTCTCTGCAATCATTTAGCAACACACATTATGAAATTTCCCCATAGTAACAACCTTGTGGCTTAGTTCCACAAATGCTAACAATTAGACCAAGACATTCAATTGATAGAACATTGTTCAGGAAGGGAAATTTATATTTCTCTTTAGGTATCATGTCACCTGTGGTGTTGCTGGTGAATAAGACTATTAGGCTTCATTTTCTATCCCCATAATGAGCAATTGCAACCTGGAGACAGGAGATCTGATTGAAAAGGGTTTCACGCTCCCTTACTGTAAAACCTCACATATGAAACTTCCTCACTTATAAAAATTTTTTAGCAGTCCACTGAAAGTTTCTTAACTGAGGTTCTACTGTAATAAAAAATTTCAACAAGTTTAAAATAAAAGTATCATAAATAATTCATGTATTAAATGGGTACATGCACCAATCAACAAAGGTTTTTCAAACATTTCTCAAGACAAGGCAAAACACAAATAAGCAATATTATCAGCAGAGAGAGCTTATAGCTACCAATGTATCCATAAAATAAATGCATGATGACAGTTGATTCTAGCACTCTAAACTGCAACTGAACTTATAACTAAGTTTATGCCAAAAGAAAACCAGGATACCATTTTTTCCAAAATCACCAATACCAAGATATTCTTAGGACTACAGTTTTTGTGTTTAAATGTAATTACAGCAGAGCTTTGATATCCCATTTTAATGCAAGCTAAAGTGGATACTGCATGCATGCTTCTTTACTAAGCAATGTTTTCTTTGGCCTCTGCATCATAATATCTCAGAATATTTTGCACCCACTTCCGAACCTAGTTGTTTCAAAGTGAGGAAGCGAGGAAATAGAAAGATCAATGAGAGTTGGGGAGTGCTTGGGAGTAACATCTAGGTAAGACATGGGTAGAAGACCTGAAAAATGTGCTATTGAATGATGGATATCAAGGCTCCACAGTATTTCACATATTTTTTCAGATATTTGATCATTCTCTAGCACCCACATTCGATAAAAGAATTTGTTAAAATTTAAAAAAAAATCACTAAATGAAATGGTAATAATAAAAGAAAATCAAGGATGCAAAATAAAGACTAAAAAACTAATACTATAACGAAAAAATATGAATATTCCTGGTCCATAAGGAAAAGTTACAGATGAAGAACATTTAAATGAGCATGGTATATAGCTAGAATCTTGCTTGAAAAAAGACTGACAATCTGCTACCAAAGAGAATGTGAAAGCAATGGCGACAATGAGGCCATTAAGTTCCTGCCATGGTATAACTTTGATATTGCAAGGAAATCATTATTATAGATATTACTCAGAGTGATGCACAACAAATTACCTAGAGAGTAATCAGGGTCACACATTTAACCACACACAGTGGTTACAATAACACCAAATACATGTGTACAATGCCTATTTTGCTTTCTACTACAAGTTGCAGTGCAATGTATATAATTCATGTTATCACACCAATTAAATTGCAAGGCATAAAGCAAATGAATGGCTACCTGGTCAGCTAGTAATGGGAGCTTCATAACAAATTACCAATGAGAATGAGCCAGTAGGATATCTTACAATGATGACCATGGAACATGCATCCTAAATGCAATCTAAATTCTCAATAGAAAAACAAAGGTTAAAAAAATATTGCTGAGCACAGAGAAAAAGTATATGCTTAATATGTTATCAGATGGAATATTGGCATGATGGTACCATCAGAGACGAAAAAAATCGGTGAGTAGCTCACATCATAACGAAGACAGATTTTTGGAGCTTACTGAAGAGAAAAAATTATCGAGGAGCAAAAATTCCTTACAAATTATGATGATAAAATTAATAATAACATTTTTAACTTCCTCATTGGTTTTAGTGCTTCACTGAAAACTGTGGTCTGGTTACCTCACCAAAACTTTACATCATACCATGAAAGAACCTGAAAACTCTAAGAACTTGAAAGGGAAAATACAATTTATTGGCTTAAAGAAGAATAAATAAACCAATTAAAAATAACGAACATCAACTGGAAGGCAATAAATACCGTGCAAGTCTTGCACACCATAGGAAAAGTTCTCAACAATTAATAATCAATTTTAATTCCTCATGGTGAATTATATTCATGATATGAACAATTTTATATTAACTTGATGATACGAGAAGCGGTAATAGATGTTAATCATCTAAATTTTTGAAAGTCAGAAAGCCTGCTTTGACCAATGCCTGATAAGTGTCCTGGTATTATGAGTAAAATACAGAGCAAAGGCATTGTAAATTAAAAATAAGAACCTAAAACAGAACATCTGGAAGAAAAAGTGAAAAATATCTCTGTTGAGAGGTTCAGCAAAAGAACATAAATTTAGAACTGTTTTCGAATCCCTTTTTTCAGTTCACAGCATCCCTTTGCCATGTTAAATTATATTCTCAATGCCAATGCCCATTAAATCAGGAAGTTGAAATAGCCAGAGGTCACAATATTCTCACCACTAAGCATGAACACAATTTATCCCTACAAAGATTAGGTTCATTGTCAGTCAAATAGGTGATGTAGATACTTTGTATCAGGTGACACCAATGCGGATCAATAAGGTTGAGAGAGAAAATTATTGATTGAATTAATTATTGAGAAAAGCAGTACAGGGTGTCCCATTTATCTTGACCACCCGAAATAACTTTTTGTCCAGATGTTAATTCAAAAATGTGTTAAGTACATGTTCATTAGCCATCAGGGGGACATTAATTAGCATGATTACCTTCCTTGTAGCTTTGTTATTTACAAAGATATGAACGGCTGCATGTCTTTTATAAATGGCGCCCTATACTTTTTATTTGGCAATTCATTTCCTCTCCTAAAGACTTGTTCAAAAATGTAGCACAGTGGACCATTGACATAAACACAGTGTTATGAAAAATGACTGACTCACTAGCGCTTAGTACAGGCACGCAGGTATTGGAACTACTCCACTTGCTGACGTTGACAGTGAACAAATGAAAACATAGTAAAATGCACACCAGTCATTCAGTCAACCATCGTCCGTTGAATTCCGCCGAATAAAAAATATAGGGTGCCATTTAAAATAGATACCGCTGTTCGTATCTTTGTAAATAACAAAGTTACAAGGAAGGCAATCATGCTGATTACTGTCCCCCTGACGGCTAATGAACATTTGCTTGACAAATTTCTGAATTTGCATCTGGGAAAAAAGTTATTTCGGGTGGTCAAGATAAATGGGACACCCTGTATAGTGATGACTGTGAGTTAAGGGTGAGAGAGCATGAATCTGCCATCCCTCACAGGGGCTTGGGCATATTCCAACTTTCCATTTTTTTAATTTCACTGTCTTTTCCCTAATTTCTAGTCTAAATTTAAAAAATCCCTGATCTTGTACGTATGGCAAAGAAGTGGTAAATAGGTATTTTAAAGAGAAAAACAACAAGGTACATTGTCAAATAAAATAATTAAGTCAAGTAACACCAAGTCCCCCTAGCCGCCTAACCAAGGTAGCAATAAAATGCCCACCTTGCAGTTAGATTGCAGCAACACTTCACTAGCTCAACCACGATTTTCATACATTTGCTACCCCACTGGAGGTTTTCCTTGACCATAACTTAATTTACCCAACATTCTCCTAACTGATAAAAACCCTATAACTATAAATCACTCATTAGTTGGTAGCTTAAGTCAAGTACATTACTTCCATGGAATAAGTAAAGCGAGCCTCATCCATTTCCAGTTAAGCTCCACAGCATAACATTAAACATGGTCAACATAGAAAACTAGTCCACTCAATACCACTTTCATTTAATATCACAGCATTTCTTTGGGAGTGCCATTAAAAAAAGAATCCTTTTTCATGGAAAAAATCATCCTTGGTGGCAATAACATACAAAACTATTACCGTTTAATTGCTTTTCTTTGACGAAAACCAATACTTCAACAATATGCCTAACATATATGATGTCTCTAAAAATTAACTAACCATGCAATTAAAAAATGACAAGGATGACTTATAGAAGGATTGCATACAATGAATTATTAAATTAATCTCAAATTAAGAGAGACCAAATTCGAGAAAGAGGATAAGATGAAAAGCTGGTTCAACAAATTTCGACACTAAAATAAGCAGAATTAATAACAAATAAATGGAATAATGATGATGATAAAATAATTGCTTTCATCTCAGCAACCACTCATTATCACTTTCACTTAATATCACAGCATTTCATTGAAAGTACCATTAAAAATTATTCATCAAATGAGAAGTCACAAAAATCCTCATAATCTTCATAATCAACGGCAAAAATTGGCTTTGGAAGGGCTGAAATAGGCAAGGTTATGGGGCAATTAGGGGGGCGCACCTGCTTCAAGACTGTTTCAACTTGGCGATACTCCTCTAAATTCTTCGAGAACTTATCATTTGTTGCAGGCACAAACATATAGAATTTACTTGTTGAATGGCGGGCCCTGCCCTTGGACTGGACGTATGAACGGAATGTCTTTGGAAGGTCCAACTTCACAACCAAGGAGCATAAGGGGATATCCACTCCTTCCTCCATCACATCAGATGCAATTAAGTAGTTGCACTCACCAGAGCGAAAACTGTAAAACAAAGAACTTCATTTATTGACTTAGAACCAGGCATTCAACACCAATGACATAACTTAGAATAGGCATGGGGCATTGAGAACCTCTACCCCACTGAATAATGAATGAACGGAATGAATGATTTCCTGCTCAGCAAGCTCTGAATATCTTTTGGGTAACCCACGAAATAAGGTAAATTATTCCACTTGGGAAGAAGTGAAGTCACTCCCCTGGCATGGCACGGTAATGGGGCAGCATAGCACCATCTGTGCAGTCGTGAGATTGTGAAGGCCAAGTGTGAGGTGATAAGCACCATGTCAAGGCAATGACGACAAGGAATTGAGAATAAATTTTCCTTTGGACATGAATAAAACGCCACAACAATGAATAAAATGATGTTTTATTCATTGTTGTGGCATGCATTGAAGTCCAGATATAAATTTGCAAAGTACAGCGGAACATCATTTTGACGGCGACAGTAGGCAGTGTCGTAGTCTCTTTCAATATTCTTTGTATGAGTGATGATGTGTGAAATTAAAGACACACTACATTTGCTTCATTTCTGCCGTTACCACCGACACAAGTAAAGAGGTTTAAATAATGCCAGAAATCCACCTTGTTAGGACTCATTCTTAAAATTCTTTGTACATGATTGACTTCACAATCACACGGAGATAACAATAGCAGTGAAAAGTTAGTGCTCAGCTACGCTAAAACCAAAAGGCAACTCATCCTTTGCAGCGCAGATGATAGCGATAGGGATTAGCAAGGTAAGTAGTCTGGCACCGTATGCTGGTGAACAGAGGATGCTAATGCATGACAGATCTTCTCATGGGAGGTTTGACAGATAATAAAGGATCACAATGTTGAGTATTTTTTTCCAAGATTTGCTCTTAGAGAGCACTCTATAGAGTAAAGGATTGAACACAGTGTAACATGTCCAAACATTGACTTTTTACTATTTGCATCCAACAAATATGGGAGAATGGAATCCATTAAGGATGAGTCGGTTCTTAAATTTTTTCGGTTCTAGATACTTGGATCCAAGGATGAACTCTTATTATCTCAGTTAATGGCAAATTTAAATGAACAACCACAAGAAGTGAATGAAAATAATTTCACTAAACTAAATTTTTTCGGTTCTAGATACTTGGATCCAAGGATGAACTCTTATTATCTGAATTAATGGCAAATTTAAATGAACAACCGCAAGAAGTGAATGAAAATAATTTCACTAAAAAGGGTTCCCACTCTAACTAAATTATAAAACTCACGGTTTTTTCAAGGTTTTCACAGCCTAAATGTCGTCAAATTCAGTCTGTGGATAAGGCATTTTAGGCAGAAATATTGATCACGTAACAATCATCAGCCACACATTAACTACAAATTGAACAAATGCGACAGAATATAAGTGCAAACGCAGCAATGAAAGTGCTACCTCTTATGACGTAACCCATCAGTAGTAAAATTCAGGGCCTTGTTATAAGTGGGGAAATGGAAGGAGCAGGGTGGCAGGGAAGTGACGAAGTGTCTGATTTTTCGCTAGGGTCAATGAACACTTCACCAGTTACCGGTCTTCCAATCACAGGCTTAAGGTCAATGTGTCGCCATGGCTCACGGACCAATCACTGCTCTTCGAATACATGTATGTAGGTAAATGCGTGGACAGTGTCTGCACGTGACTCGGCCTTGAAACATGATCCAAATATTGATTTTTTATTTTCATCTGTCAATCGTAGTTCTACAATCTAGTTTGAGAGATTTTTAAGGCTTCATGACGAAATTCACCGCTATTCCCATGTTTTTTCACAATAGACTAAATTCAAGGCTTATTCACAGTTTTAAGGTTTTCACGATAGAGTTGGAACCATGCTGAAGATGTAAATTAGCAGGAAAGCTCTGTAGAAAAAACTTAAGATTGTCTCCATAATTTTATTAGCCAAGGAAAAAAGTTTAAATAACATGTTGTTAAAAAATGCACGATCGACCAATATGTCACATCAGGCAGCCACTGGTTCTTTCTCCAGGTTTCGTTTAAAAAAATCAACATGTTTACCCTATCTGAAGGGCAAGTCTGTAACTCTGTTTTCTCCCAAAAAGGGGAGAAAGGAGCTTCGTGAAGTGCCAGTGCGAGAGCTGTCACCTGCCCGAAGTCTATAGCATTTTCAGGCAGAGAAAGGAGACAATTTGTCGCCTGGGAGAATACTAATTTCTAGAGATGGGTCGAATAGCAGATTTCTCAAACTCGAATATCGAATTCGAATATTAAATCATTGCTCGAATATTCGAATACCTCGAATACTAGAATTGCACAAAGCACATTATTCCTTTAAGCTTCTTATTTCTTACTAAGTTTCTATTTCCCTTGATGAATGTATAAATAAAAAGGTATACAGTGGAACCTCGATCTATCGTTTTTCAGGGGGGACGAAAAAAACGATAAATTCGGGAATGTTTGACTGGGTTGCCTATGCGGCAGGAAACCCAGGATTTTGGCGCGTAATTAAGATTTCCTTTAAAGGATTCAAACCGGAATTTAGCTGATTAATGGAATATTTTAATTTTAAGGAAACAATTTGGGCTTATAGGTGATTCAACTAACATCTCTTTCAAATATCCTAAGGGGACACACCACCTCGCGAAAAAATGATTGCATGCTATCTCGGCTTTTACACTGCTACGATGGATTTCTGTCTGATGTGTATATTCTTATCTACCCAACTCCATTTCTGCGGCACGCCGATCTGACACTCGGCTTCATCCAACTTCTTATTTTCAACAGGTAGCTCGCTTTACCCTCACTCCTACTGTCAAGTGCTAGCGGACAATCCGAGGCGTTTTGCAAAATACAGGCGCTTCTCCAACGGATTTTCTTCAATTATTTTCAGTCCATCTTTGGAAGTTCTCACGAAATAAGCAGATGAATTCGAATTGCTAGCGAGGAGAAACCAAATTACCTGAGAAAATATCCCTTCGACTGTGACAATAGAGATTTATAGCATAACTCATAAATTGTAACTTGATATATGTTTTCTAAAAAAAAAATACCGCATCAACTTCCGAGAAGCTCAGTTGCGAGGATATCGAGTTTCGCCAGAATGCTATGTCTCCGCCGTATTCTGACATTTATTTCTTTTCGTAAAATGCTTAAATAAACTCAGAAATACGTCGTGTTTGGTCTTATTCTTTTTGAAATTACGCAAACATTACTAATATTTCAATCCAATAAAGGTGTAGTATCAACTGACGAAAGTCATTGTTAGACACCTTTTGTGCTAATATATGACTCATGCAGCGGTTGACCTCCAAAGAGATGGGGAACTTCGAAGCTGGTAGGAAAAAAAAGGTCAGTGGGGGAGAAAAGGGAGGGCCCGAAACACGTTTCTATTGTTCTCGTGTAACTTGGTATTTTTTCGAAGCTAAGGTCTTCGTAATATGATCCCTGTGCGAGCTGTGACTTTTTTTTATTTCGAAGAAGAGGAAAGCCTCAGAGGGGGATACCCGATCTTGGGAAATGCGCTAATGTAAGTATCCCACGGTACTCATGCAGCAGTAGACCTCCAGAAATGGGGAACTTCGAAGCAGGTACCCAGAAAAAGGTCAGTGGGTGAGAAAAGGGGGAAGGGCGTGAAACACCTTTTTATTGTTCTCGTAACTCGATATGTTTTTCGAAGCTAAGGTCTTCGCAATACGATCCCTGCGTGAGCTTGGACCTTTTGTTTGATTTCGGAGAAGAGGAAAGCATCAGAGTGGGTGAGGCGAGTGCTGAATGGAGGAGGATAGCGGATCGGAGGAGGATAGCGGATCGTGGGAAATGCCCTAAGGTTGTTATCCCATGGCACTGAGGTTCTCCTGGTGGGGGGAATCGGGGATTTTCGGATTTTTTCACCCGACTATTTTCAGTTCCCCTCGTTGAACTCTTTTCACTGCTCAAATCAACGTATTTGATGTAATTCCTCAACTTGCGTAAAACGGCGCTGCGAGCACTAAACGACTACAGTTCTCTACATTTTTCCCAGTCAACTACTTTTGAAAATGACCAGAAAAAAACAGAATAGAGATTGCATCCAAGGCTTTGGGTGATAAATAATCAATCCTCTAAGGTCACTCTGAGAGAGTAAGAAAGTCTTTGCCCTCTACAAGCCACCACAGTTATGAAATAACCTAACTAAACAAATGATAAAAAGTTAGGAGATGAAAAATAGCTCTGAAGACATCAAACCATATTTTATGAAAAAGGACCTACAAAGGATTTCAAGAATTCAGTATATTTTTATCATTTTAAGATGGCTTGAAGGGAATTGATGACACACGAATCAGCAAGGTTCTTCAATAACATTTTCAGTTTCTTTATTCTAAGTGATTAATGAACTAGAAAAACATAGAAATTCAAACATTGCTTAAATATTTTATACTACCATATGCTCTATCTTGTACTAGGTAAAAAAGGGAGTTTTGAAGGAAATTACTCAATGGCCCAAATACTTACTTCAGTATACTCTCATGATGCCTTCTTTTGTTCACAGACGATTCCATTGAAGATGGATTTGAAGCTATGCCCAATACAAAATCGGGTTTGACATTTTTGAATGGTACAGAATGTTCAGCAACGTGCTACAAGAAATAAAAATTATTAATTCAACATTGGATAACATGAGGGATGTAAAAAACATTCAGAAATAACTATTTCAATGAAATTACAGTATAAAAAATGGAATAGAGCTAATCCCAAAGTAAACTGGCATCCAAGGCAAAGAACATTGGTAGCAAAATAAACCAAAACTTAAGAGTAGGTACCTAAAATTTACACACAATAAGAGTATCCCAGATTTATAACTAATGAATTTGACACCATGTTCAGTAAAATCCCTCTATAAAACTTCCAACATATATATAGTTTACAATGACTACTTCACGTAACATTCATCTTGCATTGGACAAGCGAATGGATGCAAGTAGTAGAATCATTTGAGGAGTTCTTCTCAGGTTCTCAACCCAGTTAATTCAGTCATATAGGCCGACGTTTCAAGACCATTCTCAATGAAAGTTTAATTTCATACTGAACCGAATTGATGTTTAGCGAACACAACAGTAAGGCTCAGGTGTTGTCCGATTGGCTGAAGGTCTTTTGAAATCCTTCATGTGCTTCCCTTATGTTTTTCATGGAGCTGATTACAGGTGTTCATGTATTGCTTAGATGAAAGCCGATATCGTGATTGAAATTTATGGGATTGAGGCGGATCTCGATTCTTTGGGAATAGTAAGATAAATATTTCCACATATACAGTCAAACCTCTTTAGATCGAACCTCTATAGAAGACAAGTTCTCTATACAACGAAAAAAAGATACGGTCCCGATTTTCTTCCCATAAGTTACGTGTATTTTCATCCTCTGTACAACGAACCTCTGTACAGCAAAAAATTCTCTAAAACGAAATAAACTTTTTGGCCCCGAGTCAATTTTTTACCTCTTTAGAGTGAAATAATGAAGTTTGTGATTACATATCCTCCATTTCATTGATATCATTTGCGCTCGAAATAGATGCATTAATTTCTTTGAAAATGGAGTACATATTTCAATTTTTTCATTGCTGAATCTATGAATTTGTTTCCTTGAAATATGATTAATAATATGGATGTGATTAAAGGTTGTGTTGATTGATCATTGTCACTAACAAAGCACTATTACCTATATCTTTCATGTTAGCATCGTCTGCATCAGTCTGCATTTCGTTTTCACATGACGGCCGTCATGCAGAGGATCGATTACATAGGTATCGACTGAAACTATCGACCTATCGATTACTAACGATATTGACTATTTCTGCGAAGTTTCCCACGCCGAGTTAACAGATGTAAGTCCTCGGGAGCAACAACTTTTAAAAGTGACGTTAATTATATTGTCGACGTTAATTATATTGTCAAGTCTCAGAATCCGCGTAGTAGTGAGCGAAAAGTTAAAAGGTACCATTAGCAGTCCATCAGAATGTGTTTTATGGTTAATTTTGGGGATCTTTATTAAATCTTTCTCCAACTTGTAGGGACTTCACAGAATGCCACCAAAAAGAAAGCAATTCATTCTCGAGCAGAAAATTGCCATTTTAAAAGACGTTGACAAGGGAATGAAGAAATTGGACGTGTCCAAGAAGTACAACATATCGCCGTCTTCATTGACAACAATTTTAAAAAAGAGAAACAAAATAGAAATGAGCATCATGTACAACGCTGTGAATCCCACGAGGAAGCGATTACGGGCCACAACTTACGACAATGTTGATGAAGCAACATTGAAATGGTTTTTACAAATACGAAGTTTGAATATCCCTGTCACTGGACCTCTAATTTGTCAGAAAGCAAGCAATTGGCCGTGACTTTAGGTGAAGACGGATTTTGCGCATCACAAGGCTGGCTTGAAAAGTTTCGCACTCGCCACAATATTTTGTGCAAGGGAATATCTGGAGAAGAGATGTCTGCACCGGCAGATGCCATTGTTCAGTGGCAGAGTGGAAAATTAAAGGAGATTATGGCGAGTTTTCCCCCAAAAAATATATTCAATTATTAATATATTGTGATATTATCTATGATATTTTATAATACTCATAACTGGTAGTAACCAGGAAGACTGCTGTATATCTTCTTGAATTTCAAAGTTACCTGAAGTTGTAATATATTTTTATTTATAAAGAATTTTTCAATTTTGTGAGTGAAATAAAGTTATTTGTGAATTCCATAAATAATTAAAAATATCAATTACACATGTCCTTAAATGTGCTCCTATCAAATCGTTGTATGATTGAGTTCAATTAGTGATTGGCTTTAAGTTCTTGCTATTCCTATGAGGCCATATCAAAGTTTTACATGTTTAAAGTAAATTTGACAAAATTTACCATAATAATGTGGGTAATATATCTTATTTAAGTGAATTTATTAATAGATATCAGTCCTTTATTTGCTAAAAAGCTTTTCAGTACTTTAAAATGGGTCATAACTTCTGTACAAGGGATACCTCTGTATAACGAAAACCTCTATGTACAACAAAATTTTTTCTTGGTCCCTAGAATTTCGTTTTAAAGAGGTTTGACTGTATATAAGATGGCAAGTTTTCCAAATCAAGACAAAACCATGGACTTACAACAATTGGTTGGAGAAAGATAACAAATTCTATGATTCAAGGCATGTTTTTTGGCTAAAATGTAAAAAAATTAAAATTGACCATAAAAATTTCAAATTGTTTAGGCTGAACTCTCTCAGGAAATATGCATTGCTTTACTTAGCCATTTCAGGGCTGGATATTGATAAATTAGCTGGCAAAATTTCCACCCAACTGTCATCCTCTGAAGACTTTATTTGATTTCATTTACACTAGGATTTCACTCTATTCCATCCTTTTCTTTAACATTATGTTCCCAACAACCTTTCTTTTATTGAAAATACTACAAGTTGATTAAACTTACCTTTAGAATTTGATAGATACACTTAGCAGCTTGCCGTCTTTCCACAAATATTAGGCAACACGATTTTGATTCCAAAGATTCTTTTTTATGCTCAAGTAAATCTTGAAGCCGTACTGAGGAGCCATCAATAGTGACTGGATTCTCCGTCTTTCTAATTAGTTCCAACAATTGCAAAACCTTATCAGTACTGAATTTTAAAACTTGATCCAAAGGGCTAAAAGCTTCCAGTCCATCATGAATAATTTTCCTGAAAAAATATGAGCAGAATTAGTGTCTAGTTTTTTATACTTAATAACTGGTTCATACCCTGGTGGTGGCATAAATTGTAATCTTCCATACTACTTTTATTTTCCCTTCACCTCATACAAACAATTGCCGGCAATACAAAGGATAAACATTAGGGATGGATAGATCCAGGATTTTTTTCAGATCCGGATTGGATACTTGATTTCAGGATTGCAACTATGGATATTTTCGAATCCACAAGCATTTTTGATTACCCGCTATAAATTTAAGTAATTATTTTATTTTATTCCGGGTGAATGTTATCAAAGGAATGCTATTTAGATTTTCTGTCACATTTTAATTAGAGATGGGTCGAATAGCAGATTTCTCGAACTCGAATATCGAATTCGAATATTATATCATTGCTCGAATATTCGAATACCTCGAATACTAGAATTACGCAAAGCATAATAAACATACAATTCTTATTCTATTTCACTTCATGAGTGTATAAATAAAAAGGTGTACAGTGGAACCTCAATCTATCATTTTTCAAGGGGATGGACGAAAAAAACGATGAATGCGGGAATGTTTTACTAGTTTGCCTATGCAGCAGGAAACTCAGGATTTTGGCTAGTAATTATGATTTCCTTTAAAGGATTCAAACAGGAATTTAGTTGATTTATGGAATATTTTAATTTTATGGAAACAATTTGGGCATATAATTGATTCAACTAACATCTCTCTCAAATATCCTAAGGGGACACACCACCTCGTGAAAAAATGATTTCATGCCGTCTCGGCATTTACACTGCTACGATGTATTTCAGTCTGATGTATGCATTCTTATCTACCAAACGCAATTTCAGCAGCACGCCCATCTGATACTCGGCTTCATCCAACTTGTTATTTTCAACAGGAAGCTCGCTATACCCCCATTCCTACTGTCAAGTGCTAGCAGACAATCCGAGGCATTTTGCAAAGTATATGCGCTTCTCCACCGGATTTTCTTCTTCTTCAATGGAGTATTTGCACTTTTATGTTGAGGCCTGTTAAAAATATCAGCTCGGTTTAATTAAGCAAAATTCCAATTCCTACAATCGTACGACCATGGGTGAATTTTTTATTAACAAATAAATATTCCAAAATGAATGTTGTGCTTAAAGCACTCTGCCGCCATGTCAGAGGGCTTGTGACGTCAATCCCCATAATCAACTGACTGCAGTGCCTGCGATTGATGGAAATCTTGTTTGCTGTTGTTTACGAACACTGAGGTGAATCTGAGGGAATAAATCATCTGTCCTGGTATAAATTAGTGGTATATTTTGTAAAATAATTCTTTAAGTTTGTAGCCATGAGCGAAGATAGATTAATGGCTTGTAGGACAAAATTCCGGAATGAATGTTGTTTTGTTCCGAAATGTGGGAGCACCCGTGTTTCTGCACCGGACAAGATTTTTGTGAATGTTCCCGATAAGCCTGAACTACGACGGAAATGGTTATTGGC
This sequence comes from Ischnura elegans, assembly GCF_921293095.1. Taxonomy (NCBI): domain Eukaryota; kingdom Metazoa; phylum Arthropoda; class Insecta; order Odonata; family Coenagrionidae; genus Ischnura; species Ischnura elegans. The sequence goes on from NC_060249.1 coordinate 107,566,577, forward strand.
AGCCCGGAGGGATCTTAAATCGATGCCATTATCCGTTAAAACTCATTTGCGGTGCTGTGAGGATCACTTCAATGCAAGTGCTAAATCTTTCATGCTATCATTATCTCGGTACCTACCACGTCCATTACAAAAATGATTTGTTTTAGTACTTAACTTTATGTGAGAATTATTCATGAAGTACCTTCATTATTAATGCATGAGTTGACGAAAATATTAACAAAATTCACAAGACTTGGACCTGGTATAACATTGAAAATACGTCAAATATATACATTGACGTAGGATTAATGTCTTCTTATAAATAAATACTTAAAATATCGCAGTTTTCATTCGAAATGTATTCATCAACGTAGTAAAAATTATAATTAGGTATCGGGTGGTTTAATATTGAATGCTACACGTACAATGTATTAATTTTGGATAGTGAGTGGTGCAAACTATGCGTATTTCATGATTTTGAGTGCCTACTGCTTTACATTGTATTCTTCTTAAGGTGCATATACTGATAATATGTGGGTTTTGGAAATTTATAAGTTACTTTTTTCACAAAAATTGAGTCTTGAACTAACATTTACGTGCAGTTTATACCAATTTTCATTCATTATTTTTTGTTTACATGAATATGCCGTTCTTCATTTATAATGAAAGTATTTCATTTGCAATTCTTAAACTACCGTAAACGTTAATACCGCATAGAAATAGATAATAAATTAAAATATTTAACCTAAATGGTGGTAGTAGTGCTAATATTAGTGATGGGTCGGTTCGATTCCTCGATTCTTCGATTCCTCGATTCTTGACCAAAAACCGGAATCGAAAACGAGTACTTGCCAAAGTGAAAAATCGATTCCGATTCCAGTAGTTCTTCAAACCACAAATTTATATACGGCCGCGTTTCGAACAGTCATTCGAATTTTAGCGCCACGTAATCGTAATAACAAAACACATATCTTGGGATGTGCGAGTACTCGAAAATTCGAATCGAGTCGAGTTGTTAGTACTCGAGCGTTTCGAGTAGCATTACGAATGTCGAGTCGAGTAGTTAAGGTTACAGAGCTTTCGAGGCTAGTAGGTCCAGCAATCTGCCGACAGGAAGCGCTATCATGAAACTCATGTAATAATGCAGTTTTTAAAGCCGATAAGTCATTCTAATGCCTTGGCCTGGTAGTTTCAGCTTGCCGAATACACTAAATTTGTCGACGAGGGCGCCGAATACCCAAGGTTCTTAGACTGTAAGAACCTTGCCGAATACCTTTACGCCAGCCGCGGCGGCCGATCGTCTTCCTACCCGGCACGCACTGGTCCGAAATCGGAAGAAGCTGGAATGAAGCCCAAAATGACCTTTTTGGGGATAGAGACTTGAAACTTAGCGTAAATACTAGGGATGGGTCGAATAGTAAATTTCTCGAATTCGAATATCGAATTCGAATATTAAATCATTGCTCGAATATTCGAATACCTCGAATTTCAAATACCTCGAATACTAAACGATGAATGTGAAAATGCTTGACTAGGTCGCCTATGCAGCAGGAAACCCAAGATTTTGGCGAGTACATAATTGTGATTGCCTTTAAAGGATTCAAACAGGAATTTAGCTGATTAATGGAATATTTTAATTTTATGTAAACAATAGGGTAGTTTCCATCATTAAAGAAAACGAAAGGTATTGATTGTGATTCGTTACCCACCATTAGTGTATTCATAATATACAAATTATTTCGTTCTAGAAATACCGGTTTAGACTAATGACAATGTTCAATTTTACCTCATTTGAAAAAGGCCAGATTGGCGCCTATGCGATGCCACTCCACGTGACATCACAGGGACCTAGTTTCTACACGAGAGGATCGGAGTTTTACATCGTCTGAGGTTACCAATGCATGCATGAGGCACAGAGCTCAGGGAAACATGTCTTAATAATCACACAGTCTGCTTGATAAGGTATTAATAATCCTTATTTAAGCCAAGCGCTACCAGCTAGCATGGTACTCGGCTACCTGCTAGCATCCTGCGTCGTAATAGCGCTCAGAGCCTCGCCCCAAGGTCACCGCACTTGCGGCAGCGGGAACCAGAACGACGTCACGCGGAGTTTTTCCCGGCATTCATACTTACCCGTCGCGTTTTCGCGCGCTTGAAAATTTTCACTTTTAATTTAATCGCGAAAAATAGATATCGTCTTATAAAACTCTAAAAGCGTTAAATACGTACTTCAGGAGTATTAATATTTCGATTTAGGCAATAAAAAATAATAGGAAACCACCCTATTTGAGCATTACGCCTCCGTCGTATTTCTTCTTCTTCCCGGTATTTATTTTCCTGCGCAAAATGCTTAAATAAAGTCAGAAATATGTCGTGTTTGGTCTTATTCTTTTTTAAATTACGCGCACATTACTAATATTTCAATCCAATAAAGGTGTAATAACAATTGCCGAAAGTCATTGTTAGACACCTTTCGGGCTAGTAGATGACTCATGCAGCAGTTGACCTCGAGAAAGGGGGAAATTCGAAGCAGGTAGGTAGAAAAAGGTCAGTGGGTGAGAAAAGGGGGTGGGTGCGAGACACGTTTTTATTTTTCTCGCGTAACTTGATATTTTTTGAAGCTAAAGTTTTTGTAATACAATCCCTGCGCGAGCTGGGATCTTTCGTTTGATTTCGGAGAAGAGGAAATCTTCAAGAGTGGGTGAGGCGAATGCTGAATGGAGGGGGATAGCAGATCGTGGGAAATGCGCCAATGTCACTATCCCACGGCACTGAGTTCCTCCCTATGGTAGTTTCATCTCCTGGGGAAGATTCAAAATAAGTGCCTGTCATTATTAGCCACAAAGGACACACGGCAAACACCTCCTCTCATTTTATCAAAAGATGGATGCGGGAAAATGGTCAGTGGGGAGAAAGAGGGAAGGGTGAAACACGATTCTATTATTTTCCGGTAACTTGATATTTTTTTCAAAGCTGAGGTCTTCGTAATACGATCCCTGCACGAGCCGGGACCTTTTTTTTGTTTTCGGGGAAGAGGAAATCGTCTGAGGGGGTGGGGCGAACGCTGAATGGATGGGGATAGCGGATCGTGGGAAATGCGCCAATGTTGCTATCCCACGGAACTGAGGTTCTCCTGATAGGGGACACCTGGGATTTTCGGATTTTTTTCATCCGATCAATTTCGGTTCCCCACGTCGAACTCTTTTCACCGCTCGAACCCGTGAATTTGATGTATTTCGTCAGCTTGGCTAAAACGGCGCTGCATGCACTAGAGGACTAGAGTTCTCATTTTTCCGAGTCAACTACCAACGACGTGCGAGCGACAGTGTATGACGCGAAATTCAAAGTATTCGAGGTATTCGGGACGGTACCTTTAGCATAACTATTCGAGATCTCGAATATCGAATACTTTCTATTATTCGAGGTATTCGAGTATTCGCGGATACTATTCGCACATCTCTAGTAAATACTCATAAATTATTACCGGATATAGATTTATATGCCATTTTACATAAATACGACCCTTTAGTGAGATACAGTGGCCCAAACATGACCAATTTTGCAATGCCACGCGAGATATCGTTTTTCCTCAAAAATCTTTGAATTTATCCAGGTGGTTTTGCGTTGATATGATTTATATGGAATAAAAAACGCAATATTCCTTTAACCTGGTGCTTTGCCTATACTTTCAATGACTTTTGAGGATTTTGGCTCTCATCTGTCTGCTTTTACAACGCAAAATGGCCGACCCGTTTTTCACGTGAAATTTGACATAATGTAGACATTATCTTTCGTTTACGAAAAATATAACTCGGAAAATTTGAATCACAATATAAAGTAGAGATTTATAAAGAGTACTAATTAGAAATATTGGAAAAAAAGTTTGCGACGAAGGAAATAAGAGCGATATTTCAATCGCGCGTCAAGGCTGAGCTACACGCCACGGAACTCTGAGGCTCGGTAACTGAGGCCGATTTTTCAAGTTTTTAAAAACATTAGCCTTGAAAATCGTCATTTAAAGCATGAATAATCGTCTTCATTGACTTTAAACACTTAACTGAGGATGTTAAAAAGGATTATGTATAGATCGAATGGACCATTTAGCGCATTACTCGAGTGAAAATACTAATGGATTGGATATTTTTCGGAACCATTCCACGCATAAGAAATATGGCTCGGGCATTGAAGTAAAGTGAAGAGATTAAGTCAGCATGCTTAAGAGAGAGAAAAATGAACTTTTTTCGTGAAAGGCAACGACCGATACCCTTTTTCCCTTTCCACCTTCGCCGAGGTGAGTCGCGCGGAAGGAGGAGTTTTGACACCACAAGGCTCTTTTAGCCATTTTTATTACTGCGTCCGTCCGATGTGATATTCATTTGTAGCGTTTAGTTTCTTTCTTGAACTTAAAAAAAGCTAGAGATTTAAAGGTTGATTTAGTGACGTGAGAAGTATAGAATTTTTTTAGCTCTACAAAACTAAAGTTTAGTTCTATAGTTTGTTTGCTTCGTCTACTTGAATTCCATGAAGATTCAAGATACAAAAAAATCGTTGATATAATTTTTAATAAAAATTCCAAAGTCTCCGAAATCTTGCAATTTTGGTAGGAAAGTACTTGCTCAGTCACACAAGTGTGTAGCAAAAGGCAATTTTCTGCAGCAGCAATACTGTAACATGGAGACGTCAAAACCTGCTGGCTGAGCATGTAGAATAATTGGTTTTTCTGCTTGAGAATTTGAAAGGGCCAAATATTACATGATTCATAGACGTAGTATGTAATCTTTATTATAGCTGTGAAAATTACTATACTCAGGGCTCTCCCTTGTAGTTGGATACATATATATGGTCGACATATTACTTGGGGTTAATTAATTTCAATTGTCCCTATGGAACTGTTGAAGACACATTAATTTTCATTCATCTCCTACTTCTGACAATAACCATCAACGATCCTCATTATATTTCCCTTCTTAAATTAGGCTATACATTCGTCATAGAAAATTGGAGTAGTATATATTGTAGCATGCATTGCTGTATTGCCTGGTTCAGAAATTATCATACTCGACTCGACTCGATACTCGCGAGTAATTTTCAACTCGACTCGAGATCAAAAAGTGCTACTTGGAAATCCCTCTTATATTCCGAAGGAGCAAACGCAGACTAGGGAGCCTGTGACAGGTATATGGTCAAGATACAGTGATGTATTTGGAAAAGTACCCAAAGTCACCATAGCAAACACTGTTGGAGCTGAAGTGGAAGCTTATTTATTAGAGATGAATGCACCGCCAAATTCCTTCCCTGGGAAATACTGGAAGACTTGTATCTCCTACCCAAGGCTGAAAGTATTAGCGAAGAGGTTTCTTGCCGTACCGCCATCCACTGTGTTCAGTGAAAGACATTTAGCTCTGCAGGAAAAATACGTGATGTAAAATGCAACAGGCTTTATCCTGACAGAGTGAAGATGCTTTGCTTTCTGAGCAAAAATTTAAAGTCTGCAAAAGGAGACTAAATTTGTGAGACATTATTGATAATGATAATATATTATCAATCAACGATAGATATTAAAGGAGATGCTTTTATTTTAAATTTAAACATGAACAGTGCTAATATTCTAAAGTAATACCTATTATGTAACACCACTTTTCAGGTATGTTCTGTTTTGAAATTTAGCTATTTCATTTTAATTACATAGTGATGATATGAAAGATGCTTTTGTCAACTGACTCTAGAGTAATATTTTTTAAAGTGGTTTTCTTGTTACCTGGAATTAAGTGATATTTTTCTTGGAACCTACGGCATCAGAATCGATGGAATCGGTATCGGTAGAATCGGAATCGAAATGTCAGAATCGGAATCGGGATCGGAATCGATAAAATTTTGGAATCGACCCATCACTAGCTAATATATAAAGATGGTAGTGATATGAGCAGTAGAAGTCTGATAAAAAAACAGACCTAATGGACCTGTAATGGAAAATACTGATGATCTCAATTATTTCACAGTTGGAGGAAGATGCTGAAAATTATATGAGGTGGAAGATGATGGGAGGGAAACTCCAGATAAAGAAAGGTGTACTGCCCCACATCTTTAAGTGCCAGGCCAGACCTTCAGATGCACCTTCTGCAGTGAGAGCAGTAATTAAGAAGAGAGAGAGACTACGACTGCTTTCTGATTCTTTTCATCAGGATAACATCAATGCTGAGGAAAATACAGAACCTGTTTGCCATCCTGAAGTAGGCAGTGACTGTGAAAATATGCACCTCCCATTGCATGAAATCTCCACGAATGACAATTGTAAAATGGATAAAGGAGTTCAGGTACGCTTGCCATTCCGGAGTAAAGGAACTCAAACTTCTGGCAGTCATGGATATGATGTGGGTACGTCACCTATTAAAGTCAGTCAAATTTCTCCGATAAAAAACCCAATTTTAGTGAAGAGGGTAGCACTTGCTCATCAGATGATGACTGTTCAGACTTGTCAGTCTCCATGTCTAACTTATCCAGTGATGATTTCATGGATTCGGAGGAAGAGGTTAAGCAGGTAAGGGAGGAGAGTTATAAAGCACTATGCTTTTTTATGGAGAGAGACCCAAAGTTGTACCTTGGAATTTCCCCCACTTCCTACATGGTTTTATCCATTCTTTGCAATTGAGTTAAAGCTACACAAAAAATACCGTATAAGCTTGTGTAAGAGGCGCACACGTGTAAGAGGCGCACCCCTATTTTGAGGAAGGAAGCTATAAAGAAAAAAATTTTACGGTATTTTTTTAATCCTATCGTGCGGTGTTGCATACGTATGCCTGGAATTTCGACAGTTATCGAAATTTCCTCTTTCAGTACTATTTGAAAGAGGAAATTTTGATAACTGCGGCGGTAATAGCGGCATAAGAGGGAGTAGAAAGAGTTCCGATCCTTTCTTCGCATACGTCATCGCTCTACGTTGCTTGTCCTACTCACGAACAATTTTGTTTAAAAGCTCTCGCAGGAGTATTGCAATAGAATTGCAGCCGTGGAAAATTTTAAGGCAAAACACGACAGGCACATAGCATGAACCTTCCCAAGAGATTGGACAACAATCGGGGCAATCTCAGCGCCGTAGGATAATAACCACGTCGTAGATTTAAGACCCCTTGCACACACACCGATTTTGGACGGCCGGTAAAATATCGGCCGTCCACATTCCAATAGTGAACAATGGGAGAGCATTGGAGCTTGCACACGTACCGAACACGCGCCGGCACCGGCTAAATGCCGGTTAGCTGCCGGCCATTGTCACTGTGGATCGCCGTCGCCGGCTAAAAAACATAGCAACTTATCGTTTGACCGGTAAAATCCGGCGTGTGTGCAAGCATCGCTTCGCCGGTAAAATATCGGCCGCCCAAATTCGGTGTGTGTGCAAGGGGCCGTTTTTTTCCTTTCCGGGACTCCATAGGAAAATAGGAAATTATCAAGTTATAGGGGATCAATGGAAACGCGTTTCATCCCTACCCCATCTCACCAACTGACCTTTTTCGGTCTACCAGGTTCAATTCTCCGAGTTTCTGGAGGTCAAATGCTAGGTGAGTCACCTTCTGAGCTCGAAAATATATCTCGATATCTTTCAGCAATTGTATGACACGCACGAGGTTGTAAAAAGAATTAGACCTAACGCGACATATATCTGACAGCATTTAAGTTTTTTGAGCTCTAATTAATTGACACAAAGATTTATATCTAAAACAAGGCTACTAATATTCAACTTAGTCCTAACAGCACAATTTCGGAAGAAACAAGCGTAGCATAAGCGCATTCAAACAAGACGAGACGGACTGGAAACTTCAGGCAACGCAAACTGCGTATATCGCATTGCTGTGCCTTCGCCTCTTCACTTTAAAGGCAACGACGTCACATGCAAGATCGGACGTATTCTTCCCTTGCTCCTTCGCTCATAGCCTCGTAGCTTGAAATATGGAGCGCGCTCCTTCCCCTCGACCTCTCCTTCAGCGCTAGTCCAACAATGAACACACTCGTTCGAATTTTTTAAACCGCAGGTTTTGACACCAATATAATTTTCAGTTGCATAAATCCTCATATTAGCGTCTGAAGATAATTTTTGAAAAATCAGGTGCTCAGCGTAATGGAAATTGCTCGGCAAGACAGATGTTGACGAATCAGGTATGTCCTTCAAAACTACGCGTTTCTATACGTTTGATAAGCGATTACGATATGCAGTATAAATGCCGCGGGATGCCCACTCGTGACAGTAAATTTAGCGCGCATTCCGGAGCGAATCACCCCGCGCGATCTTTTCAATGTTCACCTCTGGGGTACCGACGTGACGGCGCGATGCTTACAAGAAATTCAAACAGGAGCATTTTAAAAATACATCACTAAGGGAGAAACTCCCCTACCTGCCGCTTGATTTTGACGCAGGGTTTCAGATGACTGACTCACGCTGAAAACCAAGGCCCCTCAGTTCCCCTTGGACTTGCGACCGGGTAGGGGAGGGGGGGAAGATAAGAAGTTTGTGTAAGAGACGCACCCCCATTTTCGGCTGCAATGTTTGGGAAAAAAGGTGCGCCTCTTACACGCGCTTATACGGTATCATGTTATACCTCAAAAAAATAAAGTTGAATGACCAGATAAAAATTTTAGGCAATGAATTTGGCATGCACTTTTCAACTGTAGGCAGGAATCTCCGGGAAACCATGCCAAAACTGGCCTCTTTTATGACAGATCTCATATATTGGCCTGAAAATGAGAGCAGACTTAGAACCTTGCCCACTGCTTTCATTGCAAATTATTCCAACATTTCTTGCATTATTGACCGCTTGGAAATAGCTATTGAGAAACCTTCAGATCCCATTCACCAGGCACTCTCTTGGTCGCAGTATAAAAAGGCAAACACAATGAAATATTTGATATCCTGTTTACCCAGTCGGTTTATCAATTACATTTCAGAGGGGTATCTAGGAAGGGCTACTGATGAGGCTATTTCGATTAATTGTGGCTTTTTGGATAAAATGCCTCGAGGAAGTACTGTCATGGCTGAGCGAGGATTTAAAAATTTGGGGTCAGCATTAGCTAGAAGATCATGTAGTCTGGTACCATCAGTTGCAACTGGCCAAATGCTATCACAGAATGATGTACATTTGACCAAACAAATTGCCAGCCTTCATATTCACGTTGAGCGAGTCAGAGGGAGACTTTGCCATCCTTAAACCAACCGCAGTTTTGGACCACAGCCTTATAACTATATCAGACGAAGTGATGATTATAGCATGCGGGCTGGTCAATCTTGATAAGCAGATAGTGAAGGCTTGAAATTTGAATTTTGAAAAGATTGCGCGGATGCCATGAAAGGTATCATTGCGTCAAGTGTGGTGATTGTGAACTTGAGTGACATACTTTACGCTATCTATTTGGAAGTGTTAATGTTTGCATTTTGATACCATTTGTGTGTTATTTAAAACAACTTTGAGTTGATATAACTTGGACTAAATATGCTGGATCAGTGTTAATTTGTGATATAACATTGAAGGTATGAAGGTTTTCTCGTGTTGAAATGAAATGTTTGTAGTTTTATGATGAATGATTCATTAAATGTTTCCTTGTTTCGTGCAATCATTCTTTTTATTTGCCCCTTTCTTCCGATGGAATACACGGTATGTACCTACTCAGTGATCTTATAGTAATAATAAAAACCTATATTGAAGTCCCGTACCGTGTTTGGTTAGTATGGTGAAGTAAATTCAGCATTAATTTGACGGGAAGTTTTGTGCACTGGTAACAACTTCAAAGAGTGTGAGGAGTTAAGTGATGCCATTTGCATTCTTTTCTTGCACTCATGGTAGCAATGTGCTTTTTCTATTTCGTTGTTGCTGTCTGATGCTCTCAAGGGTACTTGCGAATGTAGGAGAGTTATTTTCATTGTAAACCCCATTCTCAGATGCCTACAAAGAGTATTGAACTTAGCAAGGAAGTGAATGAAATGTCCACGGAAATATTTCATTAAAAGTGCATCAATCCCTTATAGCAGCCCATTCGCTTTTGTTGAAAATATAAATTAATTTCAGAACCAAACTTTACGAATCAACATTAGATACCTATCGTGTCTTGTTGTGAGTAATTTAAAAGCAAAGCAATACATTACATTGGTAGAATGATGGAATATTTATAATGTAAAATACCTTACGCTATTGGAACGCATACAGTAAACTCTCGATTAAACGAAGCAGGATTTTACAAAGTTTTCGATTTTACGAAGTGATATTGCGGTCCCGGCGAAAAGCCTATGGTAAATACATGGCGCTATTCGATTATACTAAGTTTCGAATACACGAAATGTTTTGAATTTACGAACCTCGGATCGGTACCCAGGAGCGAAAGGCATTCGTTAATACGAACTATGGCAAAATATTTGTCAACAAAACTAGTTACGCCGGCGTAAGTACCTAAAAAAATCAGCGCTTCCAACTGTGGTTCATTAAAAGTGTGAAATCGTAAATGATAGTGCTTTTTAGATAGAAACTAGAAATAGATAGAAACTTTGGAGAAAAAAGGGTTCGCCTAAAACCTCACGGTGGGAATTTAGGGGAAGTAGGAGTTCAGTAAAATATCGCGACTGACATAATGCCCCTATTTACGTGCCTATTCATAAACATCGCATCGACAATACTTCGTAGTTTAACATGTCAGGAAGGTCGCGCGGGGGATTTCGTACACTCCTAATTAACCCTTTGCACTGCTGTGAACGTACCTGGTACGTTCGCAAGGCAGGCTGCTGTGAACGTACTTCGAAGACTACTTGACTACTTTTCGCCGAAGAACTTCGAAGGGTCCCTAATCTGGGACCCTTTCCTCGACGAGCTCACCCTCGCTGGCCCCTCTCTTCGACCCTCCGAGCCTTTCTACCCAAAAGTGACCGCTCTGACTGCATTTTGTAAATCTATCAATCAATGCCATCATCAAAAATAATTGTTTGCATCGCTCTCCTGCCAATCAGGCATTCAAGTATGTCTCTGAACCGTGTTTCTGCGATGAGAAATAATGATTTTGTAAACTTTGTTAAAATGGCCAAGTTAATAAAATTGTCATTTTTCATCGCAGAAACACGGTTCAAAGACGTACTTTATTTCCTCCACTACAATCGCAAATTGCTGGAAATCGGCCGAATTCCCTTTGATAGCGCATCATGAGGATGTTCTCGAGGTTGGTAATTGATACAACTAGCCTACTAGTAATTCTGCTGCTATAATATCACGGCTAAGGTTGATTCGTTACGCTATACCTTCAGGAAGCTGCAGTGGATCAAATTGCGGAGGAGATTAGAGGCTTAAAAGATGATTTTGAAAAATTCTTGGAAAAAGCAGGAAGAGCACAGCACGCAACATCAAACGATTATATTGCCCTTGACGATGATCTCCGGGCTTGCGACAATGAGACGCCGGTACATACGTCGGAAGAAGCAGTGGCCGGGACTAGTCAGAATAGCAGTGATGACAAAGATGAAATTGAAAAAGTAATTTCACCAAATAAAAAAGAAGTACACGCTGCCCTCCAAGCATTAAGATACTTTGATCTGGCTAACGAGTTAGGTCCCCAATTTCATTCCCATTTATGCAAGTGAGAAACCATTGTGGAAGCGGCGATGGAGAAGGGCAAAAAGAAAAAAAACAACAGCTTTTTTTAGTTACACTATATTTATTTACGATTATGGCGCGACTATTTTTTAGTGCTAAAGCTAAGAAAATCTTTCCTCAATGTCAATGATCCTTTGCATAACTTTCAATACGGCGGAGAAAGGAACACGAAAACTAAATGAGGTGAACGTACAGGTTTTTGCGTGTCATTTTTGGGAATTCACGCAGGTGAACCAATACTTCACACACGTTGAGAAATGACAAAACATCTCTTGTAGGAAAACAATCAAAGCGGATAATAAGATTCTCTCTTTATTTCTCCGATAATGGAAGATGTATCTCCTGTCGTTTTCCAGTTGGAACCTTGCTCCTGTCGGCATAAAAGAAGAGAGGATATGAATATGAACATAGCACTTCACACCCGGTATGAAGAATATGGTCCTCATGAAGAATAAAGTCTTTCGTAGCAAAGTCTGCAAAGATGATGGAGCACAGTATCCGGACGGAGAACTCAAACAGAATTTACTTCAAATATTCGCCAGAAGATATCCTACGTAATTTATGATCTTGACTGAATCTCAATGAAAACAACTAATTGAAAAGATAGCGCATTCAGCTGAAAATACGGAGTAACTCGAAATATTAACTTACGAAGGTTATTATGGAAATGGGTTAAGGCCCTCGTTTTTCTTTTTTTTTCTTGTCACTGAGCGATAGAGGGCGACATAAATGGTGGTTAGGCCAGCTGCCGCTAAAATTCCGTGGGTGCTGGAAACAAATATCTATCTTACGCATACTAAATAGTTGTTATTTGCTCCTAACCACAAATTTATAACATTAAATTCTTATAATAAACTTTGCAATACATTATTTTATTACGTTTTCTAAACTGGTCGGGAATTTCTTAAGCGATCGTTAATGTAGAAGTATGAACGAGAAATGGGAATTTTATGGTGGTATAATTATTTAATGATCTTTCACAGCATAAATCGATAACAAAAAGCCTTTTCTATGAATAATACCGAGAATAACCACCGAAAACATTCAAACAAGACCACTAAAGACAAAAAAGGGCGGAAGAAACAAAAGCGAACATTTTTTCGTGACTTATGAAAAAGGTTTGAAATTGCGAAACTCAATTTTACGAAGTGACAATTTTCCGGTCCCACTGACTTCGTAAAATCAAGAGTTTACTGTAATGTAATATACATGAAACATTGGCATAGCCACTACGTAAATTTTACGTTTCAAGTTTTTAATCAATCATTTTTATTATAAATAACACACAATTAGAGTGCTTCCAAGGATCTAGCGTCATAGATTATGATTTAAAATCGTCAGCTTAGGCCGAAAAGCGTAAACAAAACAATCGTCGGTACGGTGAACAGAATTTCGACCCAGGTTCCTTTTGCAAATTTTCTTGCAGAAAAATGAAGACATATCACGTAAAATTCATGAAATATAATTTATGTATCAATGCTCCCGTACGTTTGCAAACTATACTATGGGAGATGACGTCACGTAATGAATGGCCAATAACAGGTCGTATTACCCTTCAGAATTTTGATGCTAAAACAAAGGTTGTTAAAACTTAAATAACAAATTAATAACAAAACATAAGGAATTTTCAATAAACATATGTTAACTTCAAATATGTATGCACTAAATGGAAAGGCTTTCATGCTTATTCCTCACCCATGCAAACACTCCATTATTTTCAGTCCATATTTGTAAGTTCCCATGAGATAAGCAAATGAATTCGAATTGCTATCAGGGAGAATCCAAATATCCTGAGAAAATATCCCTTCGTCTGTGACTGTGACAATAGAGATTTATAGCATAACTCACTCGCTGTGTTCTGCGCGCTCGCTATGGGGCTCCGCCCCTTAGGAACCCCGGGTCCGGCTTCGCCGTCTACTTTTGTGGTTGTTCGAAGAATTTTAATTTGAATAATCTCACCCGAATAAGCTAGGGGCCGGCTTTGCCGGCCAGGGGGTAGGGAAGCGCCCCATTCATTCCTCGGAATGGCTTCGCTGTTCCTCGTTGAGAGGCGGCTTCGCCGCCCAGGGATTGAGTGTGCCCCCCCCCAGGGTTACCCCACTTAGTCCTCGGAACGGCTTTGCCGTTCCTCGTCAGGAGTCGGCATCGCCGCCCAGAGGGCAAGGGCATTTCGGAACTGTTTCACCGTTATTCATATAAGGGGCGTGGGGTGGAGGGAGCCCACAGCAGCTTCGCCGCTTGGTCATCGCCACCCGAGGGTTACTGAAGCTCCCCCTCGCCTATGCCAGTTACTCCTCGGAACATCGAAGCCGCCTCTAATTTGGACAGCAAAAGTAGCTGATATAAGAGAAGATAATTATACAAACTATCTTCAATAATAGGGTGGTTTCCTATTTTTTTTAATTGTCTAAATCGAAAGATTATTACTCCTACAGTATGAATTTCATGCTTTTAGATTTTTAAATGACAATATCTATTTTTCGCAATTAAATGAATAGTGAAAATTTTCAAGCATGCGAAAATGCGAGGGCTAAGTATGAATGATGGGAAAAGCCCGAGTGACATCATTCTGGTTCCTGCTGAAGCCGAGTGAGGTGACCTTGGGGCAAGAATGTGTGCCGCTGCGACGCAGGCTGCTAGCAGGTAGAAGAGTACCCTTAAATACGGATTATTAATATCTTATCAAACGAAGAAAACTTTCCGACCATAAGGAGTTTTACTAGGTGATTATTAAGACATGTTTCCCATAGCTCTGTGCCTCATGCATGCAATGGCAATCTCAGACAAGCATCTTTGTGTGAGATGGTCCTTAGAAGGAAAGCGAACCATTCAGAAAAAATTACCAGATTTCTTTAAATAAGTTTTATTTTAATTTTGAGAGCATCAGCCATCTAAATTCTATTAAGTTCTATTTATGTTGATAGTGGGATATGTTATTATTTTTATGCAAAAAGTCAATTTCCTGTTTGTTAATTACTATCCTTTTGTTTGCAAAGTCTTGTGTCTGCTAAAGAGCATTTGAGTTACAGGCATCCCCCAAGTTACGTAAGAGATGCGTTCCGGCAGACTATGCATAAGTCGAAATTTACGTAAGTCGAACATTCTGCATTACTGCTTCAGAGATTTCGATCGGCGCGGTGAAATTCTCAGCGGAGAAATGCGTGGTAAATTCTCGGTGAAGTTTCATTCAATTCACTGCGATATTCATTAATTATACCGCGTATTCTTACTTTATTAATTACAAAATCGATAAACATTAATATAGTCTGAGAGTTGCATCTCGTGCATTGCCAATCAAAATGCGTAATATTATTCCCAGAGTTGACCGATCGCATGGATTCGGGAAATTACGGTATGTCAACGCTACATTACTAAACTGAATACTTAAATTGATTCATTATGTTACACTGCGATCTAAGGGCCCAAAGAAAGCATTGCCTACCTACCTATAGTCATTATATCATCTGCCTTTAATATATTACGTTGATCGATGAATCTGGTGGTTTCACTGTCACAGTTAATACACGTAGGAGGAGAGTCTAGGATTACGGGCAAATAACACACAAAAAAATACCAGTTAATTACTATATTCTTACATACATTCACACGCATATACCCTCAATCTTTCACGCACGGAAACATACTTTCATTCTCTCATATCTCAATAAAATAACATGAAATTATCATCATTTGAATATTTACTTCGCAGGAAGCTAATTAAAAGTGAGCTTTTATTCAGCCAACTCCGTCATTAACGTGCAACAAAGTTAGTGGGGAAAAGCTTTCAATGACGCAATATTCATTTACAATTGCACACAATATGAGAGAACGAGAAAATGCAGCTTAATAAAATCTTCCGCCAGAAACATGTAAACAATTACGCAATTATCGTGTGTCAACTTTTTCTTAACTTTTTCGCGGCGTTCATTGCCAGCACTCAAAATTTCAATGCCGTTACGTGGGTACTAAACAATTCTTTTCCGCAATAAAGATTTCTGCTTGAACTTCATTTTCTTTTAATTCCACAGATGGAAATGTCCAAACTTAAGGATACAATTCTTAAATAGTTGAAAGTCGGAGTTCGGGTGTGTATGCTGTGTAACAAGCTGTACGGTATGGGAGTGAGCGCAACCACTTACATCGCTAGAACTGCAAATTTTCACGTTTATTGCTGACTTGGGATTTATAAGCGATTTTTCTACAGAAATTAATGGAAACTCCTTCGAGGAATGACAAAAAAGGGTCACTTCGTTATTTTTAGCACATATAAAAATCGATAGCTATTCGAAATTTTTTCTACCATAGGTTGTACGAGTGAATATCTACTTCTTCGCGCTCGAATTCGAAAATTAACGTAATCATTTGAAATACGGTTATCACTTACGTAAGTACGGATTTACGTAAGTCGAGACATACGTAACTCGGGGGATGCCTGCACTTGTTTTAAAGCTTTCTTTAGTTTTACAAATTCCATAAATTCCTTGGAATGCCCACATATTGTGATATTATCTTTAATATTTAATAATGCTCTTAACTGGCTGTTACCAGGAAGACTGGGATATATCTTCTTGAATTTCAGAGTTACCTGAAGTTGTAACATATTATTATTTACCGTATATCTCCGAATATAGTCCCCCCTTTTTTTCCAAAAATGGCCGCGGAAAAGTAAGGGGGGGGGACTATAATCGAGTGTAATCCAATTTAGCATACTAAAGGTGACCATAAAGTAATAAATAACGGCATTATGGCTAATGTTCTCCGAGTCTTTCTATTTGAGTATATTTATGAGGATTATAATCGGAGATATTAGTAAATACTGCCACGTTTTACCGGAAATTAAGACAATTTTTACCACAAATGTTGTACAGATACGATTATTCCGATTCAAATAGCATATCGAATATGCGTTTTCACGGAATCCATCGTGTAGCCGCTAATTTTTCTTGGAAGAGTATTGTTAGAATAATTCAATCGACACTGATCACTTAATGACGCAAAACAGTAAATAATTAAAATGAAAACTAAACACACACTATCATTACATTAATCGAACACTAGAATTGAATCAATAGTATATGTACCCGTCGCTCATTTAATAACTACACGATTTAAATAATTGCGAAAAATAAACAGATAAAGTGAACCTTTCGTGACGATTTAGCATTTCATTGCGTCCGTAGCTACTATACGTCCGTGCGGTTCGTGTTTACAACCACTGCCTTTACCGCCTTCACAGAACAAGAATGCGCAATAGGTGATGCATTTGTTTCTGAAAAGGCGCAATAATCGACGACTTTAAACCAGAAGCGCCGGCATTACTGCATTTGATCGAAATACAGCGACTCAGCATCGAAAGTGTAATCAATTTATTGAGGAATATCTTCAATTCGTCAGGGTAAATAGGATCGATAAATTACGTCGCATAACGTTTCGCAATTATTTCCGCGATATTTTCTTTATTAAAAATAATTTTACGTTCAACAGTGAGGTGATGGATCAAGTAGAAAGATGAGGATCAATCCTGCCGCAGATTAGAGGCCTTCAAAGACGGAGTTTCGATGCCAATTTAAAAATAGCCGTTGCAGAATACGCCGTAAATCATAGTATTTACAGCGCTAGCAAAGCGCTAATACATCGCGGAAGTCATTTCGGGGGTCTCGATGCGGCAGATTCAAAGACTTAAGAGGAAAATATCGTCGAATTTGTGCGCAAATGCAGAGCAGAAGCTCTTTGTGTAACTTATGCAATGATTCGCGACGAGGCATTGAAAATTGATAAAATTTTTTTTCAGTTTTAATGTTTGTTGGAAAAAGTTTATTTCTTAATTTTATTACTTTGATATTTGTAAGTCCTGTAGTTTAATTGTTTTGCTTAGCAGGCATTTGATAGCAATATTTTTATAATATTTATAATTTATTTAACACAATTTTATTTAGATTTCCTAAATTCTTCAGGTCACTTGGATTTGTGATGACTTGATGGGTGTGTTACACTGGATCTAAGGAAGTTTCAGGGCCAAATGCAATACTGTTTATGGGGTTTAAGTTAAAGCTTATATATTGACATTGTCTGTAGTCATTTGGAAATCAAAAATATTAATAATTTGTGAAGGTTTAAAAAATACAATAGCCTTGGATACTTAAAAAAATTTCTCATTCCTTCATTACATCTGGTTAAGGAACTATAAATTACTGATACATGCAATGGATCACAACATGTTTTAGGTATAGTTATTTTGTTGTGATGGAAAATATGTGAACAGATTTGTTCTTAATCTTCACAGAAAATAATAGTTTTTATCGAATCTAGAATCTTAACTTGCTAACCACAGAAAAATTGCCTTCCTTTACATTTTTAAATTTTTCCCAAAACTGAGGTCTCAAAATTGGGGGGGGGGGACTATATTCGGGGGGGGGGGACTATATTCGGAGATATACGGTATAAAGAATTCTTCAATTTTGTGAGTGAAATAAAGAAAGTTATTTGTTAACGCCACAAATAATTAAAAATATCAATTACACTTGTCCCTAAATGTGCTCCTATCAAATCTTTGTATGATTGAGTTCAATTAGTGATTGGCTTTAATCACAAGAAGGCCAAGGCAATGCGGTTTTGTAAAACATTGTGAGCAAGGAATGTGAGAATCAAGATAAAAGTAGGTGGGGAAAACCTTGAGCAAGTAGAGCAATTCAAATATTTAGGCCATATGTTAGAGAAAAACGGATACAATAGTAAGGACATCAGGAAGCGAATTGCACTAGCAAAGGAGGCATTCATGAACAGGAAGGAGCTTCTGAGAGGATCTTTATCGAAGAATTTAAAGATAAGGTTTGTGACGAGTCTGATCTGGAGTGTAGCGCTTTACGGTGAAGAAACATTGAAACTTAGGAAGGAGGACGAGAGAAGATTGGAGGCATTTGAGATGTGGGTATGGAGAAGAACGGAGCAGGTGAAATGGACAGAGAGGAGGAGGAAGAACGAAGTGCTGGACATGGTGGGTGAGGAGAGGCAGCTTTTAGATGAGATACAGAGGAGACAGAAGGTATGGATGGAGGGAATACTTAGTGGGGAGGGGATGTTGAAAACGGTGTTAGAGGATAGAATGTTAGGGAAACGAGGGAGAGGAAGGAAGAGAACAGGATTTTTACATAGATTGAAAGGGAGTTACAGTGGCCTCAAGGCATGTTTACACGGTACATTAACATGTACGGGTTAATGTCTAGATGCATGAACGTGAGAATGAATGCCAAAATGCACCGTGTTACCACCCAACTTGTTCGAATGTATGCAAAGAAAATAGAACCTGTTCTAATTTGGTTCATGCATTCATACATGTTCCGTTCCAGTCCACAAAAATCATTCATGTAAACAGACATTAACTTGTTCGTGTTAATGTATCGCGTAAAGAGGCCTTAACATTGTATTGAAGAAGTCAGTGTTGGATGGAAAGGGAGGCTCCCAGATTACTTCTATAGTACTACATGGAAACGTACCTTAATCGGTAGAATACTATAATAAAATGTTGATCATTCCACATGAATTCCCTGCACAGCACCTCCCTAATTAAAACTTCCATTTGTATATTACTTAGTTTAACTTCAGTCATCACTCGTTTGGCCCTATTCTCACCACTTTGATGTTTCTCCGCTTACATTTTCAACTACACTGAAGGATGAATCTACTGAGCGGCAGTGGAAAAGAAATCGGTCTGGACTTGGAACCATGAGCGGCACTGGGTGGCGCCGCTCACTGTCGCTCGCCGCTCAAACATATCGTACCCACCCTCAATAGATTTACACGCAACTAAATGGGGCCCGATATCAGATCGGTGCCACTCATGCTGGTTGCCGCCCGCCCCTCGTATCGTACCCGAGGCCTTAATGCTCAAGGATTATTTAAGCTTTTTGTGATTAAAAAAGGAACAGGAAATACTGTGCTTAACAAAGTAAGTTGCTCAAATTGCCTTTTCAGCTTCAAAAAACTTCTTAAAAGAGAAGAAGCTAAAGGTCAATCAAATATTACCTGCGAACTTTTCATCCACCTCATCAATGAAAAGCAATATGTAAGTTAGAGCTATGAGTTACATGCATCATATAAGAATATAAGATTACCTTACTAAAGTCATGTGTGTAAGGAGGCAGGAAATAACTCGCTTTCCTTCAGCAGTATTCATACTCAATTTTCTTCTATGGAGCATAATGTTTGCATATAAAGCAGCAACATAACCACCAAAAATTCCTGGGAAGAAGAAAAAAACTCTGATATAACAGCAAATTATACATAGCAATAATAATGCTTATTCATACCTAAAATTCCTGCATTACAATTAACAACCCATGTTCAAACGAAAAAATGTATTCACTGGTGATGCGTCAGTTGCAAAATTTTAGCAATTCTGATCCCGATTTCAGCATTTTGATTCCTCTTCTGTCAATTTGGATGGCATGAGTTCAAATTAATGTATCACTTAATTACAGCAACACAGCCACGAAAAGTTACTATTATTATGTGAAAGAATATTTTAGCACAAGTGTTATTAAAATACCCAGGTAATTATGAAATACAAGCAATTTATTAATACCTTAATTTCAGAAGAGAACACACCTTCATTGAAATGGTTTTACTTACACTCACGTTTAAAATTTTAAATAAAAACATTAGTTTTATCAGGAAACTTTTATTAAGAATATCTCCTCAATGTCATCAATATCTTACAGATTCAGTCTTCCCCAAGATATCGTTGCTAACGGCTTTTGGGAGCAGATGCGTGTTGCGCTTTGTCGTGCAAGCTTTCACATCCGTTACAGGGCGCATCATCAGGCGATGAATAAAAATTTGGAATTAATTGACAATCAATTCTGAATTTTAATTCATCGCCTGATAATTCACCCTGTAATGGACGCGAAAGCTTGCACGATAAAGCGCAATACGCAGCTGCTCCCGAAAGCGGTTAGCAACGATGCCTCCTGCTGCGATAACCTTCGTTCCAAGTTCCCCAAGATATTTTAAAACTTCTAAATAGAAAGCAAAGCATCTTCACTCTATCAGGACAAATCCTGCAGCACTTTCAGATGCATATTTTTTTCTTCTGAGCTAAATAGTCTTTCACTGAACTCAGTGGATGGTAGTAAGGCAAGAAATTTTTTTGCTGATACTTTCAGCCATTGGTAGGAGAGGCAGGCCTTCCAGCACTTCTCAGGGATAGAATTAAGTGGTGTACTCATCCATGATAAAAGAAGCTACAGCTTCAACAGTATTTATTGTTGCCACGGCAAAAGAAATCCAATAACAGCTAGCATAGTGGAAGAAGAGTGGGGGTATTTTGCTGCCAGGTATCTTGTCCAAACAAAGGTCTGAACTTCGCAACTCATTAAGTGACTAAAGAGAGAAAGATTTTACAGAGTTCGTCCAACTATAACTATGTTAATGCTGAGAATGGTATTAAAATAAAACCAACAGCGAGAGATGAATATGCAGCGAGCATATGGTATCCGGTGCAGAAAGACTTAATCAACGAACTGAATAAAAATCAAAAAAGGCTGTGCAGTTTGTCAAAAACTGCTACGGGTGTACAGACAGCATCACCCAGATGTTAAGCGAATTTGTCTGGGAGCCTCTGGAGACTCGGAGGCTGTGCACCAGGCTTAGATTGCTTGAACAATTGAGAATAGACACCTTTAAGAGTAACACGGAGAGCATAATATTAGAGCCCCACTATATTTCCAGGTCTGCCAGAAGCGATAAATTAAGAGAATTATTTAGCGGAACAGATAGAATTCGTTTTTCTCCCAAACCATAAAGGGTTTTAATAAGTGTTAATTGTAATTTTGCATTTCCTTCTTATGTGTAAATGGCAGGTGTCCTTATACTCCCTGCCACAAGCCTTTTAGGAGCCTTGCGGAGTAGTATGTAGATGTAAATGTAGATGACCTCACTTATACACCAATTAATTTTGGTCCCATGAATGAACCCATGTTTTACCAACCTCAGCTATAAAAATTTTCATTTATACGGCAATCTCAGTTACAAAACGTATTTTTCCAGTCCTCCTGAAATACCTCATGAAATACCTGGAATACCTCACTTTTACAACTTGATAAATAACTGTTCTTCGAGAAGATTGCGGAAAGCGTGCTGATTTTAGTCTCACAAGCAGGCATGCTCTCCTTACATTAAATGGAGATGCTAATAAAGAATATTAGGTTTTCAATAATTAGCTATGCTGTTTATTAGATATTAATTGTTATTAAAGTAGATAGTCATTCATCTGGAATATTGAACTACAGAATGTCTATCTCTAATGGAAGATTATCAAGAATTATAGTGGAGCTATCACCGATAATCACCAACATCTTCATGGAAAACCACGAGAAAAAGGCACTGGATTCGTCTGCGAAGAAACCTAAGCTATTTCTATGATATGAGGATGACTCATTTATGATATGGCAACATGGAAGAATGGAACTCCAGAATTTCCTCAAACACCTGAATTTGATCAATCCTGCCATCCAATTCACAATGGAGGTCGAAGAAAACAAATCTCTGCCCTTCCTGGATGTCCTGATCACGAAAAGAGAAGATGGAACACTTGGGCACTCCGTCTACCGAAAAAAGACCCACACGGACCAGTACCTAAATGCAAATTCTCACCATCACCCACAACAAAAAATGGGAGTGGTGCAGACACTCTTCCCTCAGGCCTACTCAGTTTCGGACTCTTCATCGCTCACCAAGGAGAAATGCCACCTCATCAAGGCCTTCCAAAATAACGGCTTCAATGTAAAAAAAATATATCCTCAAGGCAGCCAGAAAGGAAGAAGAGAAGACATCTACGTCCCTTAAAAGGACCTCTGAGGAGCCCGCACTACAAACATTGAAAAAACCCATACGTGCCATACTGCCTTATCTGGCTGGAACCACAGAAAAAAATGATGAGAATACTCAGGAGACACGATGTGATGACCAGATATGCCTCCACCACCAAGACAATAGATTTATTCAGCAATATCAAAGACAAATAGCCTGAAAGCATCCACGAAGGAGTGTACGATATGAAGTGTGATTGCAGTCAGGCATACAACAGCCAAACGTCTTGAGCTCTTAGCTGCCACCTTCAAGAGCACCGGAGAGCCATTAAAAACAGGTGGTTTCGTAACTCAGCCATCGCCGAACACATATGGAGCAGACCGAAACACAATGCAAATGTGGAAGAAGCAAGATCAATCACAAAAGAAAGATGCTATTATCCGATACTCATCAGAGAAGCCATCGAAATAAAGAAAAACCCAAATAATTTCAGTAGAGAAGATGGCTGCACACTGCCCATCTGTGGGAAACAAGTTTTCAGTGAAAAGAAGAAAGCGCGTCAAAACGAACCGGTCCCTGGCTGAAGGAAAGGTATATCAGGAAATCACCAACTGCATCCTATACCTCGGGCCTGAAGAAGCAAACTGCAACATCTGTGAAACATGTCATCACCTGAGATGAACAGACATCTAGGCACCTTCTACTCTGATACAATGAGGTTTTACTGTGTCATTTATTTACAGTAGATTTAATCACAGAATAATTTTCCACACTCAAGTTCACTGAATACATACCATAATCTTCGAGCATAACCTGGACGTCATTCACAATTGAAGTCAACCTCTTCTTCTCTCTTTCCCCAGGAGATGTATTGATACGATACAAATGTGCTGACTTAGATGGAGACGGCACATCTGGCTCATCACCCAAGCTAAAAACACTACTGTCCAAGTTCCTAAAATGAGTAAATACATATTCATTTATAGCATGACTGCTCAGCTCATGAATCAAAAATTGCAAAAATTCAATAAATTTAGACTTAAAATTGACCCTTAGAAAACAGTTATCAAAAGAGTTTACACCTAAAGTCATGAAAGGAAACACCCAAAGATACTGCACGACAGAAACACCAAACTTCATTCATTAATTAGCACACAACATTTGCATTAACAGAGACAATGGCTTGCAGATACCAGATACCATCATAGAAAGTAAGAGACCAATACAAACTTTAAAAATACATACATTGTATTAACAAACATAGGTCAAAATTCTTAAATATAATCCGTAATTCTTAGCATCACAATAATTTTACTTTCTATCTATCTTACACACATTCTATGCCAGATTCACTGCCTTAAAAAATTCCTTTATAAAATAATAGCCCAAGTCAATGAAAATGCTGTCTATTTTTATCATAATACTTTTTTTGAGTATGTCATCAGATTATTTTTAATCTTAACATGATATAGTAGACTCATTAATACGAACAACATTATTGAGAAATTTTCGCTGATGAGCTTCAATTCTGTGGAATCATGGTGACCCACTCATTACCGCTTGTAAATAGGCCGTGCAGTAATTCCTTTTCTAGTGAAAATTTGATTTACGAACACTTAAAGATATTAATTTTCAAAGAACTAAGGGGTGCCGGAAATTTCATATTAGGCGCCTTTGGAGTTGGCCATTGGTGTAGTGTAAAGGAACTCAAACTTTGAGTACAATCTGAATAAAATAGCAATTAATCCGTTGAGAAGTCAGGAACTGTTCAGCGTTTTGCCTACTCTTCTTTCCCACGGACAGCAAATTTATTTTGGCTCCAGCTGCATCTCCCACCCAGATAAATCAGTTCGTCACCATCGTGAGTCATTGCATTCTGCAGGATAACACACTTTTCGATGCCTTGCATAGGTTTATCAACTTACGACCAAGGTCTCCGAATGCATCTTGTTGGTATATCGAGGATATACTGTATTTGCTTATAATACTATTGTGCATATTATACTCACAACTCTGAAGCTATTCTGCAATGCGACTAGGAGTACAGGAGATTGAAGAGACTTTGACTAGGTATGTTTTTTGTGATGATTCCTGGAAGAAACGCTCGTACGAAGTTTATTATTACAAACCTGCGGTTTTTCGGTTCAGTGAAATTTGTTATAATGAGAATTTACAGTATCATTGTTAACTTTTAGGCCCACAGAGTACATCAATTTTTCTAAGACTTTTACTCTTTGAGTGCCGAGTGTTTCTTTCTTTTGTTATGGCGATGATGGGTTTGGCTGTGATACAACATACCTAGTATTATCCACAATAATTCAAAGTTTTACTCGATTCAAAATAATAATCAAAGAAATAATTAAAAATAAAACTTACAACCATAGCACTATAGGTCAATTGGTTAAATGGGTTTGCAAGGCCAGATGTTTTAAGTAAGAAATCCTTCTGTTCTCTGTGTTCACGCTCTTCCACTTCCTTCCCTCCTCCACTTCTTTCATCCTTCCCACTGTTATCCTTAGCCTCTTTATCTATATTCTGTCAATGCAGCCAATTGACTTCTCAGTGCCTTCGACTATTCAGTTTTAATATTAACCCACCCTTTCTCTACCGACTATGTATCTTCAATCTCCCAGATATTATTTTCCACTAGTTGCTAATGTTCTCTCCTCAGAGTCTCCTTCAATGCTTCTTTGTTCAATTTCCTTGCCTTTCTAAATTTCATGTCTTTTGAATCTTATGTTGCATTTCATGAGCCGTAGGTTGTGATCTGAATCATCATATGCTGCAGGGGAACTGCACAAGTTTTTCACGATATGTGTTCCTAAACCTCTGTCTTACCACGATGTATTCTATCTGATATCTCCCCATATCCCCTGGACTCTTCAATGTGTCCCTTTGCTATGTATGATGATTGAACCATGCATTTGTGACAAATAACTAGTTTATCCAGCAAAATTCTGATACTTTCTCTCCTCCATCGTTCTGCATTCCTAACCCAAATCCTCCTATTTCATTTCCATGTCTCCTTTCCCAACTTCCCCAACCATTACTCAAGTTTTCTCACCTGAGATTTCCCTAATCATTCCCTCAAGCTTTTCATACACCTCATCAACTTCTTCCTACCTACGATTTTAAGGGGACATGTAAACTTGAATCATCACAAGGTTGGTGGGTCGCACCTCAATCTTAATCTTATCGCTCAACTGATCTATACCAACCACACTTTCTTGCCCATCTTCCCAATTAATACTAAAACTTCCCCAGGTTGACTTTCCTCCCACCACTACATTAAACCCTATACCCATCACTTCAACAGTCCCCACCATCCTTCCACCACATTTCGCATAATTATAAGATATCTATCCTCCCTTTTGATATTTTCTAGCTTTCCCGCCCTCATCATTTTCCTCCATGTCCTTACATCCATTGCTATCTCTTTCAACTCCATCTTTTATCCGTCTTTCTTGATGCTGCTGATGATAAATCTCTCCAAAGATTTTGCATGTCGATAACCTGGAAGGCCTTAACAACCTCACTGCTGAAAATTACATCTGCCCTTTGTGGATGGGTCCCATTGTATGAGTTTCTAAGGCTTATTTGATTGTACTCATTGCTTTCAAGGAAGAGATAGTTTGTAGGGTTTCCCAATTCCATTTCAACAATACTTAACATGTGATACCATCACATGGACTACCTTTAGTCTGGCTCCTACCAAGGGCGTATCCAGGATCAAAACTAGAGGGGGCAAGCACAGGTCATTCAGGTTGTAACACAGAAAAGGTTATGGAAACCAAAATTTCAAGAATATTACCACATTTCTCCGAACGGGTGTTGTCTTGGAATTGCACGTCTTAAATGTGCGCAAATACACCCATGCCTCACTTAGTGCAATTTCAACTAGTACAATTTTGATAAAGCACAAATTCATTCGTTGGGGAAACATTCCAATGCTGCTTAGCATAATCAAATGACCTTTAACACTCTCTTGATAAAATGTGAACTTGCACTAAGTACACACGAAATTACACTCATTTAACACTTATTAATAGCATTGCTTGCCTTATATTTTATTCTTTGTTTATATATTTGTCAAAATCCATTGCTGTGCAAAGGGCAAAAATATTTCTCGTCATGCGTCCGGACAGCCGAACCCACCGAAGTAATTTTTCTCGTCCCCTTAACTGAATAACATAAGTTAATCATAAGTTTAATTCATTGATTAAGCTTGGAGCTAGTGGAAATGAGTTTTTTCAAGCAATACAGTTTGAGACGTCATTTTTGCTGTCATAGGTTATTGGGCGAATTGACTACCACATAAAGGGACCACCTGTCCAGCCTTCAAGGTCATTGGGAAGCAGAGGCCCAGTTGCATATGAATAGCATCAACAGGTAAAAGGGTCCGAGAGAGAGTCTCAAACACAATGGCTTCTTTCCTTCCCAGCAGCTGGAGGCCCTCTGCGTCTCAGGAATGCAGTGCGGTAGTTGTTTAGCGGTAAAAGGTGATTTTGATAGAGCCATACCGATTAAAAATCAAGTGAACAATTGCGAAAAATAGAAATGGGACAGGAAAGTAACGAAGTTTTCAAGGAAAAGCATAAACCAAGAAGAGAAATTGAAAGTGATCACTTGGTTTGACAATAAAGAGTGCCAATGTGATATTGCACGTAAGTTTAAGCTCACGACATCGACAGTTCGCACTATTATTCTGAATTAAGACTAGGTTAAAACATCAGTGTCATCAGCCGCACCAACTACAGCCAAGCAGTCAACACGTATACGAAGTTCATTGCTGGAAAAAACGGAAAGACTTCTAATTACCTGGATTTATAATAAACGGTTGAATGATGTTCCTCTAACACAGGCAGTTATTACCGGTTGGTTCCAGAATTTTAAACTTCGAGCTGGAGTTTTAGTGCTACAATATCAAGTGAATCTGCAGGTGCTGATAGCATAGTCGCCGCAACATTATCTGATGAACTCCAATCTGTGATTGAGAGTGGCTCCTTTCCCCCTAGACTAGTTTTTAATGTCGACGAGACGGAATTGTTTTTTAAAAGAATGCAATTTTGTTCGCTCATTTTCAAGGAAGACAAATCCGAGTAAGGTTTCAAGGCATTTAAAGACCTTTTCACGTTGCTGCTTGATGCTAATGCCTCGGGGGACTTCAAATTAAAGCCAGTTATGATTTATCATTCACTAACTCCTCAAGCAATGAAATGGTATTCAAAGTAGCATTTGTCTGTTATTTAAATGAGCAACAAAAGGGCCTGAGTGACACAAGAATTTGTTTTTAGACTGGTTTGAAAATTCGTCAACTGCCGGCAATGCATTATGAACCCTGAGATGGCATGCTTTTTTCCTGGATGTTAGGCCACCTGCTTGGAAGGTGGGATTTTAAAAGCAAGTACAAATTTATTTTAATGAGAAATAACATCTTTTAATGCGTCCCTACAATCTTCAAAGATATTTTTAATTATAAATATTTATATAAATAAGGTCTTCTAAGGCTATTAATAGGAATATTTATATGGCTTTTAAGAAATTCGATACCCCACACTTACACTACGGGGAACGCATGCCTATCTTCCCAGTGTTAAAATGCTCACATATAATGCAAATATGTATAGCGCAAAGACCCCATGGAACGCATCCCTTGCGCTAAACGAGGCATGGGTGTACAGAACTATAAAAGCAGTATTTTATCATACTAGTGCAAACCCTGTTCATCGACATGGTCACTTTCAACATGTCGATCAACATAGTCATCAATGGGATTAGTTTTGCTTTACATAGGTATTTTGTACATCCCAGAGACTGTAATCAGTGTCTGTGACCTTTCTACCCATCCATGCAGTGCATTTTGGATGAATATTAAATTCATTCATTCCCTAGATGGAGAGGACATGAAAGTTTCAAGAAAATGAAAATTCTTCTATGCCAAAGACTTACATATTTAAAAAAATCAAATGCCTAAGCTACCACCCACACTAAAATTTCATCATTAGATATTCACATCAATACCAGATTCACTAGCATGTTGGTGAGTCATAGTGCCCATTGTGATTAAACAAGAGACATTTTCTATTTTTCAACTACAAAGTTTCTATTTTGATAAGTCAAGAAATGGGCAATGGAGAAATGAATTCCATTTCATTCTTCAACAGAATAAGAATCAGTAATAAAGAAAAAAAATTGTGAACAAGACCATTACACAAACTCAATCTATGCCAGGGAAATCAAAATCAATGATTGGCAGTTAGGATATCTAATTTTTTTTCTGTCTTAAGAGAGAGAACAAGACAGGAGCTTTTTTTCATCAATAATAATACCATTATCTGCATCCCTTCAAGTGGCGGTTCATTCCAAAATTTTTTAATAATTTTATTCTAATTCATTTTTCCCATCTTTAGCATCTTTTTGCCAGACTTTCGACAGAGTTGCTAATAGCATCACTCCTCTCACGAATATAAACGAAATTGGTTATGCACAGCATTCTGCAAAATTCATTCCATTTTATTTACACCTTTGGAATGTGTCTTTATGACTAAGTCTGCTGGAAAGTAGTTAAATTGTACCTGTGTGGTTTAATAGTTATATCTTACCTAAAAATCACACTATGCAAGTAGAATATTGTTAGAGTAAAGTAAATATGTTCTCAGGTTACTATGTAATTGACAACAATAATGTTTATATGTGAAGTAAAATAAATGTTTATGGATTCCTAGTGAAGTCCAGAGTCTAAGTAATTCTACCACAAATTAAAGTAAAAACCCAAAAAATATGAAAAAAATAGCACCTTACATTAATAAGTCCCGTGCTGCTTTTAACTCTTCCATCACATCATTTTGCAGTCGTGAAACACCACTGGCTGCATGGTCAGGATATTTTGGTTCAAAATAAATAATATCTTCAACTGGGTTAGTAGAAAACCTAAATTTAAAAGAAAAATTACACCTATAGATAGTATGTTAATACATGAAAAGGTAGGGCTGAAGCAACCCAAAAACAGCCAAAGTAGACCACTGTTACCAACCAGAAAGTAAATAGTAGTTAACACACTCGGTATGATTATGGATATGCATACAATTTAAATAATTGGGTGCAAGCATGTATGGTTTCATCAAATGAAACCATACAAATTACTGTGAGAAAATATAACTATTAAAATTTTTTACCCTCTAGTGATATTTTATTGCAGCTATTTGTAACGAGGCAGTATAATAAAATGAATGATAGAATAACAAACAAATTTAGGTCCAGTCCAACAAAAGTGGGCTGTATCTGCAGGCAAGCCCTCATAGTTCATTGCAACCACTATGCAACATTAATTTGATTAATTTCATTTTAATAGATATAATAGTGGATGGGTGTTGAAAAAAGTGAAGACAATGGCAGTTAAAGGGTGTAAAACAGTATGGGAACTCACTTGCGTGGGAGTTCAAAGGGTGTGTAAAAACACATCCTGAATACCAGACCTGGAAGGGAGTCAGCTGATCGCAGCAAGGGAGAAGAGGGGGGAGAGGGGAAGTCAATGGTGGTCATGGGAGGGAGACAAAAACGAGGAGCTTCTCTCGAACTCTGGAGATAATAGGAACTATCCTTGGTCACTACACGGCGACCTCTTCCAGGGATATCATCTGAGGCTGCCATCAACCTCAACTGGCTCATATGAGCAAAATGCAAGACCTCTTCCTTCATCATCACACAGCTACTTCATCTGAGGATACCTACTCTGGTGCACCTATCAACCCGGAACAAAGTGAGGCTAAAGTTGCCCTTTCAAGAGGCCCTATCCAAGTCACCTTGGTGGCACTCTTAGTATGCAGTTAAACTTTCCTGTAGTTCATCAAAATAATAGATTATGGGTGGAAGGATCTATGAGTCTCACTGTAGTTGTAATTGCTTGGGTTGCTGTCACTTAATGTTGTGTATGCTATTGATGATATTGACAGATATTTGAGTTTCTCTTTTTCTCGAACCCAGCATTAACCATTAGCCAAATGCTTTGTTTTGTGTTTTGTTAATGAAGAGATCCTTTTTTTGCCTTGCTATCCAGTGTTGATTACTGAGACAAATTAAATTCTATTGATTGGATTGTGTTATAGCATACACCTTTCCTTTAACCTGTCTAGTGGCTTGTAAGAGAATATATTTCATGACCCTTGCCCGACATTGCTAGTCTGGTATTAATTTATTCCGTTTATGGGATGGATGGTGTTCAATCGAAAAATATAACAATCGATAAAACCTGATTAATGCAACAACTAGAAGGTCTATCTATCTAAGTATATAACTAATGAGGAGAGACCACATACCTTGCTCCACCTTTTTCAAATGCTGTATATTTTATGGCATTTGGAATGGCGAACACATATCTGAACTAGAAGTGGTTCCATTGAATGGGCCTTGGTTCGGCTATAATTAATTAATTTTCATGTGATACTATTAATAAGCCTTATATAATTCTAAAATAGTGCATCTCTTCACAGTTGGGTCAGTTGGTGTAATGGTTAGTGCTATCGACTCCCATCTAGGGGGCTCAGGTTTAAGGCTTTGTCACAGCAGTATATTTGGTAGACTTCATTTTGATCATACAGCGACAAGTATTTCATTAATTTTAATCGCAGCAAGCATAGGCATAACAGAAATTCTTTTATCACCATAATGGCATTTAGGTATTTAAGCAGTGCCATTTCGAACACAGAGATATGACTACACTAGCAAGGTTTGGTGTGCGCTAAAATGTAATTTTTTAGTATTGCTTATACCATAGAGTAAGTACATTCTAGAGGGCTCACGGCATAGGAGGAAATCGTATCGACAGTTTCAATTCTCAAACAGCAGATAGATGGTCCTGGAGTGGCGAGCAAAAGGCAAGAGGGACCACATTCAAGGTCTTTTCCTGTCCCTCGCCTATCCCCTTTCCTTCCTGCCCTACCCTCTTCCTAACTCTCCGTCAGTCTCCCAAGCATTGAAGGAAGGGAAGACGATGTTTACATCGGCCTGAGAGAATAGGCTCACTCCTCCCAGCAAGCGGAATCGGGACAATAGGCTGGGTCCTATAGGAGGGATTTCTTTCTCGCCTGGTGAGCTGCGTCTTCCACGAATCTTCCCTCTTCTCTCAGCTTGGCTTTCCCCATTACTACTGAAAATAGTTTTACAACATGCAGCTGTGAATAAGTGTTTAAACTGTCTCATGCACTTCAAAGATTGCTGTCCGAAAGCCAAGCAGGAGAAAGAAGGGGTTTTCAGGGGGGTTCCGGGCCCGATTAATACATATATTCGCAAAACTAAACGGATAGTCTACCAGTTAGATAGAGTTACGGAAGTATTCACTCCACCACCACAGATTTTCATGAAATTGCGAGAGGAGATATGCTCAAATATCGAATGGACGTTGGAGGGGTTTTACATTTAGCATTGTAATACTAAGCGAGACAGAATGATTCCTTTGACGAAGTGCTACAGCCTTCCGCATTGCGTTACTGGAACATTTTCAAATTTGAGAGATAATATCGCCCATGGTATTTTGTCAGAAGACATGATACTGAGCCACTTTGTGAAACTTTCTGCACTCCATTTAATAAGGCAAGGAAATATTACCCGTGAATTACTTCCACGCTGAAAATTTGATGCAAAAGCAGAGACACATTTATGATAATAGGAGTTGATGGTTTGGAGATTCTTATTTCAGGAATAAAGGACATAAAAAACGTAAAAGTTTGCGATCAACAATATGCGAAAAAATATACAAAAGAATTCACATTTATTTAAATAAAATCTGCTAGCAATTTTCCACAACATTTTAATGCGTACGATGCGTTTCGGCTCACAGAGCCATCATCTGGTACAAGACACTGTCTTACATATAAACATCACCTTTTTATATTTGAGAAAAGGGGTGGGGGAGGATTTGACATGTTTGAAGAAGGGGTGGGAAACAGGCATACAGAGAGGAGACAGTGGGAAAAGATACTGAAGAGGTAGAAGTAGGTGAAGAGGTATGGGAAATCCACGGGGGGATCCATTAGAGATGTGCAAATAGTATCCGCGAATACTCGAATACCTCAAATACTAGAAAGTATTCGATATTCAAGGTCTCGAATAGTTATGCGAAAAGTACCGCCTCGAATACCTCGAATACTTTGAATTTCGCGTCATACACTGTCGCACGTACGTCGTTGGTAGTTGACTCGGAAAAATGAAGATAACTCTAGTCTTTTAGTGCATGCAGCGCCGTTTTAGGCAAGTTGACGAACTACATCAAATTCGCGGGTTAGAGCAGTGAAAAGATTTCGACGTGGGGAACCTAAATTGGTCCGGGTGAAAAAATCCAAAAATCCCGGGTTTCCCCCACCAGGAAAACCTCAGTGCCGTGGGATAGTAACTACGTAGCACAATTCCCAAAATCCGCTTCCCCCTCCATCCATCGGCCCTCAGCCCCTCCTCCGATGCTTTCCTCCTCTTCGAAATCAAACAAAAGGCCCCCAGCTCGCGAAGGTTTCGTATAAATGAGACGAAGTGTTTACCATGTGTCATTTATGGCTGATAAGGACAGGCACTTAGTTTGAATCTTTTCCAGGAGATGAAACTACCATAGGGAGAAACTCAGTGCCGTGGGATATTAGCATTGGCGCATTTCCCGCGATTTGCTATCCCCCTCCATTCAGCACTTGCCTCACCCACTCTGACGCTTTCCTCTTCTCCAAAATCAAACAAAAGATCCTCGCTCGCGCAGGGATCGTATTACGAAGACCTTAGCTTCGAAAAAAATATCAAGTTACGCGAGAACAATAAAGACGTGTCTCACGCCCCCCCCCCCTTTTCTAACCCACTAAACTTTTTCTGCCTACCTGCTTTGAAGTTCCCCATTTCTGGAGGTCAACTGCTGCATGAGTACCGTGGGATAGTTACATTAGCGCATTTCCCAAGATCCGGTAACCCCCTCCATTCAGCACTAGCCCCCCCCTCTGAGGCTTTCCTCTTCTCTGAAATAAAAAAAAGGTCCCAGCTCGCGCAGGGATCATATTACGAAGACCTTAGCTTTGAAAAAAATATCAAGCTACACGAGAACAAAAGAAATGTTTCTCGCCCCCTCCCCCTTTTCTCACCCATACACCTTTTTCAGCCTACCTGCTTCTAAGTTTCCAGTTTCTGGAGGTCAACTGCTGCATGAATCACCTATTAGACCAAAAGGTGTCTAACAATGACTTTCGGCAATTGATGTTACACCTTTGTTGGATTGAAATATTAGGAATGTGCTCGTAATTTAAAAAAGAACAAGACCAAACGCGATGCATTTCTGACTTTATTTAAGCATTTTACGCGAGGAAATAAATGTCAAAATATGACGGAGACTTGGCATTCTGGCGAGACTGGATATGAGCAGCAGAGCTTCTCGGAAGTTGATGCGGTATTTTTTCAGAAAACATATATCAAGTTACAATTTATGAGTGGTGCTATAAATCTTTATTGTTACAGTCCCAGAGGAAGGGATATTTTCTCAGGATATTTGGCTTCTCCCTGACAGCAATTCCAATCCACCTTCTTATCTCGTTTGCAGTGTAAATGCCAAGATGGCATGCAATCATTTTCGCGAGGTGGTGTGTCCCCTTAGAATATTTGAAAGAGATGTTAGTTGAATCAATTATATGCCCAATTGTTTCCATAAAATTAAAATACTCCATTAATCAGCTAAATTCCTGTTCGAATCCTTTAAAGGAAATCAAAATTACTCCCCAAAATCTTGTGTTTCTTGCTGCATAGGCAACCGAGTCAAACGTTCCAGCATTCATCGTTTAGTATTCGAGGTATTCGAAATTCGAGCTATTCGAATATTCAAGCAATGATTTAATATTCGAATTCGATATTCGAGTTCGAGAAATCTGGTATTCGACCCATCTCTATAGAAAATCCTGGTTGAAAATGACAAGAATGAAAAGTCTGTACCAAATGTTTGGTGAGAAGTGACGTTTCATCCCAATTTTCCTGCACCTTCTATGTTCTTTCATTCTGATAATGGACCTTCTGCCTTTTTGACCAATGTAACCCAAGTTGCATGATTCACAATTAACTTTGTAAATGCCGGATTGATGGATGGGTTCTATTTTGAGTTTGTTACGACACAGAACTTCACCGAGAGTGCAAGGGTTGTAGAAAGAAACATTGAATTTATTTTTGGGGAATTTGTTTGCAAGTCTGTTGGAAAAGTCACCCACAAACAATGACCGGCACCATTTTTTTAGAATTCTCTGTGATGGGGGAAGGTAGCAAAGCTGTGAAATGGCTCGCGTTTTCAACTTTCTCCTGAGGATTTTAGTTAAAGTATTTAAGCTGCAGCCATTTGAAATTGCAATTGATTTCATTGTGGAAAGTTCACAATTGAAATTGACTGCATTTAAAGGTAGATTGACCAATCTATGTAACATAAAATGAAAGGAGGATAACTTTTGGAGGTTGGATGGCATGAGTAACTCAGAATGATTGTATCACTATAGCAAGGGTTTCTGTATACACCAAATTCATGTTGTCACCAACTATGGATATGGAGAGATCGAGGAAGTTTCGTTGCTTTTTGGATTCTATTTCTACTGTGAAGGTAATATTAGGATGTTGAGCATTTAAAAATTCATTTATTCAGAAAATTATCTAATTGTCTGACACTTCCGGTCCAGCGGCAGATGATGTAGTCAACATAACGGTACCAGAAGATGTGGATAAGATAGAATGCCCGAATCAAATAATTGGGAATTGAATAGGGAAGTACACTAGTGTTTCAAATGCACCAAACACATTTTTTAAGTTAGAGTTCAGAATAACATAATGTCGTTAAACCACAGTTTAAATCCTAATATTGAATACTTGATTCGAGATAACCGTCCGAAATATGGAAAAATTCAAAGGCCGCTAAAACGGGTATCCATGTTGAATATTGGCCGTGACGTCACAAGGAAGTAGCAGAAGGCAGATCTACGCCGTTTAGTCCTACAGTGAGTCCTCGTTCTACGTCACCCCGTTTAACGTCATTTTGCGATAACGTCACGAAAATTTTACGACCGTGATTCGTTTATCATCCCTTCGCTTCGCGATAACGTCACGTATTTTAAATTTCGCGCGAGAAAAAAGGCGAAGTGGCTGACGTTACAGGTTGTTTGTTTCGTGGGCGGTAATACGGTCAGTCTATTCAAAGTGTAAAACGGTGTGTATATTGTTAATTGCGATTACGGTTTTGGCAAATTTTAGCATCAGAGACATTTCCACGAAAATTTCCAAGAGAACAATGTTCACAATAATTTTGGTTCCTGTTACTGCGACGATGTTTCAGCGATGATGATGCCCAGGCGATGCCCGCCCGCCTCAATTCGCAATTGAAACCATCTCTTCGATTTCATAATCCCAGTTTGCCCGCCCTCGCTCATTTCCGCCATTTTGATTTCGCTCCTGACCGGTCCGAAAAGAAATTCTCGTAGCGAGGGTAGGGCCTATGGACCGGAGCACCAGATCCCCAGTCTGTAGCGTCTGGTAGCGTCTGGTACCGCACTATAGCGAAGCCGAAAAGCAAATGCGGGAAGATACAAAAATGGAGAAGGGTTTACGTCACTGCTGCTATTGTCGTCGATGAAGACAGGAACTCGTATTTATGCCATAGTTTGGCATTCCCATTGTAAAAAATGCCTCAGTTATGATAAGCTAAAATTTTTTCGCATAGGAATTGTGAGGTCTAGGAACCGATATTCAATTTTTACATTGTTTTTATGGGATATCATGCTTCGATTAACGTCATTTCGTTTATCGTCACATTTTTCAGGAACGGTAGGTGACGTTAAACGAGGACTCACTGTACCACTATTATTGCATAGAAAAATTACTGAATTTGAGGGTGTCCGTTTATTGCTGTTATAAAATATCTTCAGAA
This sequence comes from Ischnura elegans, assembly GCF_921293095.1. Classification (NCBI taxonomy): domain Eukaryota; kingdom Metazoa; phylum Arthropoda; class Insecta; order Odonata; family Coenagrionidae; genus Ischnura; species Ischnura elegans. The sequence continues at coordinate 107,602,895 of NC_060249.1, forward strand.
TATATATGTGGCTGCTTATCTTTTGAGTACATGACTTCATCATTGCGTAATATATTAATATTCATTTACGTGTTAACTTCAAGTTTGGAAAGAGTAGTGCGAATAGCACATTGAACCTTTAATAAATAGATGATGGTATTTATTTTTCGCTGAGTATATTTTGGCACAATGCCGTTTATCATGCCATAACTTTTTTTGTAAGAACTGAGTCAAACTGATAAACCTATTTCAGACGTTTGCTGCAAGACTTATTCGTATGTATTCACGCCGGCCAGAACGTTCACCCTTCGCAACTAGAATCATGGGATGTTAGCCTTATTTCTGTGCTGGTTGGTTGTTGCAATGGTTCGCTGTCCAGGATGGGTTCAAGAAAAGTTGATCTTGGTTGGGAGAAGGAAAATTCCAACGATTTATAAATGGTATACCAAACTTTGATGTATTTATGGTCACTGATTTCTTGAAAAAGGATGACAGATCAACACTCCATAGAAATGCGAGGCGTTAAGGCTAACAAGGGGAGACCACGTACCTTGCTCTGTCTTTTTCAATAAGGGCCTTAGTTAGGCTGTAATTAAGTAATTTTCATGCGGTACTTTTTACAAGTCATATATAAATCCAAAATATCTCCCCTTACCCGATGGGTCAGTTGGGGTAGTTGTAGCGTGTGAGACTCCCACTCTGAGGAACAGGGTTCAAGACTTCGTCATGGTAGTATATTTTGTTGTCTTCACTGTGATCATACGGCGTCAAGTTTATCATTAATTTTAATTGCAGTAATCATATACATGAAACAATTTTTTTATCATCATAATGGCGTTTAGGTATTTTAGCAGTGTCATTACAAACGCAGAGATACGACGACTACAATGGTTGGTGTGCGCTGAAATGTTAATTTTTTTCTTTTCTTATACTGACAGACTTCCACATTAAAAATGAAAACCACTCTTGCAAGAGCACATACAATTAAAGGCTCGCGGAAAGGCACAATATGCATACAGACATAATTAATAAGAACACAAAACGAATATAAAATGCCATATATCTCGAACACTTGTAATTCACATTACTCCAAAGGGAGTTTACTTACTCAGTACCTACCTCAGTACCTAGTACCTACCAGTTTACCTCAGTAGCAGTGCTAAAAGAACCATTCCGAAATATAATTTCAATTAACAAATAGGATGAATTAAAAGTTGATAACCCTGGACCAGGCACGCTAGCGTATAAAATACGTCAATCTTTGAAAATCAAAGATTTTAACATTGAACATATATTCTGGGCTAGAATGGTCTCGTGTATTCCTACAATGTACTTTGACTGCCTATATTACGAGTTTTCAAAGTTCGAGGTATTGTAGCTAATTTTTTAGATCAGCAAGATGAACCCGTCACCAGTGGAGCATAAATTACGCCGCGCGACCTGCCGTGTACCTTTATGTCTGTATCACCTATAAATGTATTAATTTCAACAAATAAAGATTAACTTTGACAAAAATCGTTTGTTATCATATATGCACATATCATGGGCAAAGTACGCATTTTGCCCGGTGGTGTAAAATAACAGTCGCGCCATAATTCTTTAACCAAACTACTTTCAGTTTATACATTGCATAGGTCTACGCAGAAGATGCTATATTTTGACTCAACACACTTTATGATAAGACTAAGGTACCTTTAAAGTAAATTATTATAATATAAATATCAATTTGATCTTAAAATACCTTCAAATGATCTTCAAAACAGAATATCATCAATAGGTAAGAGTCAGGAGCAGCCTTGAACCATTTATTCAGTATGGCTTGTGCTTAAGGCACGGGAATGAATATCTTCTCCAGGCTTTTGTTTCAACGTCGAGATGAAATTTGGAACAAAAAATCATTTATAATTCTTTTTTGAATTCATGTTTTCCGTACTAGCCAACATTTTTAGGAAGCAAACTCCATTGATTCCCAGAAACTCTCACCGCGCTAAAGAAGGTGACGGAATACAGCGATACTCCACTGGTGACAACTGCCTTGTGACGTTACATCTCAATCAAGATGGAGGCACTGTGTTTCAGCGCAACATGAAATTTTCCGACTTTCAAAACGTTTTAAAGTGCATACCCCAGATGCAGGAAATAAAAGTGACTGTACTAATGTTTCTTTTTTAGGCTGAACTTTCAAATTCAGCAATAAAAAAAAATTAGTGCACTTCCCTATTGTCCATAAATATATCGGCTATTACAGGTGAAAGGGAGGACCCCATCGATAGGCTGTCTGTTTGGTGATAAATATTCTTATTGTACAAAAAATAATTTTGGTTGGGACGCTGTTCCACTAGACAATGAAGTTCACAAGACACACTGTTGTCAATGTTGTAGTCTCTCAGTAAGTCTCTCATAAGTAACAAGGTTTTTTGTACAGGTACAGAAGTAAATAGTTTTTTAGGTCAAATGAAACTAGCATGGAGTTGGATGGTAACGTGAGGTGTTGAGGTTTCTGTGACAAATGATGGAGTTATTAATATTATATTTTGGCAAAAAACCAGGCAATTGCCTAAAGATGATATTTAATTTAGGGGCTAACTTATAAAATTAGAGCAGGAAGATAAAGATTTTTTTAACACTTTTTTTTAGAGATGTGCGAATAGTATCCGCGAATACTCGAATACCTCGAATACTAGAAAGTATTCGATATTCGAGATCTCGAACAGTTATGCCAAAGGTGCCGTCTCGAATACCTCGAATACTTTGAATTTCGCGTCATACACTGTCGCTCGCACGTCGTTCGTAGCTGACTCGGAAAAATGGAGAGAACTCTATTCTTTTAGTCCATGCAGCGCCGTTTTATGCAAGTTGACGAACTACATCAAATTTGCGGGTTAGAGCGGCGAAAAGATTTCGACGCGGGGAACCGAAATTGATCGGGTAAAAAAAATCCGAAAATCCCAGGTGTCCCCCATCAGGAGAACCTCAGTGCCGTGGGATAGCAACATTGTCGTATTTCCCACGATCCGCTATCCCCCTCCATTCAGCATTCGCCTCAGCCACTCTCACGATTTCCGCTTCTCCAAAATAAAAAAAAGTCCCAGCTCGTGGAGGAATCGTATTACGAAGACCTTAGCTTCGAACAAATATCAAGTTACCGGAAAATAATAGAATCGCGTTTCACCCTTCACTCTTTCTGCCCCACTGACCATTTTCCCGCATCCATCTTTTGATAAAAAAAAAGACGAGGTGTTTACCATGTGCACTTTGTGGCTAATAACTACAGGCACTTTTGAATCTTCCCCAGGAGATGAAACCACCATAGGGAGAAACTCAGTGCCGTGAGATAGTGACATTGGCGCATTTCCCACGATCCGCTATCCCCCTCCATTCAGCGTTCGCCCCACCCCCTCCGACGATTTCCTCTTCTCCGAAATCAAACAAAAGGTCCCGGCTCGCGCAGGGATAGTATTACGAAGACCTTAGCTTCGAAAATAATATCAAGTTACGCGAGAAAAATAAAATTGGTCTCGCGCCCACCCCCTTTTCTCACCCACTGACCTTTTTCTACCTACCTGCTTCGAATTTCCCCCTTTCCGGAGGTCAACTGCTGCATGAGTCATCTACTAGCCCGAAAGGTGTCTAACAATGACTTTCGGCAATTATTATTACACCTTCATTGGATTGAAATATTGGTAATGTGCGCGTAATTTAAAAAAGAAAAAGACCAAACACGACGTATTTCTGACTTTATTTAAGCATTTTACGCAAGAAAATAAATGCCGGACAGACGAAGAAATACGACGGAGGCTTAGCATTTTGGCGTAATGCTCAAATAGGGCGCTTTTCTATTATTTTTTTATTGCCTAAATCGAAATATTAATATGTACTCCTGGAGTACGTATTTAACGCTTTTAGATTTTTATAAGACGATATCTATTTTTCGCGATTAAATTAAAAGTGAAAATTTTCAAGCGCGCGAGTAAGTATGATTGCCGGGAAAAACTCCGCGTGACGTCGTTCTGCTTCCCGCTGCCGCGAGTGAGGTGACCTAGGGGTGAGGCTCTGAGCGCTAATACGACGCAGGATGCTAGCAGGTAGCCGAGTACCATGCTAGCAGGTAGCCCTTGGCTTAAATAAGGATTATTAATACCTTATCAAACGAAGAAAACTTTCCGAACTTAGTCAGTTTTAATAAGTGATTATTAAGACATGTTTCCCTGAGCTCTGTGCCTCACGCATGCATTGGTAACCTCAGACGATGTAAAACTGCTATCCTCTCGTGTATAAACAAGGTCCCTGTGATGTCACGAGGAGTGGCATCGCATGGGCGCCAATCTGGCCTTTTTCAAATGAGGAAAAAATTGACCATCGCCATTAATCTAAACCGGTATTTCTAGAACCAAATAATATGTATATTATGAATACACCAATGGTGGTTAACGAATCACAATCAATGCCTTTCGTTTTCTTTAATGAAGGAAACTACCCTATTGTTTACATAAAATTAAAATATTCCATTAATCAGCTAAATTCCTGTTTGAATCCTTTAAAGGCAATCACAATTACTCGCCAAAATCTCGGGTTTCCTGCTGCATAGGCGACCTAGTCAAACATTTTCACATTCATCGTTTAGTATTCGAGGTATTCGAAATTCGAGGTATTCGAATATTCGAGCAATGATTTGATATTCGAATTCGATATTCGAATTCGAGAAATCTACTATTCGACCCATCCCTACTTTTTTTGTAATCTATCTGTTGGATCACGGGGGAGAATCACGAATGAGGTATCCTCCAACACATCATCACATTTGGCGATGTATGAGACCTTATTGCGGAATAGCAAATTGTTCCTTTTTTTCTGCTTTAGAAATAATCAAATCTTCTTCATTTACCTTCTAATTGATTGATCAAAATCAACTCGGTTGTGATTAACTTTCATATGGTGAGATGTACTTGGATTAGCAAAGGTATTATAATTATATCTGCACAATTTTGTTTGATGCCTACATTCTCGCGCCAGAGGGCTACTTGTACATCGACTATGTAAAAATGTTTTACATTAGATGGAAGTTTTTTAACCTTCTAAAAACACATCACTAGTTTTTACTCGTCGGGAAATAAGTCCCTAACAATGGAGGAAAATGACAGTTACACCTCGGGAATATCATTAATAGATGACATTTCAGCCACTCAGAGGAAGTATTTCTGGAAAGACTCGTCAACAGATCGGTTGCAGTTCGAAGTTTGGACTTAAAACTTTATGTTGCATTATCTCTGCATTCTCTTTGGGTTTCCACCGCGTCTGTTGGATTTTGGCGAGAACAGTTTCGTCAAAAGCCATCGGACGAATATTGTAATGGATAGCTTGTTATCAAAGATAAAAAATAGGTTTTGGATTGTTACATTGTTACGAAAAGAAATCAATATCTAATATAAATGGAATCAAATATTTTGTAACAATTAATGAATGGATAACTCAAGATTCTAACGCGATGACATATTTTAGCCCACGGATTCCCCATGAGGCCTACGATGCAAATTTTGTTTGCAGTTTTGATTCACAAAACTGCATAATAGGAGGTTTAATCCCAAAAAAGGGAAGGGCGGATAGTTTTGAATTGCCATATTTTTCTAGTGCCGCAACAACTTACAATCGGAATATGCAAAAAATATTCCATTTGATATTGCTGTATAAATGCTCACCACGTAAAATGTATCTTTGGATATTTCGTTTTTCGGCCCCTGGAAGAAGGGATTCATTCATATAATGATGACAAGAGTTTAAGCAATGAGTGAACCCGGGCCCAATTGCAGCCGCTATTTGTTTTACTTTTAATAACCTCCGCTAAATGTAAACTGACTAAGGCTTAAAACAAAACTTTCCTCAAACGACAATGCATCTTGTTATTGACGAGATGACGATTATCACAACTATGATCAGAATAAGGTCTCAAAGGAAGACAAAGTCATACATTCGATGATACCCGCCCCCATATGTAAGACCCAAAGTTTAAGACGAGCCGAAAGAACTTTTTTCATTTTTGACGTGGTAACAGAATGGGCCATTACTCATCCTGCTATCATGCAAACAAATCAAGGTCACCGACCACCCACTATTAAAGCTTAAGTTACCAACTGTGGTAGAGGCTATGACCGTTAGCGACAAGCAAACAGTGCATTGTTTTTCAGTGTAGAGATCCAACCTTGCATTCCTATTTTATTGAAATATGTTTAGACACATAATGTTATAAATAACTTTACACTTCACCAAATTGAGGTAGTTCCTAAATGAAGTTCTGAAACACACTATGCGAAATGTATTTCATTCATTGTTTTGATCGTTCAACGAAGCGATGAACATCAGTAAGATTTATATTGTCTCTTGAAGCGAAAAAATCTTCCCTCACAGAAAATCTCTTCCTCGTCGAAACAACAGCCTCACCTCACCAACCTATCTCATGGAAACAGAGTGGGAGCCTTCTGCGCAGACTCAGGTCAGTAAGGAAAGCCTGACGAGGAGCGGCCATTAAAAATTCATTACGCCCCTTGTAATTGAGATAAGGTTAGAATTCTTTCTCCAAAAAAAAATATAGTTTTATCCAACTTTCATATGCAACATATATGGACCTATATCGTGAGATATGAAAGTTAGCAGGCGATTGATTTTTGCCCTGCAAAATTCCAGATTTTTCGTCCGAATGATATATAAACACACATAACAACGTTGAAACTGAGTTATGAACAAATTAAAGTTTACCAGTATGGAAAAACATGTGCTATAAACGTTTCCTGCAAGTTTCAACTTAATACTAAGAACAGCCTTGTTTGAGGGGGGTAGCAAGTGTAATCTTCATTCTCCGCATTTGAAATGACGCAGAGACTTTACGCCGCTTAAATACCTAAATTCCATTATGATGATAAAAAATTTCTCTCATGCATATGCTTGCTGCGATTAAAATTAATGGAATACTCATTGCCATATGATCAAAATGAAGACTACAAAATTACTTAAGGAATTACTTACAAGAAGAAAGCAAAGAAGACTGGGTAAATAAAGGGCAAAAAATGGGGAACAAGGGAAATTTTGATCTCATCCTCAAAAGCAAGTTGAAAATGAGGTATTTTCTTTAAAATAATAAAAAAAAGCAAAAACATGCCAAAAAAGTGATCAATGATGATGGATTTCTGGAAAAAAAACATCCAACAAGACAAGTAAAAATAGAGACAGTGATAAGTTTCAAGCCCTGCATACCTTTGAACTTGTTTTATATCATCCACAGTTGCTACTCTACCAAGAAATGTTGTTTCTAGATTTTGAATCTCACTCTTAACATTTTTTGCCTTGCAATTACTATTCAAAAGAGTAGCAGATAGTCCAAGAACACGAGGTTGATCTTCTTTTCTGCACACTTCAAACTTTTGCATTACCTTAAAAAAAGGAAATAATACAATTATTGCCTCTTTAAAACACCCATCTAATAGTAAATCATGATGGAAACATTCTAATGTATTATCACTAATAAATAACAACTACTGTTGCAGGATAAAATATTGACCAAGGTAAAAACAGATTTTAAACTCAAACATGTAAACATCAGAATCTCCACATGATGTTACTTTCTAACTGTCAACTAATTCAATCAGCTAAGCCAATAAAAAATTTAAAGAGCACCAGACCACCTGAGGATGAGCCCCAAGTCAGAGCTTAGAACGCTGGCTCTTGCGGATAAATTAACCAAGTGGGAACCCCGAGAACAGCTTAACCATCTTAAATCCACATTCACACTAGGTGAAAAATAAGTCGCAGTGAATACAATGCATACATGCATATATTCAGTAATGCTTTCCTAAAATACTACAGAATACGTCCACTCTAAATAAAATTTCAACATACCCGCTCTACTTCTTTACTAACAGTTCTAAAGCGAATTAGAAAAAGCACAGTTTCTCTATGTTTTAGCCATTTCACAGCCTTTTTTGACTCTGTTAGTAAATCCAGATATGCAATTCTGACTGGGTTCAGCAACAATTGATCTAGATTATCAACGCTCCACCGTATTAATTCCTGCACTGTTGACTAAGTGAAAAAAACTTACCCTGCGCATACAATGATCCGAAACAGCATGGTGACACTCATCAAATATGATCAGGTTAATATTTTCTAATGAAATGAATCCATGGTTCAGCATGTCCAACAATATCTGACAAGTTAGAACAATCACCTGTAAATATAAATAAAATTAATCATAAATACTAACATATTGCCAGTTTGTCTATGATTGATCTTGAATTATGCATATTCAGTAACAAAATATTTGATCCATTTCAAAGAAATACTGTATAAAATTGTGTAAGAGACACACCTTTTTTCCCAGAAATTGCAGCCGAAAATGGGGGTAGCTCTCTTACACAAATTTCTTACTTCCCCCCCACTTCCGCTGTCGCAAGTCAAAGGGAACTAGGGGGCCTTGGTTTATAGCGAGCGAGAGTCACCTGAAACCCTAGGTCAAAAATAAGCAGCAGGCTGGGGAGTTTCTCCCTTATTGACATATTTTTACAATCCTTTGTTTGCATTTCTTACTAGTAAGCATCGCGCCTCAGAAGTGAACATGGAGAAGAAGGCACAGGGTTTTTTGCTCCAGAGGGCACGCTAAATTTACTGCTAGTAATAGGCATTCCACGGCATTAATACTGCATATAATAATTGTATATCAAACTTACAGAAACTTCAGGTGTAGTGGTTAGCATCACTGACTCTCAACTAGGTGGCCAGGGATCGGGGCTTCGTCCTGGCAGGATATTTTGTAGTCTTCTTTTTGATCATATGGCAACAAGTATTTCATTAATTTTACTTGCAGCAAGCATAGGCATGAGAGAAATTCTTTTATCACAATAATGGCATTTAGGTATTTAAGCAGTGCCATTTCAAACGCAGAGATATGACTACACTAGCAAGGGTAGGTGTGCGCTAAAATGTAATTTTTTAGTATTGCTTACTTAGACTGATCAACTTCCAAATCAAAAATGAAAACCACTTCTTGCAAGAGCACATGCTGTCAAGGCTTGCTACGAGCAGCAATATGTGTGCAGATGTAATAAATAAGAATAGAAAATGAATATAAATTTCCATATCTCTCAAACACTTGTAATTCACATTACTCCAAAGAGAGTTTACTTACTAAGTACCTATATACTAGAAGAACCATTCCGAAATATTATTTCAATTAACTAATAGGATGAAATAAAAGTTGATTATTTTTAGTCAACAATTATGCCAAATGTGTCTTGTACTCGCCCATTACCAAAATCTTCTATAGCCCTTCCAGCATTTTAACAAGAGGATCACCTACAAATGTCATTTCATAAAAAAAACCCACTGCTATTGCTCCCCATTAATCTTTCAGTATGTTTTTGAGGGGGTAGCAAGTGCAGTCTTCATTTCTCCGAGTTTGAAATGACGCAGAGACTTTACGACGCTTGAATGCCTAAACTCCATTATGACGATAAAAAATTTCTCTCATGCATATGCTTGCTGCGATTAAAATTAATGAAATATTCATCACTGTATGATCAAAATGAAGACTACAAAATATAATGCCGTGACAAAGCCCTGATGACTGACCCCCTGGTTGAGAGTCTATGTTGCTAACTACTGCACCAACTGACCAATCTGTAGGGAGGTGTGCTACTTTGGAATTATATAAGGCTAGTTAAAAGTACCACATGAAACTTAATTTATTACAGCCAAACCAAGGCCCATTCAATGGAACCAGTTAAGAAATGCCTTTGCCGTTCTGAATGCCAAACCTGCGCGTGATCTCTCCTTGTGTGAGTTAAATAAAAGACATTACCATTCAAATAGTTTACCTGATTCTGCTGTAACTCTGTATTCCAACGTTCAGCACTCCAATTGTCAACATTGAGGTCTCCACTATATTTACCAACATTGAGATGAGTGTGCCTTGCCACATAATCACCCTGCTGAGTCACTAGAGCAACTGTGTTCACAGCAAAGAAGGTCCTTTTTCCACCTTCTTTGTAGGGCCTGTAAAAAAGAAGATTAGATTAAGTGAGATAAATAAAAATTAAATTCAGAAAACAGAGAAAACCAATGCTTCAGTACGATGTAATAATACCCCTAGGGCATCAGGTTTCTCTAATGAAGACTAGTTGCGTTAAGTATGAAAAGGTGCAGGCATTAATGACTTTTTAAGTACAATTCATTCTCCACAAAAGATAAAATTTATCAGGAGCAAACCCTAAAGATGGCTACCTCAATATGGAGCTGTAATTTGGCAGCTAACGGTTAAAAAGTAGGGATCGACGGATCAGATACCTCAGATCCAAATATCCACGGACATTGCCCTTCACCAGATAATTCGGATCCAAATATGCTCAAGACATCGGATCTGGATCCGAAATTTTTAATTAATGCTTCAATGACTTCAGAATCCTATAAGAGAAAGTGTAAAGAGTTCCTATGCTCTCATCGCATGTGCCATCGCATAACGATGCTGGTCCTACTCATGAACCATTTTGTTTCTCTTCTAGGGGTTATGCAACAGAATATCAGCCCTGTAAATTTTTAAAGCAAAATATGATGGGCACATAGTGTGACTCTTCCCAGGAGATTGAATAATCATCGGGGGAATCTCAGCATTGTAGGATAATAACCATGTCAAAAGAAACTATGTCCCAGATGTCAGAAAACCCCCCATCAGCCCTCCATCAGACCATGCCTCTGTGGCATTTTTTAGTGTCCCCCCCCAAAAATTTCTGGTACCCCCCCCCCCCCCAGAAATTCCTCCAAATTCCTCCGAACTTATCCGCAGAACTTCTCCCGCTAAGGACTTTTCGCACTAAGGTTTTTCGCGCAAAGGTTTCTTCGACTCAAAGGCTCGGAGACTCTAATACTTACTCCTTGGCAATCAAGGGGAAATGGGTGCTGAGTCGCTAGTATGCAGTTTGGAGTGAGAAGTATTACCATAGTCCTATCACAATTCTCTCTCCCTCCAACACCTCACCCCACTATGTCTCTCCCCTCCTTGTGTTCCAATGAATATCCCTCTGATTCGACTGATGTCTTCAACCCAAAAGATTGAGGGGAAATTTCTGGCCTGAACGCTGTTCCCCCCCTCCTACCCTGGATGGGATTACCTGATGTTTGGCGGAGCTGAGGGTCAACAGGGGCGATTTTTGGGGCAGATTCCCAGCTGTTTGATCATCGCCCTCACTACCCCTCCTCTCCTTGGAATAATCCCCCTCAACACACTTCCTCGTCATGGAATACCCAGGTCTATTCTGCTCCGGCTCTCGTGGTGGATGGATGGCGTGCTTTGACATGGCCGATTTTAGAAAAGTTATACTGCTGGTATTTAGTTTGGTAATGTTTCCTATGGGATCATTAGTTATCATCGTTGTTTTCTGTAATAATTCTGATTTTGAATACTCTACTTCGAATAGATATTGAACGAAAATAACTCATAAATTATTTTTGGCAATTTTTTTCTTGTGTACTGATTTCTTGTTTGTGGAGTCTTTCTCTGAACCAGCTTGAGACCGACGGTTGGAGTTTTCCCTATGTCTGGGCTTACGTGAACAATATACCAGATTAAACGACGTAATGACACACCTCTGATGTTTTTTTTTTCGTTTGCGAGATCACACAGACCATAAATCATTGTCTTCTAAGGAAACTCTCAAGTTACACAAGAACAATCAAAACCTGTTTCATCCCTACCCTGTCTCACCCACTGACCTTTTTCATCTTACCAGTTTCAATTCTCAGTTTCTGGAGAATAAATGCTAGGTGAGTGACTTTCTTAGCCCAAAGATGTATCGATAGTTTCGGCAATTGGATGACATGCACAAGATTTAAAAAAGAATGAGACCAAACGCAACACATTTTTGACAATATTTTAGTTTTTTCAGCTCTCATTGATCATTTTCCCGCATTCATTGTTCGTCGTTCCTGGTCCCAAATAAAGTTCCTTAAAGACATTGTAATTTTTTTCTGCATCCATCGTTCCCCGAAATATCGTTTCCCCCATTGATTGTTTGAAGATCGCGGTCCTGTTGTATAATTTTCCAGTATCCATCGTTTGACGAAAACGAGATGAAGTGTTTACAACGTGCTTTTTGTGGCTAATAACGACAGACACATAGTTTGAATTCTCCCTATTCCCCCTCCTTCTCCCTATGGTATTTCAATCTCCCCAGGAGATTGAAATACCATAGGGAGAAGCTGAGTGCCATAGGATAGCTACATTAGCGCATTTCCCAAGATCCACTGTCCCCTCCATCAGCACTCGCCTCCCTCCCCCCCTTTGAAGCTTTCCTCTTCTCCGAAACTAAAAAAAAAAAGGTCCCAGCTCGTGCAGGGATCAGATTACGAAGACATTCAAAAGAAAACACCAAGTTACACAAAAACAATAGAAACGTTTTTAACGCCCCTCCAATTCTTACCCACTGATTTTTTTCAGCCTATGAATCACCTTTAAGTAGAGGTCCGTGAATTTCGTGAGACGCGATATCGGGAATTAACACGAAATAGGTAAATAAAAATGAAATTTTGCGTTTTTTGCGATTTTAGGTGGATTAGCAAAAAAATCACATCTAATGAGTATTAATCCATTGTTTAACGCTGCCGACGTTCATTTGCTCTATCTCACTACGATTACAAGGTCAATTGGCTTGTTTAGTCTCACACATAACGCATCAGCATAATATCGCGCACTGTAGTGATTTCTCCGCCAGCATTTGCCATTAAATTTATCATAGTCTCTCTCCTGAAATATTTAGAATGAGGCACTTTCTCACCCGAAGAATTAGATATTATGATTTAAAAGTGCAGAAAGAAATTTAATGCGGCCGCGGAAGAGCGGGAATACAAGCTCACGCGCCCGGTACACGTCAATGCCGAGCAGTAATTCCGGTGACTCACCGTGCAATAGACAGCGTTATTGGATAACTTGTAGCAGGAAAACCTTGAGTGTGGGTCTAATGTAACAATTTCGTTGACTTAAACACGGCCGCTGGCTGGGACCGGGCCGCTGTTCACGGCATGGCCCACAGCATGGCAGAGAGTCGTCTCGTCTAAAAGTGGCCTGAATTTCACGGTGTCGTGATGTGAACTGCGGCCGGCGAAAAGTCGTTTCGTCAGAAAGCGGCCGTAATGTAGCACTGACTGTATTTCACGCCTTAGAAGGTGCAACGCTGGGCCGGATTGAAATGGGCGCCGTGGTGACCACAAAAGCCGTCACCAGCGCCGTGCCGTCAACTGCCCGATTCGATTTGTTTTAAGACATCCATAGACACGTATGGTTATTTGAAAGCATGAAGCGCTAGCAGTTGGGGGAAGGGAAGGAAGCAACAGAAAGGATAGGAGGAGAAGGGGTTCTCCTTATTAGCGGACGGATCGTCGAATATTCGGGGCTCTCCACTGAGCTACAATGCAAAAAAAATCATTTCGACATTGGCCAAATCTTATATCTAATTCTTCAGGTGAGAAAGCGTCTCATTCTAGATGTTTCAGGATAATAATAATAATTTCGTCTTTTATTTTTCAAGCGCATTTAGGACAACATTGTCCTCGCTTACAATTAACTTGATTGACAATCACAAACATCCATGCCCTGGATGGTGATCAATCCACCCAGACGGGATTCGAACCTGCGACCTCAAGGTTAGCAGTCAGGGACTTTACCCCGGCGCCACCGATAAATGGGAAATAATTTTTCAAGTTTCTTTGAATCCGATTATGTTTTGTTATGTGTGCTTCTTTCACTGCCTTTCCTGACCGATTGGCAACAACTGTAAGCAAAACTAAGCGATTTTTTTGTATCTGGCTGCTGTCCTACCTTCCCTCAACACTTGGGTGAGGGGTATCGAAAGGGAACCCACAACATGAAACATTTTGGCCAATTTGTAAGTTATACAGTACCATGGTTATACCTTAGCTACCCAGCACTCGGTTTGAAAACACCATGGTGAGTGGTTGTGTTTTGTGGTTGGACTGTTTTTTTTATCCTGGTTCCAGCTTTAAATATCAAACGAAGGAAAGGAATTTTAAAATGCCAAAAGCTAGTGATACCGCTCATACCAGGGCAAGTGAATTCAGCTCAGGAGGATTTTATGTGAAAGACAGAGTATTACTGTGCAAAGTTTGCAATAAAAGATTTGAATTTGAAAGAGGTGACACGTTGTTAAAGCACATCAGTAGCGATACACATAAATGTGCGAAAGAAACAGGACCTGCAAAGCGACACCTATCATTTGAACACACAGTCACTCAGTCAAAGAAAGCAAAGGAGGAGCTTGTTGTTGCTACTACTGAAGCATTTTTAAAGGCTTTACTTAGTGTAGAGAAACTTGACAATCCAAAAATTCTGGAATGGCTCTCAAAGTATACACATGTAAGGTAGTGGGAATTTGCTGTTCGCCGATCGTATTCACCAAGACTACATACTTGAACCATTCACATACCTTGAACCAATATAAGTTGAACCATTTCTTTCATTTAGTTTTGCCAGAAATTTTGTACATTCGAAATTGTGTTAAATGTTATGTAAAATGCTTAATAAAAGTATAAGTATTCATGAAACGTAAGCACGAAGCATAAAACATGAAGCATAAAATAATAAAACGCCTATAAACGTGGGAAAATTGTTGCATTAAAATAACACCGCCAAGATTTTCTATAACACCGAAATCACACGGTTTTAAAAACGAATTTTAGCAAAAAATAAAACCACTTTCACGGACCCCAACCTATAAGCCCAAAAGGTGTCTAACAATGAATTTTGGCAATTGGTAATATACTTTAATTGGATTGAAATATTAGTAATGTGAACGTCATTCAAAAAAGAATGATACCAAACACGACATATTTTTAACGTTATTTAAGCATTTTAAGCAAGGAAATAGTTGGAGAAACACGATGGTGATTTCTGGCGAATCTCGATATCCTCTCAGCTGATTGTGAGCTTCTTGGCAGTTGATGTGGCATTTTTTTCTAAAATAGGGCATCAGGTTACAATTTACGAGTTATGCTACAAGTCTCACCTGTCATAGTTATTAACGAAGCGATATCTTCTCAGGATATTTTGTTTCTCCCTAAGTAATAGCAATCTGAATTCATCTGCTCATCTAGAGCTACGCTACTTATTGTTAGAATTGAGTGGGTAAGTTGCCTTCTCTATAGGACAAAAAATTTCATTGCGCAGTCATATGGTCAGGTTACACCCTCTGCAGTAAGCTCTGCTTACGCCGTACACGATAGCATTAGTGCCAATAAAGGGCAATGTTTAAAATTTAAATACCCTACCCCAAAAATTTTGTGCGCGAAAATGCTTGGGTACGCTATGTGTCCCGCTTTGTCCCTTCCAAGATATGGTCACTTTAAATTAGGCAAAAAGCATTTCTCATTGACAGATGAGAATGTTTCAAACAGTAATATGATAATAAACATGTTTCTAAACAAAATATGTGATGAAATCAAAATGTCATGAAATAGTTGTAGGACAAAATGACCTGTCCTCCTAAGAGAAATTGAGTTTCCCTACAGCTATTGTTGTCCTTGGTTATGCAACCAAATATTTCACGTATTCGTAAATACATGTTGCTGTCAAAATTAAGAGCTCAGAAGTTACCATGTCACTGCATAATTATTATTATCTTATTGCTTGATTCAGGTATAAATAATATATTCATGCATAACAATTGATTGTTAACCTGCCATTTTGTTTTTTGCATATAATAAGCAAGCCATGCATTCTTCAGCTTTTTTTAAATTTAGGTTTCCTGTTTTATGTGTTTTTGATTCCCAAGTCATTTGTTGTAAACACTTGCAAATATTCATATTACCTCTAAGAATGTATTCTTCCAGATTTTCCATACATCAAAAAAGACAACCCACTGATTTTATGAGCTATCGTTTATGCACTTCTCCTTTCGGCAGAATTTCTAAACAATGATTACAGGGACTCATTCTTACACCCATGCCTCGTAGAGCATTTTAACATAGGGAAGATAGGGATGTGTTCCTGGTAGCATAAGTGTTGGGCATCGAATTTCCTCTAAACCATATACATTCTCATAAATAGCCTTGGAAAACCTTATTTGTAAAAATGTTTATTGTTTAAAATATCTTTAAAGATAGTAGGCACACATTTAAAGACTTTCATCCATATTTTAAGAAATTCGCACATGCTTATGAAATTCCCTCCTGTCGTGCAGGTGGTCTAACAGCTGATATATCAGGGGTTCGTAAGGCATTGCCGGCAGTTGATGATTTTTCAAACCAGTCTAAAAACAATAATTGTGTCATCCAGCCCCTTTGTCCCTCATCAAAATGACACGCAAATGCTACTTTGAATGCCATTTAATAGCTAGAGGAGTTTATGAAATATAAATACTTTTAATTTGAAGTCCTCCGAGGCACTAGCAGCTATGTGAAAGTCTTTAAATGCCTTGAAACCTGACCCAGGTTTTCCTTCACTGAAAATGAATGAACGAGATTGCATTCTTTTCCAAAACAATATCATCTCATCAACACTTCGCAACACATCGCAAGTTCACGTTTTATCATGAGAGCGTTAAAGTTTTTTGATTAGGCTACACTGCTTTGCAATGTTTCCCCGAGGAACGAATTTGCGCTATGCGAGGCATGGGTGTATGGGTGTTACATCTTCTTAGTGATTTTATGGGAATTTTACAACCCAAGAAATGAATGGTGTAAAATAAAACTAAGATATTTTAGGGCCAATTTAGCTTCTAAACCATTCATTCCTCAACTCCCCCCACTCTGATTGAAACATTAAAAAGTATATCAATATTTTATTGCCCTACAATACTGACAGTTGGACTGTGGCAGTAACCCAAGACCCTAGGGGTCATATGATCATGGAATAGAAGTGAAATGAGAACATTTACACAAGATGAATACATTTCAAAGAACATATTAGATATTCAACAGGGCAGTAAAATTAAGTACTCAACGGATGCTTACTTTTCCAAATCCTTGGACATAGCTTTAATCAGCATTACAGCAACAAAAGTTTTCCCAGATCCAGTGGGTAAAAAGAGAATTGTGTTCTCCCTTTCAGCTATACTTAGCAGCTGCACCTGTGGAGATGATTTGCCAAGAAAACTTAAGTTACATTTCAACCAAAATTAGCATGTCTTAATTTGCAAAATTAATACCAATGACTAGACTGAGTAGCAGTAAAAACTATGGTTACCTGATAATCTCTAGCAAGGTATGAATTATCATCCTGAAATAAATAGAAAAAATTTATTACTACCACCTCAATTTTACAAAATTTAAAAGTTTATAAGGTATTAAGGGTTTTGCTTACAAAAATACCACATGAAGGAATTTAAGACACTACAGTAGGTGGAAAAGTCTATCAGGATTCGTACTAACTTCCCATTTTCAATCTCTCCGACTTTTCATTGATTTTGTCCTAATTTTTATAAATTTCCAACTTTATAGCAATGACAAAGTATGTAGTCACAAGTAGGGATTTTTCAGAAAAAAACTGCAAAGAATATTTTGAAATAAAGGCAAAAAGTAGCAGGAGAATTAAAGTCAAGTACATCAGACTCCCGATTATCCGGCTGCAGTTTATCCGTGTTGCAGCTTATCTGCTCATGATTTTTAAACTTTGTCGATGTTTACCGCAATCTTTAAAAAAAATAAAAATGTCACAAAAGCACCAGGATATTTGCATTTTAATGCTAGGCTACACCGAAATTATTACTTCTATACGGCCCAAGGGAACCGGAGATTTCGTCGCACTTGGGCATGTTTACGTTGCGACGGGTCAAGGTCAAACTGGAGGGAAAGGGAATGGTAGAGGTGTAGGTAGCAAGGGAAGTGGAAGTAGAGATAGCATGAGTCATAGTCGGGCACTCGCCTGCATAGACAACTTTCCTTGAGTCTTGGTTTCCTATAACCGCTGCTGTGCGATGGCATGATTATGCGCCTGTTGCCTTCACAGGAGTTCCGTGTTCCTGTTTCCCAAGCATCGAAGTGCACGATCACACTCAGTTATCAGGGATCTGCATCCCGCAGCAGTTACATCCTGGACAACTTGTGAGAGACGCGACTGTGCGGCGTGGTGCCTGAGAGTGTAGTTTCCGACATCACACAGACGTTTTAAAGCAGTGGTTCCCAAAGTGGGCGCTACCGCCCCCTGGGGGGCGTTGCTGTAGTCTATGGGGGCGAAAAGTGCCAAGGGGGCGCCAGAGGGACCTGACAATGTGAGAAACACGAAGGTTCCGTAACCTTCCTTTTGTCTTCGTTTTCAAGCTTCGCTTCTAAAGTTTACTTTGTTTCCCGCACATGGAAGTAATTTAAACCATGTGTTTTCTTACATTTTAAAGTAAGAACTGTTGACAAATATTTCCAAGCCTTTCTTGCACAAGGGAAACGTTTGAAGGGGTTTAGTTTCATTTGGTCGGTACAACTTCACCACACAGAGAACTTAATTATTTATTAGTCATTGTTTTTACTTTAATTATTACAATGTTCCTCATTTGGTTAATTTGTTTATGATTCTGATCATTATTTTAAAGATACCGATTATGGGGGCATTGAGTATAGGTTTATGGATCCAAGGTGGCACGAAAAAGTTTGGGAAACACTGTTTTAAAGCATTCGTGAAGACCACTTTTCTGAATCCGTGATCTTGCAGCCACGTACACGTGGTTTTCGGAAACCAGGTATGATACAGAGCAGTAGACATGCGAAAACTATCATGTTTTCACCACTAAAAAGATTGCGGTCGGGAAAAGAAAGCTCTTAATTAAGCAATCTAAAATAACTGACAATGTGATTAATAATATTTAATAGTTTGATTTATATGAATTATGAAAATTAAATGATATTCAAGTGAAAGTTCTGATTATCCATGTTTTCCTACTATTTGTGCCTCCTCTCCCCATCATTAGCCCAGATAATCGGGAGTATGCTTTAGTAATAATTCAGCACTACCCCTATCCATACAGACAGCCAGCCAACAACATTCCCACATTGCCGCTCAAATGCAATACACGCCGCACTTTCAACCATTATTTTAATCATTTTGCTTCGCCTCTGGAATTTTTCCCTTACCCATAATCTAATTTTCCTGACATTTTATTAACTTCTACGCCACATTTTTTTATTTACCTGAGATTTACGCCTGTTACGAAACCTGATATATAAATAAATATTGATACATTTCTTTCCCAACTGACTGACTTGCGGGTTGAACATTCGAAAACTCAACAAAACTGAAATTGTCAACATGATGTAATCACAAAATTATCCTGGAGGTTTAATTAGTTTTGCAAATACATCATGCTGACAATATCAGTTTTGTCAATTTTTCGAATCTTTAAGCGGGGTCTCGACACTGAGTATTCGCCCCCTCATGATGGCATATTGCACTACTTACATATCTCTCTCCTTGATGCTGCTAGGCCCCTGGCATCAGGGGCACATCTAGGAATTAAGGCTAGGAGAGGTTTTAGGTGCAACTAATACTGGGGTGTCTGGGGGTATGGCATACCCACCAGGGTAAGCGGGAAGTGCGGGGGCCCTCCCCAGAAAAATTTTAGGATAAATATTGAGTTTTGCGGCTTTCTGAGGGATATTTTATAAATCCTTCCACTATTCCATAACTAATATTAATGGATTTTACTTTTAAAAAATTGATTTAACTTGAAAATTTCTCTAAGCTCTGGGGGGGTTTTAACCCCCAAAACCCTCCCTCGCTGTGCCACTGCCTGGCATTGATGATTGGTGCCCTTCCTCAGCATCGGTGTTCAGTCAGTGATTTATGTGGACACCTATAGTAGCACTTTGGAATGCAACAATAGAGGGGGCATGGATGATGGATACATATTGTATCATAGAAAGTCTAAAAGCCCTTCCATACGCGATCACTAACCACACTCATTTTTCAATTTTTGGGTTCTTTAGAATGCCTACCATTCTTATAAACTAGGCCATTCTTTATTTTAGATTAGCTATATCATTGGCCCCTTTCATTAATTTTTCCTTTAAATTACTTTCTCCTTGTATGCGTATATTGGCCATCTGCTCCCTGTAGAGCTGATAGTTGATTTTATATACTAGGTTGTTTTCCTATTTCTTTTTCATTGCCTAAATCAAAAGATTATTACTCCTGGAGTACGTATTTTATGCTTTTAGATTTTTATACGATGATATCTATCTTTCACAATTAAATGAAAAATGAAAATTTTCAAGTGTGCGAAAACGCGACGGCTAAGAATGAATGCTGGGAAAAGCCCGTTTGACGCCATTCTGGTTCAGGCTGAGGCCACCTTGGTGCGAGGCTATGAGCACCGCTACAATGCAGCCTGCTAGCAGGTAGAATAAGGATTATCAATGCCCTATTAAATGAAGGGAACTTTCCAACCATAGGCAGTTTTAATAAGTGATTATTAAGAGACGTTTACCGGAGCTCTGTGCCACATGCATGCATTGATAATCTCAGACGATGTAAAACTCCCGACTACTCGTATAGCATCTAGGTCTCTTTGACTTTCCAAGCCACTGCGCAGACCATTGAGGTATCCAGGTTCTTTAATTCCCATGGCAATTATACCGAGGCTCATGGTACTAGGTGTTAGGTGTTGGAAGTCCTTTCTCCCTTGCATTGCCATCCTTGATGGACTGCAAGGGCCTAACACCTAGTACCATGAGCCTCGGCATAATTGCCATGGGAATTAAAGAACCTGGATAATTTAGTGGTCGGCACAGTGGCCCGGAAAGCCAAAGGCCCGTGGTTCGATTCCCGGTCCAGGGTATTTTTTCTCATTGCAATTCTTGTATAGGTATTTCACAGCCGTTCACACGGCAGGATGAAAAATATTACACGTACCGCTTTGCGAGGCTTAAGTGCAGGTTATAGGCTCTCTATCGGTTGTGACTTCTTGGAAGTCTTTTCTCCCTCACGTTGCCATCCTTGATGGACCGCGAGGGCCTAACACCTAGTACCGTGAGCTTCGGTATAATTGCCATGGGAATTAAAGAACCTGGATAGCTCAATGGTGTGCGCAGTGGCCCGAAAAGCCAAAGGTCCGTGGTTCAATTCCTGGTCCAGGGGAATTTTTTCTCATGGCAATTCTTGTATATTTCACTGACATTCACGCGGCACGATTAGAAATGTTACACATTTTACTTAATGTTCAGCTCCCCCAAAAAGAAAAGCTCCTGGGCAGAGTACACTCCTACGATAAAAGCACCACATGGGAGCGGATTAGCGAGTACGCATATACTGCATCACAAAAATCTGAGCAGAATATTATTTTTTAACATAAGTAGAAGTGTGGTTATAGGACCTTTCAATCATAGCCAAGAGATACAAAGGAATCAGTATTTTTTAATTGTGCTTGCATAGAAAATATTCCTTGAGGATAACCCACATCTAAGTTAAGCCATTCATTTAAACAAATTTAAAGGATGCAAGGAAGTGCATAACAGTTTTGCTCATATGATGTGGAACTTTGAATCGTACAGAATTTTGGAGAGCATAAAGAAAATATGACGAAGATTCACTATGATTGGTTGCTAATCAGAGGATTTCCGCTGTAACCTTTTAAGAACCTTATCCACTTGTTAAAAAGGTTCTCGATGTAATGAATATAAAATCTGGCTATTAGGAATATAAATAATATACTCACCAAGGTGATGATGAAATAAGTTTAAGAAGTTGAGCGTCTGATTCCCTTTAGAGGAATCTGAAATGATTCCACAGCCGCAGGGATTAAATTCATGTTTACCCGGAAACCAATCATCAATTGAATCCTTATGTTTTATATCAATTGTTGAATAACATTTTTATTGTATGAAAGTTGAGACTACATAACATTATGTTAATACCAGCAGACGCTTGTAAATGCTTTGTATAAAATGAGAGAAGGAAGCTGTTCTTCTCCTTCCTTTTGCCTTTTATGGAATCCTTCCAGATTCCTCGAAAGGGAATTAGACGCTCAACTTCTTATACTTATTTCATCATCGCCTTGGTGAGTAGATTATTTAAATTCCTATGAGCCAGATTTTACATGCATTACAGCGAGAATCTTTTCACCAAGTGGATAAGGTTCTTATAAGGTGATAGCAGAAATCCTATGATTAGCAACCAATCATAGTGAATCATCATCATACTTTCTTCATGCTCTTCAAAATTATGTACGATTCAAAGTTTCACATCATATGAGCAAAACTGTGATACACTTCCTCGCAATCCTTTAAATTTGCTTAAATGAATGGCTTAACTCACATGGATTCAATTCTCCGAACATAAATTAGTGGGATTTCTACCTTTTTTTTTACAAAATGCGGCATTAATGCTAATTCGGAAAATATTCGGAGAGCAAATGGATAGCATGAATTCGCCTTCCGAATGCTTTCTTCTTGTACCATTGGCAGGCCATCGACAAGCAATTGGAAAGGATATGGAGAGCAATTTTTTCATATGGGAGGAGCAATGAAGGAGGGGGAATTCCACTTCAGAAACTTCCAAAAACACCGCTGTCGATAGTTGAATTACCGAATTACTAGAGGCATTTCCCCTACAAATAAAGTAAGGCGCTTCACATATCTTTAAAGATATTAACATAAAGGTAAATACATTAATGTAAGATGATGCAACATGAATGAAGTTTTCATTAGAAATGCTTACCTGACTTCCACAAGCTTCCGCAGAGTAGTCCCCCATTTTTCTGAAAATATTACTTCCAAAACTACGAGTTTAATATTTACAGAAAAACTTCATATCAAATCCTTATCGGCTCTCGAAGATAAACTGAACACGTCAAGTACTATCATTGGCCGAAGGTAATACCTACAACTAATATTACCCACCCACAACAATTCAACTGCAAAACATAACTCTTTTGTATTTAATCAGGCCCACAAATGCTTAATTTCAGATTTTATGAAGATATCATTACCCCCTCTCAGCAAGGAATCTTATCATCACAAGCAACATCAACAAACGCACGCAGTCTCCGTCGGTCTCCGTTACTCCATCTGACTCCATCACTCCATGCCCAACTCGCCGCACCCCACCCTCCACAGAAACCAGTGACAGTGGTGACGTGGTAATCAACTTCCTCGAATTCGCCTTATTCCGAAATCCTTCCACGTTGTTCGTTTGTTTCAAAACAATGGCGCTAGTGATATTCGCGGGTCACGTTGCGGTGTCGTTCATTTCATATTAACCGGAAAAAGTCGTCGCATGAAAGGTGTTTCATATTTTTAAAATCCACTAATTCCCGTGCACATATTAAATCATCCCGCACATCGAGTTCCTGCTTGGCGCCAAATTATTCGACTGGTTTTCAATAAAATTTAAAGGTTATATGATATGTTTTTATTGCTCAATTTAGTTAAGCTATTTTAATTCGTAGTTCCTGTTATGCTACATTCGTTGTTGAACCAAATTCGAACGAGAGTCGCATTTGGCTCAATGGAATTTTAAAATGCTGGAAAAGAGAATCCAACTTACACCATCAATCGGCATTTTCCTCCGTACAGAAGCTTTTGTGGCCACATAGCGGTCTAGACTTACAAATCCGGCATCACACCCAGATAGTCATTACTACTAACGGACAAATTTCTTTACAGCACCATCAAGGGATTGTTGAATTTGCCGCAGAGTGCGATTAGAGATAGTGGCGAAGCTTCCCCACTTAGGTGGCGGAGGAAACATCCCGCTTCCGATGTAGAAAGATATCGTGCTCGTTCTTGCTTTCCACATACTCACGGTCTGGGACGCAAACGTGCGTGAAATCGCGTGGGCTTCACTAAGAAAAGAGGTGCATCAGAAGATCGCCCGAATGAGCCCACTGCCGAGTAAATCTCTGCTTTGCAGGTACCCAACTGACTGCACCAGTGGCGCAGCAAGGAGGGGTTTTGGGGGATAAATCCCCCCCCCCAGAGCTCAGACAAATTTTTAAGTTAAATCTATTTTATTTATTTGTATTAAGTTGCGCCTGAAATCCCCCCTAGCCTTAATTCCTGGCTGCACCCCTGGACTGCACCGATGGCGGCCTGGCAACTACGACTGTGGCCGTATCCACCGTGTGGTCCTGCACCCAGAAGGCGATGAGGGACCTGCTCGTGATCATCAACCCCCGCTGGGAGTGGAGCGATGCCTGCCAGGAGCTGTCCCTGCGCTTCACACACCCGTCTCAGCAAGTCGATGAGATCATCATTCCCACCTCCGCCTGCCACTGAGTCCTCGCCCTGCTGCGCCATGCCGCCATCGAGGGTCTCCGGAGGAAGATGTGCGGCAAGCTGGACCAGAGGAAGGCCTACGACGCGCTGACGACTTCGAGGGAGAGCAGCCACTTCATGCGGAGCGGTAAATACACCCAGTTCTGCGACTACGGCACTGCTGAATGCTGCCAGGAAGGGAGCCGTGACCAAGAGGAGGTGCTGGGTCTGCAGAGATGAGGACAAGACGCTGCCACACATCATAAACCACGGCCTGAGACACTCGGGTGCCTGGACCCCTCGGCACGATGAAATCCTAGCGCTCTTGCAGGCGGGTCTTGCCACCAACATGGAAGATGGAGATGAAAAAACAGATAGCAGGCGACCCCTCCCTCCTCCGGCAGGATTTCGTGATTACAGAAGCTCAGGGGGGAGTAATTCACATGGTGCATGTGACTGTTCCCTTCGATAACCGACGTGAGGCCCTTCGAGCCACGAGGGCGGCAACCCAGTGAGAAATGGGTGGTGGAATCCACGTTGAGTGGTGGATATTTGGTGGTGGTGGATATTGAGTGGTTGGACCCACGTGGAATCCACGTTGATTTCAAGTGGATTTGTGGTGATTATCATAAAATGTTAAACAGAATTTCTAATTTGTGGAACTTAACTCTCTGGTGACATTGCGTCATTTATCATCCTGAAACCACGCTAGTTATGTGAAAATGTATCGCACATTCTATTTTTATATAATTCGTGGAAAGGCAGCCATGAGAGCACATGAAAAATCGTAGACACACATATAGAAGGTTTAGATATAGAGGGGTTGAGGTTTTAATGGTTTTAGGACAGCACCAACTGCTGTTTTAATTTTTCCACCAAATTTCCACGTGGGTTCCACGTTGATTCCACGACCAAAAGCACGTGGTATCCACGTTAATTCTCCACGTGGGTTCCACGTGGATTCCACCACCCATTTCTCACTGGGAAAGATCTGCAAATATGCAGAGCTCGCCGAGAAGATACGGCTTCGTCGTAGCTACAGGGTGCCTGTGCACTTAGAGGCTCTGGTCGTTGGACCCTTGGGTAGCTGGGATCCCAACAATGAAGCTCTACTCTGTCATCTCTGAATTCATAGGGGCCGGCTGACCAAAGTCCGATATCAGATGGTCTCAGCAGCCATTAAGTGGATGAGACACATCTATGGAGAGCATGTCTCTGGAAAGTAGCACTACGGTTCTGACGTCTCTGTGAACGCGGAGGTACACCTCAGTGAAGAAGCTGGGGTGGACGCCATCAGCTAAAACCTCCGAAAATTGATTATCACACTCACTCATTTTGCATTGTGTCTATTCCTTTAGAAATTAAATCTTCACGTACATATAATTAAATTTGCTATTAGTTAGCAATAAATAGTTAGATAATACTAAGATTCGTGCTTGTTGACAATGGTAATCCAGTCAATGGACATCATTGCAAAGGGTTGCATGTGCACCCCCTGCCATCACAAGATCTGATGCTGCTCTCTCTCCTCTGCAGGTGGTGTTAGGTAAGAATTAGGGAGAGGACGTGCAGTGAAGACGTGATTTGTGCAGTGAAAGTGAGTGATTGTGTTAAGTACCTGTGTAAATTAGAAGTACAATAACCTGTTTTAATTTGCATTATATCCAACTCATTAGGATGCTAAATCGGCAGTGATGAATAAGTGCATGATGTGTGTTTGCCCAGCCGGTAATATTTGCGATGAAAATAATCAACTATCAATAACAATCAATTATTTAGTCCGATTTTTGCGATTATCTCCCCTCTCCCAAAGATCCGCTATGGATGAAGTGGCAGTGGATCTATTGGGTAATAGTATCATTGCAAAGTAAATAATTTAAATACCTAACGACAGCAAATCTCTCAAATGGCACCCTTTAAAAGCCATTTTTGGATATTATTTTGCCATATACTCTGAGAAGAGTGTGACTTGTCGCTCATGAGGCATATTTATAGTTATTTGCAAAATATATTACAAAAAAATACAAATAATTTAAAAAGCCACATAAATAGCAAGTTATACATGTAAAATCCAAGGCTATTCAGGTAGATAGACTGCATTTCAGATTAGTAGTTTAAAGAACCTTAATATTCATTGGTCTAAAAATCAGTACATTAATACTATTCTCCAATGATTAGGTATCATCATCACGAAAAACAACTAGTATTAAGATCAGAGGAGGTCTGGGGTTATTGGGGGCCCTCGGCTGAGGCTTATGATGGGGCCCCCATTACCAGGGGATTTGGGGGTCCTTCCCGGGAAAGTTTAAGGAAATTGCATCCCCAGAAAGAGATCTAGAACTATTCTATAGTTCTTAACCCGTTCCTGCCTTATGGAGCTCTTTGGGGTGGAGCTACCCTTGTCTTTTCGTCCCTCAGATTTGAGACCCAGCTCAACGGGTCTGTCCCTTACCCAGGCCACTGGACTAGACCCTCTAGCCCTTCCATAGTATGAATCCACAGTCAACTTAATGCATTACCAGGGTTTTATCAACCAAACATTGTAGTTGATTTTCAATAATTTACTCTTCTAACAGAATTGGTCACGTTTTTATTAAGCATTGTGGAATTTTAAACAGGTTTCTAGCATTAATAACAACAAAGTTCGTAAATACAAGGTAAAAATAAGGCTATAAGTCTGTTATTTTAAATGCTAAAATTATCTTTTAAAAATTGCTTGTGCACAGAAAAAAACGAAGAATTCATTTCAAAGTATAAAAACATTGTAGTATGCAATAAAATATATCATTGAAAAACTATTGAAAATATAATTTAGTGCACTTATTCATGACACAAGGAATATAACCAGAAAATTCCACATCTTCAGTATTTTCGGCTCTGGATTGACAAGTAATTGAATCAGTCAGGACATCACCCTTTGTATGAGAGATAAGGGTAGAAAATCTTTCATGGCTAATAACCATTCCCTCTTCAATGTTGAAAAACGGAAACTATCCACTCAAATAAGTAGGTAGTGTGTGAATGAAAAATAGTAAAATTCATTTCCAATTGAGCTTTTAATCAATTCTTGCTAGCTTTGAAAATTATGATGAAACAATGTCTTCATCAAGGGATTTGTATAAATAAAGCACCATTAAGTTATAATTGACTCAAAAAATTATTATATGTATAAGACTCATACTACTTAGATTAAGCTGTAAAAATAATACCAGGCTGGATTAAATTTAAAAAGAAGATTCATCCACCAGTTGTTTCTACACACATACAGACATAGTGGTACATAATAAAGGACAATAAAATTTTTTTGACTACATATAACAATTTGAAGCCACATTTCCATTGTTTCATACAAAAATATAAAATTTCAAGGACTAAAGGCACTGTTTTTCAGTAAATCCTTTTTCATACCAAAAAAAGGCTTTCAATTCCAAGAAAATGTAAAATTTTCAAATAACCACATTGTAACAAATGAGGCATCAGAAAGTGAGAAAACCCACTATGAAGGAAAAACATCCACCCAATATCACCTCTGCAATCACCATGACATTAATAGTAAACATGTATCTCTCCTTGAAAACTTCAAATTAAAAATAAGCCACGAGGCCAAACAAAGAAAAAACTCAAAGACATTGCAAAAATAGAATGAAAAAGTTTATAGAATCAAGATAATCCTTTTTCCTCCATAAACATTAATACTTTAAGTGGAGAAGATTTAACTCATTGATCAGCAGAAGAGAACTTTATCACAGGATCTGACGCTACACTTCCGAGGCTGCTTTATCCACCTTGGTGAATATGGACTGGGCCAACTGCAACAGAAAATCACCACACTGAATAAGATGGACATAAATTTATGAAATCATAGTTTATTTTCTCGAGGTTGCTACTTATGCCTTGATTAAAAACAATAAGGAATCACAGTTGCAGTAAAGTTTTCTCGAGTTTTACACCAGGTCTGGTCCCCCATATCTCCTTCCAACATTCCGATGAACAACTCGCAATTCATTGGATCCAACAACAATCCAATTCATTGGATTCCTGAATCCCTGATGACGATGGGCGAGTTGCTAATCGGAACGTTGGAAGGAGATATGGAGGACCTGACCCAGTGCAAAACCCGAGAAAAGTTTACTGAAATTGTTCACTGGGAAAAAATCAAAA